>NC_056735.1:1568565993-1568908493 GCF_019279795.1 Protopterus annectens | reverse complement strand
ATTAGGCACTTTAGATTAATCAGATCTGTATACAGGTCAGCAAGCATATGGGAGGAATCAAGATCATGGCCACAACAGGTAGAACTAATTTGTGTGATGACATTTTGAGACTGGATAACTAATAACTAATTTGCATATCGATTCTAACATAGACTGGTGTCCAGCCCAGGATTAGTTTCTCTGCCTTGTGCCCAGTGAGACTGGGATAGGCTCCAGCTCCATGGGACCCTAAAGAAATCAGAAAATGATTGAATCAATTACTGACTGAAGGGATAAATGGAAGGAAGAAATAAAAAAAATGGACACATTTAAAAGCAAAAAAAAATCACCCTCTGAGTTTACATTTTTTAAGTGTTGTTGCAAATATGAGCTGCAAAGAACTAAAAGCAAAAGAAATATGGCTAAGCCAAATTACAAATAAGCATGGCTATATTTATTCCGAAAAACTCACTAACAGTTTATTATAGGTTCATAGGTAAATGCTAAGCTAACTGCTGGGAAGGTGTTTTTAAAACCTAGTTACAGTCAGAAGGAAACCTTGTGCACAACTGAATCACCATGCACTAGTATTTTGCTAGGTATTTATGGCTCATTATACTTAAACATAATTTGGCTGTAATATATATAGCCAGTTTTGTTTTTACTTTAATGTTAAATTTGCCATCTCCATTAAGCATAAAACAAAATCAAAATAACATCCCAAAACCTTGAACTGATAATCCAAACAAACCAGAAGTATCAAAAGCTGTAGTGAACTCACAGCACAAATGTATTAAACACATACTATAATAAAAATAAAAACAATACAAATGTTGAGCACTTTCGTCCCCTATTTATGGACTTCTTCAGAACAATGTTGTAAGCCATATTGAACTCCATTTAATTATTGACTAAATCACGTCTCCCCTAGTCTCATTTCATAAAACAAGCAAACCCCTAAAAATACATAGAATGAAAGATGTTAATGTTAGCTCAAATCATTAAAAATAATATATATACTTGCAAGTCAGATTTTTTAACAAAGTAATGCCACAAATGGCCAATAAAAAGCAATAATATTTCATTTGATGTAGTTTTAAAACACTCATCTGTGAAAGGGAATCATGTTAAACAGAGGGGAAGTGTACATCAAGTCTAAGCTACCACCACAGCTTCCTGTCTTCTGTTCACTTTTCCCATAAACCACCCCCCCCCCCCCAGGATTTTTTGTAACCCTTTCAGCCACTAAAAAGTAAAAACTATTCAGGATCTATATTAATGTGCTAAAATAAAGCATTGTTCATCTGCTTTTTCTCAATAATCAAAAGCGTTCATATATTTTCTACAAAGGCTTTTTTCATTTTTCCTGTATTAAATGCCTCACAGTTGGTGCAAAATGCAGCGTATATTATCGATTTTATACTACAATTACAGAAAGCTTTGTTGTTAACCTCAGAGCTACCCAAAAGAACACTGCTTCCTTCTACTAAATATGTGCACTGACTGCACATATTACGCTTGCATAACTGTTACTGTTTTCTAAAATCTTTTTTTTCTGTTGTTCCCTCTCCTAAACATCAATGTAGGTGTGTTTCCAAGTTGTTTACTTATCTCACTACTAGAAATAAAAATATTCCAATTTCTTTTTAAAATTTCTCTGATATCCTGACAGCTAATACTATGCTTCATAACCATGACCTTTGTATACATTCCTTTCTAAAAATGATAATTTTTACTGGGCAAAACCATACCCTTCTCCCCAGTTAAAGGTTTATATAAACCATTGTTCCTTTTGGTCATTACCCCACTGGCTAAAGTATCCAACAAATTTCTAAAGTAATCATTCCTTACAATATATTTTTAAGTTTGTTTACTTCAATAAGCAAGGTGGAGTCCAGATACCATCCTTGCTAACTACACAATTTTTCCCTTTATTAGAGATTTGTTCTTGAAATATGGATTGCAACTAGAAAATTAAAGTAATGAAATTAAAGTAGGTGGGTTCCTATAAATGTTGAATACAAACTTGCAACTTTGAAAATCCTTGGTAATTTCCACATCTAAATAGTTCAAACTGAACAATGAATATCATAGGTAAATCCAAGAAACCCTTTAAAAGAATTGATGTTGTCAATGAATTTCTTGAATTTTTCAGGATGTCTGTCCAGAAACTATAAATATCATACAGAAATCTCAAGTATAAATTCCAGTTGATTTCCCCAGTGGGCCATAATGAGGTTTCCATAGGCTGATATGCAAGCCACACCCATTGCCATACCCTTCTTCCGCTGGAAGTACTCCTTCTCAGAGAATATAAAATTGTTAACTAATGCAATTCGTTAATACTTACATTTTCCCTGTCCTGTCATAAGGAATCACTATCAAGATTTCTAGACAGCCTTCTCAGTCTGAGTGTAGGATCACTGAATACAAATTTTTCACATCTATGGTCACCAAAATTAAGTTGTCTGTAAAAAAGTCAGAAGTTGTTTGAGTTAAAAAATGCCAAGAGTCTTTCAACAAGTAAGGAAATAAATTCCTCACGTGCTTTTAATGTAGTCAGTATATTTAAATATAGGGTGTATTGCTGACCTGGTGGCATCAACTATCTGTTTAAGGGGTGGACTAAAAACATTTTAAGGAATTTCAGGTATTCTAAAGATACTGGGGTCTTAAAGTTTTTTATGGAATTAAATAATTATAATAATCCTTATCAATTTGCCCTTGCATTAACATATGAAATAGCATTAAATCAATTGCTGACTGTACTAAATTGATATTAATAGAGACTCTCACACATATATCTTTATTAACAAGGAGAACGTCTTCCCCACGTATGCAGTTGGTCGATTACAACCATACCCTCACCCTTATCAGTTTAATTACCCTTATTTCTTTGTTGTTTTTAATGTTCTTTAATATTTTAAATTGGTGCTTAGTTAAATTCTACCTATGTTTAACTTCCTTACACCTTTGTACATTCGTAATGCTGTTTGCACATATCTTTTCAAATAATTGTATGTAGGATGCAAAGGGATGGGTTAAATAATCTCTTTTTCTTAAGACCGCCCATAAAGGTGCGGTTAATTACCAGGGGTTAAGAAATGGCTGAATGTTGTGCATTCTGAAGGTATAACAGTGGATTGAATTTAGCATACAATAGGTGTACTACAATGGAATAAATGAGGTGTACAATGAGTACACATGGAATAAATGATATATGCACTGACTGCACTACGGTGAAATAAATGTGGTGCACAATGACTATGCCACAGTAGAATGAATGTTGTACAACTACCAGAGTGAAATAAATGAGACAAAAATAAGTACACCAGTGGGATGAATGGTGATGGCACTGACTGCAGTACAGTGAAATAAATGCAGTGCAAGTGAGTATATCATAGTTGAATAAATGGTATGCACAGAGTGCACAAAAGTAAAATAAACAAGGAATACACAGAGTGCAACACAGTGAAAAAATGTGATACATAATGAGTATACCCATGGAAAAAATTATGTAGATACTGACTGCACCACTATAGAATGAATGCAGTACAAGTGAATGCACACCAGTGTAATGGATGCAATAGACAGTGAGTGTACCACAGAGGACTGAATGTGGTATGACTGTGTATACTACAGTAGAATAAATGTGGTGCACAGTTAGTATACCTGTGGCATAAATGGTCCATGCACTGACTATACCACAGTGGAAAGAATGTGATAAAAGAGATTCTACCACTGTGGAATAAATATGTCTTTCCCTGGGTACTCAAAAATTAAGAAAAATGTGGAATATTCTCAGTGCATCACAGTGAAACAAATGTGGTTCACAATTACTATTCCAGTGGGATAAATAATGTATGCATTGACTGAACCACAATGGAATGATTATACTACAAGTGAGTGCACTACAATGGAATAAATGTGATGCACAATGAGTATACCACAGTAGAATGAGTGTGATACAACTAAGTGTACCACAGAGGAATAAACATGCATACTGAGTATGCCAGTGGCATACATGGTGTATGCAGTGATTACACCACAGTAGAAAGAATGGGATGTGCGTGCATCACAACATAATAGATGTGTCCTACAATGAGTAAACCATTGGGATGAACTGTGAATACACTGACTCACTACAGTGGGAAGAATGTGGTGCAAGTAAGTGCACCATAGTGAAATAAATGTGGAGTGCCCTGAGTATACAAAACTGTAATAGATGTTGACTAAGTGAACTACTGTGGAACAAATGTGGTGCACTGGGATCTACTTAATAAAAAGCTTTAGACATGTTTCTACTCTACTAAAGAATATCTCCATACCTTTCCAGCTTATAGATATTATACTCACTGGAATAGTGAAGAAATCAAATTGAATTGTGTGTCATTGTGAATTTCAGAGCTAGTGATCTGAAACAGTTTTCCAGAATAATTTGCACATCAGTGATGTTGTCTTGAAAGAGTGGGGGTTAATAAATATTTGCGTGGTTAAATTCATGACTTAGTTAATACATTTTTTTGATTTATCAGCACTTTCTTTTTTTATCTTCCATTGACTCATTATATGAGTCACATGTAATCAATTTTTGAATATCAAGAAACATAACTTGAAAAAAAAGAATAATAAAGAGAGAAAACAATGTTTTCACAGGAAGCAAGCTCCGCTGTAACCACCTTGTGGTGGGCTTGGTCACCCACATAGCCTGACGTATGCATATCAACTCTGCAGTAGCACTACACTGAATAAAACTAAAACTAAAAACAAAAAAACACTGCATTGCATCTTCTGCTGCCTTGCCCACACATATACCCTGACTTATAAATATCAACTCTGCAGTAGTACTTCAGTGAATAAAAGGGGAAAAACACTGCAGTACATCTTCTGTTTGCTCCACACAAGGCAATTTGGTTTCCAAAAGCCATTATTAAGCAAAATTGAACAAAAGCTACCCTATAAAAGTGATATCATCTGAGTAAACTAACATATTATAAAATTTCTGAGCAGGTTACTGAATGGACTGAATGTTTGGACTACATTATTCAAGGACACCTAGAGAACTTTTCCTGTTGTTTGCATATCTCGCTCTACTTTAATTTATTTTTGTTCTTGTAGATCTTAGTCCTGTTTGGCTGAACAGGACACTTGCTGTAGTACCTTTAGTATATTCAAATAAATAAACAAATAAATAAATAAATAAATAAGCAAATAAGTTCACAAGTTCCAGACCAATCACATAAGTATCTTCTGCCCAGAAACCCTACAGAAGCAAACAAAAAACAGATTTACCTTCTCGAAATGTATTTGGTCATACATTTAATAAATGACAGAAAAATAATAAATACACTACATATTGCACCAGCAGAAAAAGATTGATTTTGTCATGGTACTGTTATTCTTGCCCTCAGATTAGGTGTGCTCTTCCTCGGTTTATTGATGTTCTTCAACAAGTTAAAACCACTTAAACGCACATAGATTATTAAATGACTAAACAAAGTATATACAAAGATTCCGCCCCAGTAGCTGCATGGGGTCTAATATTTGAAGGTCTTTATATCTAAGATATACAGAATTACGCCTTTTGACTATTTGCAATAATATACAAAAGGAAGTGCTATGGTTTTTAATCCTTAGAGGTTGACAGGTGTGAGTATGGCCTCTTATGACCATCTCAGAAAAGACCTACCCTACCAAAAACATTGAACACATGGAAAGCCTGCTGTGTTATATAAGTGGGTAAATGTTAATGTTAGTATACTGTATTAACCACAAAATAACTTTTCCTGATAGTTTTTATTTCAAGTTTTTCTTCTTTCATTTTTAGGAGTTGTCATCTCTAACTAGGATACAAATGGTATATGCTATTCTAAATTAGAGATCTGGTGATATCTGCTGAACAGTGAAGAAAGGAATTAATTTATATATTTACAGATTCTTCTAGCCATTCTTAAGTGATGCATAACAACATAACCTTAGTGTGTGTGTGTGTGTGTGTGTGTGTGTGTGTGTGTGTGTGTGTGTGTGTGTGTGTGTATGTGTGTGTGTGTGCGTGTGCGTGTGCATGTGTGTGTGTGTGTGTGTATGTGTGTAGATATATATATATATATATATATATATATATATATATATATATATATATATTTGTATGTTTGTATGTTTGTATGTATATATGTTTAACATTCTTTACCCAGTTGCCTATAATATTAATAGCTCTTGGGATATTTTATAATGGTTCAGATATGCTAATGAATCTACCCAGTCTTAGATATATGGGCCCAAAAAATACCATACTATCTGTGCTGAGTATGACATGTGAATGTAGTGATTACATACTGCAAACATATGTATATAGTCAGTGATATAGTTTGTTTATTTTTATCAATTACTTATTCTAATATCTGAAACTTACAGAATTAGATACATATTCAAGTTTTTCTTAAGAGGTATCCTGTGCAAAAGGACTCTGCCCATTAAAGTTTATTCTTTTCAACAAAATTAAATATTAAAATAAATAATGTATGGATTTCTTGTAAATGTAAATTTCTTCTTGACAAGAGAAGTCTGTAAATAAACATGAGCAACAAAAAATAGTCCTGTAAGCACAAAAAACTTAATATTACATTATATAAAGATGCTTTTTTTTTCACATTTCATTTCACAAATGTCCTTTGTTAATGCAAAGAAAACTGAATATTACTCATGAGAGACTGCTATGATTCATTTTTTTTATTTAGGATTGTTTAAAGCTTTGTATATTCGATGTTCTTTAAAAATTCTTTGTAAAATATCATATTATCTTAAGAGAATTTTGTAGGCATCTGATAAAAATGATGAACGACGTGTTTATCAGATGGATAGCTTAAATAACTTTGTATTTCTTGTTCATTTTAGTTCTGGTATATTGAATCCTAACAGTAGTATAAGATATCCTATCAAAATGTATTCCTATGATCTAATGTACTTAAATGTACTGCTAAAGGCTTGTGAACTGTGAGTAAAAATGATTTGAAACCCATTCAAAATATTCATCTTACTGATCCAGCTCATATTTCAAGTCTGTTGGATGTTTGGTCATTTCTGAGTTATATCACTGCTAATAAGTTTAAAAATTAGCATTGCACTTATCCCAGTAATTATCTCATGCAAATAAAAAAAATGTAATAAATGTACTATATAAGTAGCTTTAGGTAGGAAAAAATTTGACCTTTTAAATAAGACCGAATTAATTTTATGTGTCTTTATGATGTTCTTTTTAATGAGTGAATTTATAATGAGATATAATATTTTCTGTGTTACTGCTTAGCAGACATATATCAAAGGATACTTTACAGACAGGCTTAGGCTACTGATTAAATGCCTTGAGAATAATTTGTTTCAGGACTAAAATGAGACACGTAAAAAAATGTGCATTAAAACCTAAAAGAGAAATGATAGTGGATCACACAAACTCCTTCTTCAGAAATATTATTAGCTTTTTTTTTTTTTAAATGGTATTAAAGTAAAGGAGATAATGCTGATATATGCAAGAACTCCAGAAGATTTGTTATCATATATAAAATGGCATTCGCTATTCATGTGAATTGAAGCATTTCTTTTTCTAATTTAAACATTTTCTCTCAAAGGTATAAAGTTGCACATTTTATACTTTAGTAAGACATTCTAAAATTGTGTCATCTGCGCAGTCTTGGGTTAGATTATATATCCAAAAGCAATGGTTATGGTTCTTTGTTCTTCCTGTGAGCCAAAAGATCCTACAACATCTTGTTTATGGCCAACAGAAAATGTAGCTTATAATAACATCAACATTTTCCTGTAGAACTTGTAAAAAATGTCTATCATCTAAGGTGCCATCTGAAAGTCCAGACAGCTATGGCTCCAAAACTCCAAATTAAAAATCTAGGCTTTGTAATATAATTGCATGGTTGGATCTGCCTTTAAGTGAACACAAATGGACATTTTTATAGCAGAATTACAGATTTAAATTCTGTATTCACTTACACATTTATTGCATTTCATGGGATCTGTCATTCTGAGTATGCATCAGTTGTTTTAAGAGAAATCCAGTGGAGAAAGAGGGAAAGTCAACAGAAGGGACAACAAAATATGCAAACAATTTAAACGATAAATTGTTAATTCCACAACATTTATTTTTATCATCTACTTTAAACCTTCTCCCTACATTCTATCATGCCTTGCCTTTCTTCACAAAATTAACATATGCTAAATGTTTTTTTTAACTTGTCCTTATATTCCTTTCTGCTATAATCAACTTTTACATCCATCTCTTTCTCCCTCATTTTATCCTGTTCAATTTTCCACTCACCCATTCAGCTGTATAATGTATTTTTGTTATAATGATTATTTAATCCAGTTGTAAATTGTATATATTTCTGTTAGACATGTTTCATTGTAATGTACTATGTTTTAATTTCCAGAGCTTTGGTCTGCATTTTATGTTTTGTTGATTATCTTATTATTTATTACTTTGGTAAATTGTAAAATTATCTTTTACTGCTCTGCATAATATATATAGAAAAGTAAATTGGTGAGTGAAATCTTTATTCCAGTGAGAATCAGTTTTTATTTATGGCTTCACTACACAAGCTTCAGGAAAAATTGCATAAGTCTGAAAGCTTTTCTACAAAGGAAATCACTGTTGGTGAGATTTCTGAATTTGTGCCAGCATTGATTCACTTTTTAGGGAGATTTCTCCCTTCTCCCTTCTTTAAGTTGGTGCAACCATGGGGATACTATATATATATATATATATATATATATATATATATATATATATATATATATATATACATACATACATACATACACAAGAAAAAAGTAGCTTTATTATGTATTTGTTTATTTATTTTTCTGTCCTTTTTTTTGAAACCCCAGCTGAAAGTTTGAATGAGGTAAGTGGGAAGGAAAATAAAAATCTTTATAGTTTGAAATGTGTACATGCAATACATAAAACCACCAAAGTGTAATCAGTTTGACCAAAACAGAAGCCATTTCATCTTGTTGTGTCCATTTGGAGAAACTGTTACTTTCCATTTTCTTTTGTTTTTTTAATTTTTCTAAGTCTTTTGGGTTTCAATACCATGACGGGAATGGATTCCATTCCTACGTCAAAGTGTGATTAAAGTTCATAAAATTAGTATTGTTTCAATTTTTGATGCTAGCCAGAAGTGTTCTTTGCAGCATCTGCAATGTGCCCAGAATAGACTCCTTCTGCAATTCATACAGAGTTATATGTACTGCAACATAACTAAGTATGATTGTAATTTGTTTTCTTATGTGACTTATTGGACCTGCTGCTCCTACTACTATTGGAGCTGTCTGGGTAGCATTCTTCCACATTGCTCTTGTTTATGCCCGCAAAGCTTGGTATTTTATGACATTGTGTCTCTCTGTACATAAGACACTGTAGTCACTGGGTGCAGCGATTCTGATGATCAATGTGACTTTTGTATTCTTTTCATGACCTACTATATCTTATTTTCTCACATCTATTTTTTGAACTGTTGGTAATGTGTGATCCCACTATATAAATATCATCATTTTCTATAATGCTTTGTGGCTCATGTTTCCAATGTTTTTCAGCTACTTCAATGTTATAATGTTTGTACAATGTTCAATGCAACAGTCTTGCCACATTATCATTCCGTTCAGTATACAGTCCTTCTTCCATGAGTATATCACAACCATCAACAAGAAGTGTGACTATTTCTGATTCTGTTTTACAAAACCTATGTTTGTCTGTTTCTCCCACATGTTCAATGGAGTGCATAAACCAATGTGTCCACTATCTTGGGCTGCCAATATTAACTTTTCATATTTTGGTTTAAATTCACCTCTCCTTAACCATTCCTGCATTTTATCCTGATCAGCATGAGGTTGTTCCAGAGTGCTCTGTACTTGTAACTATATTTATGCATTTTCCACATTTCTTGCCTTCTCATCTGATCCTTCACCTTATATTTTTTCTTCTATGTTTTGGCACATTCAGTTGCTGTCTGTTTTTTTTATCAAATTCTGCTTTGATAGACATTCACGCTTGACAATGATATGCTTCTGCTAAACTAAGCAGGGAAGTAAGTCATCTTATACTTATTCTCCTCATGTTTTAAAACTTTTACTATGTTTGGGTCTTGTGAGGTTAGCAGATATATGCAGTCTAATGATTGCAGATCTACACATAATCAATTTCAAGGAGACCAATAACTCCTTCAGAATGGGGAATATATAGTCTTGATATACAATGCTTTTTTATAAATCATTTGATAACCATGAAGCATTTTTCTTGTTTCCTGTCAAAACTGATCCAATACCTTTTGAATCCAGTCAGTCACTCCAAAACTGTAAGTTGATATTGCCAACATCCTGGCAGATAGGTTCAGTGCTAACTTCTCTCACCCCCTAAAGGGCCCATCTCTATACCAGAAGAATGCAAAGTTCCTGTAATCACAGCTGCACAGGTACAAACCACACTCACCAAAGCCAAGAACACAGCATCCATGGGACCTGACAACATCCCAGGCTGCATTCTACATGAACTACCGAATGAACTGGCACCCCACCTAAGCACCATGTTCAATCATAGCCTTACCTCAGGCTTTGTGCCCACTGAATTGTGCACAGCGATGGTTATGCCACTCCACAGAGGGGGAGCCATCACGGACCCAGGGAGCTACTGCCCCATTAACTTAACTAGCCTGGTCTGCAAGGCCATGGAACGTATCATCATGGAACTTATAAACAAAGACACTGGTAATCTCCAAACTCTGACCCCACCCAGTTCGGGTTTGTAAAAGGCAGATCATGTCTCCTAAACCGGATAGACTTCTTTGAAGCAGTCACCAAAGCCATAGACAAGGGTAAGGTGTTCACACAGCCTATCAAGATCTTGCCAAGGCTTTTGACACAATCCCCCACTGTGGAATTATAGATAAACTCACTAAACTAGGTATAAATCCCTATGTCACAAGATGGGTTACCAACTGGCTCACTGACAGAACCCACACTGTGAAAGTAGCTGACTCCAAATCCGACTTCAAACCATTGACAAGTGGAGTACCACAGAGTTCAGTCCTGGGTCCTCTCTTGTTTGGTATCTACTTTTCTGAAGTACAGGCTAACACAGAAGGTCTTTGGCTAATGAAGTTTGCAGATGACTGCAAACTAGGAGCCATAATTGAAACTCCTAATGATGTGGACATCCTACAAAAGGGCCTCACTGAGACAGATGCCTGGTGTCAAAGCCATGGGCTCAAGCTCAATGCCAAAAAGTGCATTGTCACCTCCTTTGGTAAAAACTCTGTACCCATGGGCTACCACATAGGTGGTAGTCTACTTAACATCAAAAGTGTGATAAGAGACCTTTGGACATAGGTGGACAGTAGTCTCTCCTTTGATAATCACATCACCACAGTAGTCAGGAAATCCTCCTACATGGCACATCTCATCTCAAAAGGTTTCTCACCCAGGAAAAAAGAAGTCATTGTTCCCCTCTACTCGTCACTCATTAGACCCATTATAGAGTACAACGCCCTTTTTGGTATGTACCTCACAAGACATCTACAACAACTGGAAAGGCCACAAAAATACCTCACAAAGAAGATTATCGGCCTCAAACAGATGCCCTAAGCAGACTGTCTCAAAAAACTCCAGCTTTACTCCATCGCATATTGCCTACTCAGAGGCGATCTCTACCTAACATACAAAGCTATGTCAAACCCAGAGCTGTTGGACATGCTCCACTTAAAGAAATCCCAATCTCTCCAAGCTACATGCTCTAGGGACCTAAAACTTGTCACCACAATAAACAGAACATGCTGGAGGGATAGATTCCTGTCCTAGAGATTTCCCATATTCTGGAACAAACTACCTATCTATATCAAACAAAGCTCCTCATCATCATCTTGATGATTGGATGGGAAATAGGAAATTCACCCCGGGGATCACCTCTGGGGGCTCTGCTTGACAGGGGCACAGTAAAATAATTTTCTTGGCTGGCGAAGCCAGGGTACCTTTTTGGCTAGGCTTACATAGGCCCTAGGGCCAATAGCCTAGTACCTGCCTATGAGCCTATGAATTATCATGGCTGCCAAAAAAGAAATTGCTAGAATATGGAAATCAAAATCTAAAATAGCTATACTAGAAGTAAAGAATATATTAACAGAGATAAAACAACTGTAATTGAGATCTTCGGAAAAAGGTAGGAGCAAACTACATAAGAAAAATAGGAATTGTGGGAAGAATACATACAGGGGAGGAATGCAGTTTAAAACAAGAAAAGACTTAAATGATCTATGTAATGTTTGACTGAGATGATATGGTAGATTATGAGTGATGTATAATGTTTGCAACTGGGAGTGTGTCAGTATGATTTGTGATGTAAAATGCTTGTGACTAGGATTGTGTCTGTGTGGTTTGTTTTCATTTATATAAATGTATGATTGCCTGTCTTAAGTAATGGTTTAATAAAAATGTTTCTTGTTTAAAAAAAAACTTCTAAATGTTTGGCTTTTATTGACTTTCTGTAGTCTATTTTGTTTCATTGATTTTAATATGTCTGTCCATCTCTATTATATCAAGCAACTCTTCTCTTAGATCATTTTCTTCTAAACTGAGGGCACATTCTTTGTTCTCCATTTCCTGCAGGTATTCTACAGAAAGTTCCAGAGCATCTTCATGTGCATATTCTCTTCAGTTTCATCCTGTGTTATCTGTTGCTCTTTCATATGGGAACTCACTGGCCTATCACTCCATGACATTGACTGCATCAGATTTGCCACAGTTTCCTGTTCCCCTTATTGTACAACTCCAGCTGAACTGTTGTACTCATTTCCTATGGAAGGCTCCAAAGTATCATCATTTGGCAATATTAAAATAGTTTCTGCTCCACTGGTTTCTCCTTAATTTTGGGATCCATTACTCTATCCTGCTTTGGTGTTATCAGAGTTAGATTTTTTATACTAAATCCTTCACTTCACAGGTAATACATAACCTCAGTTTCTATTTCTTTAACTTCTACATTACTAATCCTTTTTTCTACTCTTCTTCTTTATTTTCTTTTTTTTTTGTATTTTAAAATTTTCCCTATTTTTTGTAACTTCTACTTTACTAATTTTCTATTCTATTTTCCCTCTTTGTGATCTTATTTTTTTGTATTATAAAATTGTCCTTACCTGGATGCCTTTGCCTGTCTCTTTTCAAATATTTTTGGGACTGTTTTTTTTTTTTTTTTGTACTGATTAATTTAGCTTTCTCATTTGCATAAATATAGCACTATATCAAATCTTTCCATCTTTCCCATGTCCATATGTTTTATACATTTCAAAAGTCTCTAGATTTTGTTCTTTATGTTTTTGTACTTCCACAGTCACTTCTTTTTCCAATCAGGCCGCAGTTTCTTGGTCTGTATAATGTTTTCCATACATCTGTTGTATTAATGAACACAAATTTGCGTTTGAGGCTTTGGACAGTTTTTCTTGTGCAAGTATTTTTCTTTTCTCTGTTTTTCTTACTCTTTTTGTATATCATCTGTCTGGAAATTCTGGGCTTCTAGTATAATAGTAACAATAAATAATTTATTTCTTATCCTCAGTAGTCCACTCTTTCATCTTTATGGCTCTTTTTTGACCTGTCAGTTTTTGTGATTTTTGTGGATTGCTAGTTTGTTCTACAACTGGAGGACCACCCTCCCCCTGAGCCTGGCCTAACCTCATTGCAGGAATTTTTCCCTGTCTTGTTGATTCTACAGTGTCATTTTTTTCCAGACCTGGCATCAGTGAGTCTACTAAGATTGGGCACTTTTTTTATCCTGGGACCTGCGCACCTAGCTACCTTTTTTATTTTTTAATGTACTTCTGTACATGATATTTGTTATATAAAATACATCTATATATCAGTGTCATCTTGGTGAGATTTTGTAAAAAACAGGGTCCACCTCATGAAGGTACTCACCAAAACTTGAGGATAAATTCAGTTCCAGCAATACTACTCTCCTTTGCTTGCTGATTTATCATCTCTCCATTCAGAACCCTAATTACTTTCTACTGTCAAACATTTCCTTTTATGTAATAAACACAAGATATTATCCAAAGGTCCAAGTATATATGTATGAGCAGGGCTTGAATTGCATGGAAAGTTTATATAACCAGTAACAAATCAGTAGATTTTCCTCTGCAATTGTAACCTAGCTGTTTCTAAATTAAAACTAACAACCAAAACCAGAACATGGGTCCACTTAAGAAGTCACAAAACGCAGAAAATATACAGAAGGATCTAAGGACGACCAAAGGCTTCCAAAATAAATCCGTCTTTAATGTACAAAATGTAAAAGCATAAGCGCTTTATATATATTTATGTAACTTTTATTTCTTGTTGGATGTTTATTATTCAGTATTTATATATAAATATATGTACTGAACATTTTTAGTAATTATGTCTTTAAGGAAGCAAAATTTTTAGTCATGTGATCCTTTTAATTAGTATATATAATGAGTAAAGCATTTTAGTTGTGAAATGCATCTGATAAAGTAGCTTTGCCCTGAAAGTGCTTATGCTTTTACATTTTGTATATTAAAGACAGATTTATTTTGGAAGTCTTTGGTCATCCTTGGATCCTTCTGTGTATTTTCCGTTTCTAAGTAAGTAAGTACATAATTCTGATTCTGTTTACTAATTTCATTATATGCCTCAGGTATACACATACATTATTTGCAGACCTGGAAGACCTGGAAGAATGCAAGTGCAGAATGAAAGAAAAAGAACCACTTACATAAGAGTATCACAAAGAGGACCCTACACGCACACGTAAGCACTGACATACATACACTCATGCACGCGCGCACACACACACACACACACACACACACACACACACACACACACACACACACACACACACACACACACACACACACTCACATGCGGATACTAATTATATATGTCACTTGATTGTTATGGATTTATCATCTTGAAAATCAGAACAATTAATTTTCTGGCAAACAGTAAATCCTTTTTATGGATGTGATTCCCATCCTGTGGAGCACCCTACCTGAAGCTATGAAAGACGTCTCAAGGTGGGCTAACTTTAGCTGACAGATAGAAATATTTATTTGTGCTCACCACAAACCTGACTGTGATATTACCTGATTAAGGTAAAACATTATATTAGTTTCAGATGTAATTCTAAGTCAGTGCATTATTTAGATTGAGAATGAACTATTTGATCAGCATACATACCTGTATCTATTAAAACTATAGTATGGCTTTATAATATATACTATTAGGTATAGTCCATGGTGGTGCAGCAGTAGCGTTGTTGCCTCACAGCAAGAGGTTCTCCCATTCGATTCTCGGCTGGAGTGTGAGGAGTGCCTTCTGTGTGGAGTCTGCATGTCCTCCCTGTGGTTGGGTGGGCATTCAAAAGACATGTGTAAATGGGCATGCCTTTGTTGAACGTTGAGCTGGCACCTAGGCGTTGGGCATTCAAAAGACATGTGTAAATGGGCGTGCCTTCGTTGAAGGTTGAGCGTTGAGCTGGCACCTTGGCGTTCATGAAAATCTACTGCCAATCATTAGTAGACCGGAGTTCCACTGTGGCGACCCCTAACTGGGAAAATCTGAAAGACAACAACAGCATTAGATATAGTATGTTTTACAGCCTGCATTTTTAACCCTAGCATCATGTTCATGGCAAGAAAGAGGCTCTTGGCTTACATGTGTTCTAGATAGCTAAAATAATACTAAGTTCAACTGTGGCTTTAAAGAATTCTGCTATACTACAGGGCTTCTTTACATATGCTTTAGGTGAAATTGCTCAAGCATCAGTAGTCTGCAGGGGAAAAAAAAAACAAATGACCTAATGCCAAATGCTTTTTCCCATTGGACATCATTGTCAGTATGACTTCTAATAGTGAGGTGGCAAGGATTCACTTCTTTATAGCTTCATAGGCTGTTACTAGACTAATGACCACTAGGCCCTTTATAAGCCTAGCAGTGCACCCAACCCAATTTTATCCCAAAGTACCTTGGGCATCTGTTGTGGGGTATGTTGGTGAGGAGGTAGCTAAAGAATTTATGTGGGGGTGTTTACTGGAGAATATTTTACTTACTAATGGCCTCTGTCCATCAGAGACATGGGAGCCAAGATCGGGGATAAATCTGCAATTTTCCATCCAGTGGTCAAGGTTTCATTTGAAAAGAGTAAGAGATGAACTCTGTTTGGCATGGATAGGAAGCCTAATCATGGGGATCCTTTGAGTCACATGTCTGACCCTCCAGCATTCTCTCTATAGTTCACAAGTGAAGTTCATATCCTTGGCTCTAGTGTTTCTAGTGCTGTACATTTTGTAGCTATGTAAAAGATCGACCAGAGCTTGATCTCAGGATGCCTTATAAGCCAGGCAGAGATCACCTCTCAGCCGCCTGTAGGATACTGAGTACAGTGATAGGAACTTTAAGCTAATTATGTGGGACAGGGTACTCATTCCTTGGATTCTCCTGGTGAGGAACCTTAGTGGGCATTCCAACTGTTGCATGTGTCTGATTAGGTAAATTCCAAAAGAGGCATTGTACTCAATGATGGATCTGATAAGGCCTGAATAGAGTTTTACTATAACTTGTTTGGATCTGGATGCCATACTCTTACCTATAAGTTGGGTGACGTAGAAAGATTTTTTTTACTGCCTTTGTACATGATGGTCAAAGGTCAGATTACTCTTTGCATATGTCCCCAGATCCCTAAATACCATGTTGACTCTTAGGGGTATTTTATCAATGGAGTAATTAACTTGGGTAGACAATTTCCCATAGGAAATTATAATGCATTTCTTGGCACTATTTTATCTGCGTTAGATCCTCTTGCAAGATGTTGGTGTCATGGGGGGAATCTGTTATAGCCTCCAATTTAAAATCATCTGCGAACTTGGTGAGCCAAATGTCTTTGACCTTAGTCTTGACTTCCAAGAAGAATATGACAAACAGTAGCAGGCCCAGCACGGAGACCTGAGGTACTCGCAAACTTGGTGAGCCAAATGCTTTTAACTGACATTAGCCTTGACTTTTGAGAAGTATATGTCAAACAAGAGCAGGCCTAGAATGGAGACCTGAGGTACTCCACTGGTGACCAGTATCTTGTTGGAGCTGGTCTCACCAATCAGCAAAGCAACCAAGTAGACCAGCAAGAGCAGATATGGAGGTAAATTATAATCATTTATTGGAAACAGACCGGTTTCGGCAAATATTGCCTTCTTCAGTGTAGGACAAAACAACAAAGTCCCATCCATCAAACATTAAATAGAAATTGTGAACCAATGAACAGACAGAAATCATAAATATTAATGAAGTGTTGAGATGTAACCATAGCCCAAAGAAATTTTTTTCAAAAGCTAAATCCTGACTAATAAACATTTTTTTAAATCATAAAATGACAGAGTAACATCCAAATCCCTTGAAAGGCCAAAGACCAATAGAAACAGAATATAACAATAAACACATTTTCAATAAATATTTGTTGGGAAAGGAAATACATACAAAATAATGAGCAAAAATGAACTATGTGGTGCCACAGAAACACCCTGCTGCCTGACTTCATATTGTTTATGATATAGTCAGCCGTCAGACATCCAAAATAGAAAAAAACTACAATTTGTTCATGATCAGAAATGATAAACAACAACATCATCATCATCATAATACATTGCAATATAATGAACTAGCCATCCATATCAGGATGATCCATTGTACCTAATGTGCCTAGAAGTGTAGTTATGCACTAAGCAGTATTAAACTAGCCATCCATATCAAAATGATCCAATGTACCTAAGTTGGCTAGAAGTATAGTTATACACTAAACATAAATAGTCTGAAAACTACATAGCCATAGTGTAGTGTAATACAGGAACAACCAATCAATAAAAATGATAAAGGCTCTGCCACAGCCAAATAGAACCACCCCCGTCCAATATCTATACAACCAAGGGATGAAAAAACCTTAAACAAGAGTTTAAGACCCGGACCTAAATTATATGATATTGATATGGCCCTAGAAAAATATTTATTCAAACATAAAGAACCAACTATAAATGATCATTAAGCCCAGGGGGAAAAAGACCCCCTAGTATAACTATCCAATATCTCTCTTTATGATCTAATAGGCCATGCCAGCCCTGTTTATGACATCTGTCACCAGTGATACGATCTATAATCATGAAATTGAATCTGGCCTGTGGATGTTTAAGAGTGTGTTGGTACAAAGCACTAGTCAGTTTATGATTTCTAATATCACTGCGATGTTCATTCATTCGAGATCTAAGGGCCCTAAAAGTTTGGCCTACATAGAATGCACCGCAATGACAAGAAGCTAGGTACACAACCCAATCACTACTACAGTTACCAAATATTTTAATGTTGAATATCTGGGTGGTATTGCGACTTGAGAATTCCTTTGATTTATACATATAAGAACACGATCCACAGTGGCCACAGGGAAATGAGCCGAATAGCTCATCACCTTGTAATGTGAGTTGTTTATGAATAATCCCTCCACTAGCCATATGTTTGTAATGTGATAAGTACGAACCCAAAGTTTTGCCCCGTTTATACGAAAACCAACATTGTTGTCCCAAAAGTGACCTCAATTGGTCATTGGCCAATAAGATGTTCCAATGTTTGTTAATGATATTCCTGACCATATTGATGTTTCTTCCATAAGTCGTAACAAAACATACGGGAGTACTGGATGTATTATTTTTCATCGATTTGTATTCTAACAGTTGTTCCCTGTTCATTTGGTTGACCCTGCATCTGGCTAAGTTGATGTCTTGATGGTCATAGCCCCTATTAGCAAACCTCTTACTCAAATCCATGCTAGCTGATTGATATTCCACGTCCTTTGAACTGAGGCGTTTAATACGCATGAATTGTGACACTGGAATGCTTCTGATAGTGTGGCGTGGGTGCATGCTGGAAGCATGAAGCAAGGTATTATATTGTGGGTACTTGCGGAACACCTTACTGGATAATGTAAAATCATGATTTCTCGAGACCGTAACATCCAAAAAATTGATTGTGTTTTGGTCATATGTTACTGAGAATTCCAGTCCCCATATATTGCTGTTAAGATAATCAACAAATTCGTGCAAGTAACCCAAATCCGCACGCCACACTAACCAGCAGTCTTCCAAATAACGTCGCCAGATGTCCATCTCAACCTGGTAAATGTTATGTGAATTGTCATAGATCATGTACTCCTCAAAATAAGCCATGAAAAGGTCTGCATAAATGGGAGCAAACGATGCTCCCATAGCCGTGCCTTGCAGTTGCCAATAACACTGGCCTTGAAAATATAGCACATTTTTGTTGAGTACATGTTCTGACATACAAATGAGTAGGGTATTGAACCCTGGTGTGTAGAGATTTGCTCTGTTAAGCCAGTATTGGAGGGATTGTAAACCTGCCCAATGTGGAGTACTAGTGTATAATGCTTTTACATCTAAGATGCACATATACCATCCTGGTTCCAACTGGGTATCTTGAATAATCTGTAAGAATTGGGTATTGTCCTGCAGTCTTGCCCTAATCAAACCCAACAATGGTTTGAGATATTTCATGAGAAATGCAGATAAAGGTTCGGTAAGAGATCCTATTCCAGAGACAATAGGTCTACCAGGAGGTTTACTAAGAGATTTATGAATCTTAGGTAAAAGGTACAGAATCTGCTTAGATGGTTCGGACACCGTCAGTGATGACAAACATTTTTTACTAATAATCCCCTCCTCAAAGGCTAACTTCAAAAAAGAATCAATTTCATCCTTGAAAATGGGTGTGGGATCTATTGACATATGCATATAATATGTTTTATCCGATAGTTGTGACAACCCTTCCTGTATGTAGTCAACTGTATTGAGAACCACCACAGCTCCTCCTTTGTCAGCTGAAACAACAATAATTTCCTTATTGTTGCGTAGTTGGTCTAAAGCCAACCTATCACCAGTAGTAAGATTGCTTCCTAACATTACGTGCCCGTGGTTCTCAAAATGAAGGTCCCTCAGAATTGAATCCATAAATATGGAAAAATATTTGTTCATAGGTGGTTGAAAAGATGACCTACCAAACCTAAACTCATCAGATATTCCTAAACTATCCTCAGCAAAAAACAATTTTAAATTGAGAGTACGGCAAAAAGCCTGTAAATCCTGAATGATATGATATTCCTGAGAGAAAAAGGAAGGTATGTAGTTCAGTCCCTTATTCAATAAGGCTATTTGTTCCTGAGATAATATAACACTAGACAAATTTAATACATTCTGATTCGGAGTCTGAATGGACACTAACTCAGAAAATTGTTCAGTAGACCCTGAAACGAAACCTGTGGAAGTTCTTTTCTTGTGCTTCCTGCCCCCCCCCCCCCCCGATGTCCCGTGCCCCTTCTAAAGGGAAATTTCTGTTACTTTTATTTCTATTAGGAGAGCCCCTATCAGAAGTCCCCTCACTGTCAGTTACTGAGGAATCATCCTCTGAAGTACTATTAAAAGATCCATCCCAATTCTTCAAAATAGATTGAGGTCTCTTTTTGGTACGACTGGGCCCCGTCCTGACTTGATTGGTGTCGGCGAATCTGACAGACCGACTGAAATCAAAACGTCTACCCCGTTGATAATCAGAATAATCCCTGTGAAACTTTTTGATCTTACGTTCCTTAATAATTTTCTCATGTTCCATCAAATCATGTGAAAGTTTCTTAATATTATCTTGATATTTAGGAGAAGATTTGAACTTACTGACATCCGAACATAATGTCTTGATGTCTTGTATATTCAAATCAACCGTTCTTTCATAGTATTGTAATAAAATATTCACAAATGACATGAACCCCAACTGTAAAGCTTCCTTCCAATCCTGATTCAACTTTTCATCTGGTCTCCCCACTAAAGGTTGGAGACGTATCCTAAGTCCCCTGGGAGCCATGTTCTGAGTAGAATAAGCTCGAAACAGTTTAAGATGCCAAATATTGGATCTAAGTGTTTTGAATGCCTTAGTAAGAGAATGAAAAAATATATCACAATCCACCATCAGTGGTTGTTCAGAATTATCCGGATCATTGCTTGGTGGGGTGTCGATCCCAAAAACACCTATATCCTGCCGATCAGCACATAATCCGGACAAAATATTGTTGAGATCCATGCTGCGAATATGGAATCAAAATGCCCACCCTATAAAGAGAATGAACCACTGAAAATAATAGGGACCAAGGGTCCAAGACGTACCAAAAGTGATGATTCCCCAGTTAAACCAAATTTCATTTTCTATTTAATCCCACTATGAAGGGCACAGGAAAAAACGGATCAGCAAGAAGCACCAGTGATTCACAACCCAATTGCAAAAAATTATATAATATGTATAGTGGTCCAAAACAGTCAACACCAAAAGGACGAAGTTAGTTGATGAAACATATTTATCATCATAAGAATAAATCATCCAAAAACAAAATTCAATCCACCATACAATAATTAGAATGAATAGAAATCTATCCGTTTATTCTGTGGGACCAAGCAATGGGTGTGAATCCCCAGTCCAATTTCAGAAGTTTAGATACTTTAAACTACAATAATCAAGATACATCTGTCATAATCCTGATATAGAAAACATGAACTTGTCAATAAAAATGTTAATGGCATCTAAAATGAGGATTAGAATAGATGCCCATCCACCAAATATGTGTAGATGGAACCGCAAAGCTTAATAATCCTTAGTACAAAACTAGGGGATCCTTTTAGTATAACAAATGGCATTAACCATAACCACAAAATAACCAATGACATACATAAGGTGTCATAAGATCAGATCTGTTAGGGAATCATACAAGCCCCTCTGGGGACCATACACTTAAATTCCCATACATGAACAGTATAGTATGGCTAAAACTGCATCAACCACAGCTTATAATAAACTGTATTGCTAGAAATTTGTTATGGTTATACAATGCACTCAATATGAAAGGACCAAGTTATCTATTAAACTATACTGACCCCGATAGAAAGTGTCAGAACTATTACTGCCCACCTACAAACAGTATAACAATCATGAAAATATGTAAATCCAAAAACCCTGACCTGTTCCTGCCACTAGCTTGACATAGGTATTGTCAAAGTACACCAAAATATGAATCAGGCACCCATAAGAAAGTCCTAAAGAATGATAGGACAAAATCATATATAACACAGCACCTTGAGATCAACACCATGAACCTAAAAAAGCTTTTAAATATAAAATATACCAGTGGAAACATGTATCATAGTAAGAAGGGAATCTAACCCGACCCCTAATGTCCTTCAACCAGATTGTTGAAAGACCATACACGACAGAAAAAAATGTAAATAATCTGTCGAATAATAAACTGGCTCAATTGGTTAGACCTGTGTTATAATATGAAATAATGGTATCCTATAGTTTAGGCAAAAATCCCTAGTAATTTAAACAGTGTCCAAATGACAAAATTGTTACATATATAACTTATGCATGCACCATTATTAAGGCAATAAAAGACAATATTCCGATCCTTTTAGCAGTAGAAAGCCATGTGGAATTTCACCATTAATTTAAATCAGTACATATAACATAATTCAAGTCCAAAAAGAGAAAATTGCTTGACACGATGTATTCCCTTGATGTTGCGTCAAACCTCAGTCGTTAGAAATATATATTAGATGAACTACACATTAACTAAAACTAATAGTCCACTGGTTTTTGAAAAAAAGACTGATCATAGGCCATTCACAATGAAATAACCAGTCCTCTTTTTCTCCTGTAAGTGAAAAATACCTATTGATCTGTATGTAGGCCCAAATCCAGATAGCTCAGTTTAAGCAAGCATTGTTCAAAATATTCAGGATCCGTAAATGATGGTACAGTCCCAGTTACGCCATTCCACCGATCGAGGATTTACATAAAAGATATAGTTAGATGATGATAGAGGCGCCAAAAAAATGCATCCAAAAAGTTGTAAATCAGTGCACACACCTTCGCCCGTTGTTACACCAGCCAAGAAATATAAAATGACAAGACGTTAAGCAGCTGCTACTTTATAGGACCATAGTATGTTGTCCCTTCGCACAAGCCCAGTCTTGCAAATCTTGAGCTTGCCCAAAAGTGGTAAAATAATGCACACACCTTCGCCCGTTGTTACACCAGCCAAGAATTATTGTGTAATATCAAGATGTTAGGCAACTGCTAGTTCATAGGGCCAAAATATGTTGACACTTCGCACATACCCATTCTTGCGACTCTTAATCTTGCCCGAACTGGCAAAATTGAAATAAACTCAATCCCCGAAAACAGTATTAGCCATACAGAAGTTATAATATTTCCAATTTAATAATTTCCAGCCTCTCCCAGTCCTCAATAGAAGTTGCTAGTAGTGCTAAATTACTCGGAGTAACCATTGATGAACACCTGAAATTTAACAATCATATTCAACTAAACATAAAGAAAACTCATCAGAAGCTCGGTATGCTTTATAGAAATGCAAACTTTCTTACTCCATCTTCAAGACAAACTCTCGCCACTACCTTCCTTCTCCCTTCTCTACTGTATGGTGCTCCTCTTCTATCCAATCTCTCCTCTTCTATCTCCGCAAAACTCGAAAGCTGCTACTATAAAATTGCCAAATTCGCTACTAACTCCACTCATTCTACACACCACTGCATCTGCCTCCGTAGTCTCCAATGGTTAGAACTCCCTAATCAACTCAATTTCCTCCAACTTACTACTGCACACAAACTAATCTTTAAACCTACTGCTTGCCCAGCATTATCTAATACCTTCACCATATACAATCCTCCAAGGCCCCTAAGATCTAGCCACCAAAATCTTATTTCAGTTTACAAACCCAAACGACCCCCTGGCCAGCTCCTACTTTCCTATACTACAGCAAAAAAATGGAACTCACTTCCTTCCCTTCTAAGAGCCACTACAAGCTATGAACACTTTAAATCTCTTCTTCATTCTCACCTCTTCCTAAATTGGAAATGTAATTGTATACTTCCTACCTAGATCTCAAGTTATCCTAGTTCCATCCCACCCCCCCTGGTTCCACTTCTTCTGACACTCTCCCTAGCTCCCCTCTCTTCTTCATTATCTCCTCCTTCCTCCCTGATTAAACCCTTTACCTTCCTTCAAGTGCTATGCTCACTCTCACCTTAACTCTTTTGCCTTTTTCTCTAGGTGGTCTCCTGGACTCAACCACAATTTGAACATTAGTTTTCTGTTCTTTTTCTATCCTCTTCTAACACCTCTCCTTTAATTTCTTTGCTTCTTCTTTTTTTTCTCTCATGCATCCATGCTCTTGCATTCAAACTTTATCTATAATTTGCTTTCCTTTCCTACTTACTAACATCACACTTGCACTAATATATCTTTTTCTTATGTATAGTGCCCATTGCACCTCATTCTTGTTTGGAAATTGTTAAAGTATTATGCTATTAGAACAGAGTGTGTTTTTGTGTGTAATATATTAGTTTAGATCTTTTCTGCTGTTTTTTTTTTGTGTGTAATGTATTATCGTGGAGCTTTTCTCCCCGGGCCTCCACTGAAAACGGGCTTTCGGGCCCAGTGGACTTCCCCGGTTATCAAACTGGAAATAAATAAATAATAAATAATAATAGCATTAGCGTTAAAGACAGGCCCCTTGAAATGCTGGCGAGGTAAAAAACAACGCACACATATGCTGGCTTCTTGATTAAATTCAATAGTCAAAGAAAAGATATATAGCAAACCATCAACGGAACTAGGGCTTACCATACATTAGATTATTTAAAAAATAGTGGAAACATGAAGTGTTTGACATGCGACCAACTCCAGGTTTGACGCCAAAGCAAAACGATGCGGCCCAACTCCCAACAAGAGATCCAGAAAGTCCACTTCAAATAAATGGGCAATAGACTAGATATTCCAAATTCCGTACACAGGAACAAAGTCAATGTCCATAACAAATCCCCAGAGTGAAAAAATATACACTCAATGGGTACAAAAAAATGAAAATAAAAAGTTTTTTATCCACCTTCCAAAAGGGAGATACACCTCCACTGCTCGGTCCCACAGCACAGATTCCATAGACCAAACCAACCAAGTTCTAAGCATGGGGGAGATGCACGGTCCAAACCATATACCACAAAGCAACCAAGTAGACCAGCAAGAGCAGATATGGAGGTAAATTATAATCATTTATTGGAAACAGACCGGTTTCGGCAAATATTGCCTTCTTCAGTGTAGGACAAAACAACAAAGTCCCATCCATCAAACATTAAATAGAAATTGTGAACCAATGAACAGACAGAAATCATAAATATTAATGAAGTGTTGAGATGTAACCATAGCCCAAAGAAACTGACGGTGTCCGAACCATCTAAGCAGATTCTGTACCTTTTACCTAAGATTCATAAATCTCTTAGTAAACCTCCTGGTAGACCTATTGTCTCTGGAATAGGATCTCTTACCGAACCTTTATCTGCATTTCTCACGAAATATCTCAAACCATTGTTGGGTTTGATTAGGGCAAGACTGCAGGACACTACCCAATTCTTACAGATTATTCAAGATACCCAGTTGGAACCAGGATGGTATATGTGCACCTTAGATGTAAAAGCATTATACACTAGTATTCCACAATGGGCAGGTTTACAATCCCTCCAATACTGGCTTAACAGAGCAAATCTCTACACACCAGGGTTCAATACCCTACTCATTTGTATGTCAGAACATGTACTCAACAAAAATGTGCTATATTTTCAAGGCCAGTGTTATTGGCAACTGCAAGGCACGGCTATGGGAGCATCGTTTGCTCCCATTTATGCAGACCTTTTCATGGCTTATTTTGAGGAGTACATGATCTATGACAATTCACATAACATTTACCAGGTTGAGATGGACATCTGGCGACGTTATTTGGACGACTGCTGGTTAGTGTGGCGTGCGGATTTGGGTTACTTGCACGAATTTGTTGATTATCTTAACAGCAATATATGGGGACTGGAATTCTCAGTAACATATGACCAAAACACAATCAATTTTTTGGATGTTACGGTCTCGAGAAATCATGATTTTACATTATCCAGTAAGGTGTTCCGCAAATACCCACAATATAATACCTTGCTTCATGCTTCCAGCATGCACCCATGCCACACTATCAGAAGCATTCCAGTGTCACAATTCATGCGTATTAAATGCCTCAGTTCAAAGGATGAGGAATATCAATCAGCTAGCATGGATTTGAGTAAGAGGTTTGCTAATAGGGGCTATGACTATCAAGACATCAACTTAGCCAGATGCAGGGTCAACCAAATGAACAGGGAACAACTGTTAGAATACAAATCGATGAAAAATAATACATCCAGTACTCCCGTACGTTTTGTTACGACTTATGGAAGAAACATCAATATGGTCAGGAATATCATTAACAAACATTGGAACATCTTATTGGCCAATGACCAATTGAGGTCACTTTTGGGACAACAATGTCGGTTTTCGTATAAACGGGGCAAAACTTTGGGTTCGTACTTATCACATTACAAACATATGGCTAGTGGAGGGATTATTCATAAACAACTCACATTACAAGGTGATGAGCTATTCGGCTCATTTCCCTGTGGCCACTGTGGATCGTGTTCTTATATGTATAAATCAAAGGAATTCTCAAGTCGCAATACCACCCAGATAGTCAACATTAAAATATTTGGTAACTGTAGTAGTGATTGGGTTGTGTACCTAGCTTCTTGTCATTGCGGTGCATTCTATGTAGGCCAAACTTCCAGGGCCCTTAGATCTCGAATGAATGAACATCGCAGTGATATTAGAAATCACAAATTGACTAGTGCTTTGTACCAACACACTCTTAAACATCCACAGGCCAGATTCAATTTCATGATTATAGATCGTATCACTGGTGACAGATGTCATAAACAGGGCTGGCATGGCCTATTAGATCATAAAGAGAGATATTGGATAGTTACACTAGGGGGTCTTTTTCCCCCTGGGCTTAATGATCATTTATAGTTGGTTCTTTATGTTTGAATAAATATTTTTCTAGGGCCATATCAATATCATATAATTTAGGTCCGGGTCTTAAACTCTTGTTTAAGGTTTTTTCATCCCTTGGTTGTATAGATATTGGACGGGGGTGGTTCTATTTGGCTGTGGCAGAGCCTTTATCATTTTTATTGATTGGTTGTTCCTGTATTACACTACACTATGGCTACGTAGTTTTCAGACTATTTATGTTTAGTGTATAACTATACTTCTAGGCAACTTAGGCACATTGGATCATTTTGATATGGATGGCTAGTTTAATACTGCTTAGTGCATAACTACACTTCTAGGCACATTAGGTACAATGGATCATCCTGATATGGATGGCTAGTTCATTATATTGCAATGTATTATGATGATGATGATGTTGTTGTTTATCATTTCTGATCATGAACAAATTGTAGTTTTTTCTATTTTGGATGTCTGACGGCTGACTATATCATAAACAATATGAAGTCAGGCAACAGGGTGTTTCTGTGGCACCACATAGTTCATTTTTGCTCATTTTTTTTGTATGTATTTCCTTTCCCAACAAATATTTATTGAAAATGTGTTTATTGTTATATTCTGTTTCTATTGGTCTTTGGCCTTTCAAGGGATTTGGATGTTACTCTGTCATTTTATGATTTAAAAAAATGTTTGTTATTAGTCAGGATTTAGCTTTTTAAAAAAATTTCTTTGGGCTATGGTTACATCTCAACACTTCATTAATATTTATGATTTCTGTCTGTTCATTGGTTCACAATTTCTATTTAATGTTTGATGGATGGGACTTTGTTGTTTTGTCCTACACTGAAGAAGGCAATATTTGCCGAAACCAGTCTGTTTCCAATAAATGATTATAATTTACCTCCATATCTGCTCTTGTTGGTCTACTTGGTTGCTTTGTGGTATATGGTTTGGACCGTGCATCTCCCCCGTGCATAGAACTTGGTTGGTCTGGTCTCACCAATCCTAACTTTCTGGCTACTATTTGAGCCAGCCATCAGTCCAACAAGTTATATAGGGATTTATGCCTAGTTCAGAGAGTTTGTGAAAAATTCCTGAGTGGGGTATTGCACCGAATGCCTTGGGCAGGTCAAGGTATGTGGTATGCACTATTTTACCCTCATCCATTGCCTTAGTGACCTTCTCAAAGAAATCAACCAAGTTACGTAGGCATGACCTTCCCTTAACAAAGTCAAACTGGGATAGGTCCAGTATCTATAGGTTGCCAATGTCCTTGCTGATCATCTCCATGATAATTTGTTTGATGTCTTTGAATATTACACTTGTCAGACTGATAGGTCTGCAGTTCCCTCGGGTGTTTGATGGTCCAGCCTTATGCAGTGGGATGACCATTGTGGTCATCTATTCACTTGGTATATAACCTGTTTTGAGGCTAGAGTTGAAAAGTGACTCAAATGGTCCTGATAGGTCATGTTTTAAACTATTAAGGAGGCAACTAGGGATATAGTCAGGACCCATTGGAGCAGTCCTTTTGGCCTTAGTGAAAGCTGCCAGAACCTGATCCCTGTGAATAGTTAGATGTGGAATATGCTAGAAGGGATTTCACAGGAGGTAGCTGGAGGGAGTGATAGGTGAAGTTATAGCTGAATTTATCAGTCAGTGGATTCACTATGTCTCCCTGATCAGTGAAGGTGGTGCTATTAGTTACCAGTTCAGTACACTGATGAGTGTTACCTTTAAGGTTCCAGACATAACTGAAGAAGGTCTTGTGATTGTCTTTTCCTTGAGAGGGTATTCTGACCTCATACTAGGCCTTGTCAGACTTAATTAGATTTCTTAGTTTTTTGTTTATTTGAATCACAGAGCTCTTTTATTTATGGGAGTTGCTATTTCTGATTTTGGCCATGACTTTTTTTGTTATATACCCTGTTAAGGTGAGGAGTCTACCAGTGGGGGTTGTTTCTGGTGCAGACCTCTCAATTGCAAATATTTTCACAGAATGGCCAGATTGTTGCTTCATATTTTTGGTCCATTTATCATAAAATTGTGTTTTTTTCTGGCAAATCATTGCCAAGTAATCAAAGATTAAAGTCAGAAAATAATGACAGACATTTGAGTTTCAGACTTCATACTATTCAGAAAATTCATGCTAATTAAAAACCTGCTATGCTATCAACTTTTTAAGTTTGCACGAGCAACATTTAAAATTGTCCCTATTTTTAGGCTTTTGTCCCTCTGTTATGTATGTCTTTGTCTAGATTTCTTGCTCCAAGAGGTTGAGAGAAATGTTTTGGTGTCTGTTTTGAGCATGGTTCTAATAGGTATACCAGCCTCTATGCAGCCATGTACATGTTTATATGGGATTTCTGTGAATACCTCTGCATAGGTAGCTGTGGTCCTGGGGTTAGGGGGAACCTTGAATTTTGACAAACTGTCACTTAATAGGATGCAGTTTGCCTTGGAATAGTTCATAACTGTTACAGGTTTAGTTGGGTTTTCTGAGTTGATTTTTATTTTGAAGGAGACAGCCCTGTGATCTGACCTCATTAATAAGGACACAGAGGGGTGGGGGTGGTGTGTGCAACACTCTTCCATGTTGATAAGTAAAACCAGTATATTTGATCCCCTGGTTGGAGTGTGCATTATCTAATTCAGGTGTTCATGTTAATAAAGTCCAGGAAGCGTTGTGCCTGTGAGTTTGAGGCAGTGCATGTTTCCCAGTTTACAGACAGGTAGTTAAAGTAATCCATGTACAGGGTATTGGGATAGCTGGTGAGTGCCTCTAATAGGTCTCTGTAGGAGTTGTGAGACTCTTGGAGCATAGATGGTGAACTACAGATAGCTAGAATATGGTAGGGGGACCTTATCTAATGTGACTTGCATGTGGATGAAAACCAGGACATCATCGTGTCCGACCAACCTGGAGATATAGCTGTTGCTAAAATTGATTGAGACACCTCCACCTTTAGTCCTTGTCTATACGGCTGTGGGTCAAAATGTGTATAAGGCACTGTAACCTTGCACTTCTGTGATACTTTCTATGGCTTTAAACTAATGTATTTATTTATTTTATTTTACACTTGTTAACCGGGAGAGTCCAACTGGATATATGTCCATTTTCAGTGGAGGCCCAGGGAGAAAAGCTCCAGAGACGAAAAATCATTAACAAGAGAAAGACATGTTAACCAAAAGGTTAAATAAACAAAATATAGAGTACACAATCTTTATACTTCATATAGAAGTACAGTACATATAAGATAGTGAGTTAACCAAAGGATGTATTTGCCAATATTCACAGGCTACATTAATATATACATGTTATTGAGGTGTTTAAACAGCAAGTATAGCAGGAAGATAGAGTAGATAACTTCCATAACTCATTTCTACACATGCGAGACATACTCTATCCTTTAGGTTTCTTTACAGTGTTAAGTGATACTATTACCCCATGCAGACATTACAAAAGCAGTAGATAAGCTGTTACTCTAGTTGCTGGAAAAACAGAGGGCAGGATTCACAAAAGCTTGCATGGAGTCTAAGAGTAGTATAAGACTCCATGCAGCCCTCGCGATCCAGGAACAGCCTGAAATTCCGTGTAAGAGACCAGCTAAAACGTCTCTTACACGAAGTGGGCGTGGATATGCTAATCACCTCACTTGCAGCCGAAAAGCATGCAAATGAGGTAGATTAGCAATCCACAAAGCCCAAACCAGCCCGTGTAAGAGCCGTTTTAGCTGAAGAAATGTACTCAGTTGACAACTGAGTATGTTTCTGCAAATAACACAATGGAGCCATGTCAGCTCCAAATAAAGGGTGCATATGTGTCAGGCAGCATGCCAATGGCCAAATATGTGGCCATTTCTAAGGTACTCAGATGCAAATTTGAGAAATAAATATTTTTTTTTTTCGGCGATCACCGATGTTTAAACGCAGCGCAGCCCCGCTCAAACGGGCTGCGCTATATAAAACATAAAAATGAAGGTTATAAACCCACAAATGTGGGTTTTATGCAATAAATGGATTTACAATGCAGGGACCAGCAGACCAAAAACAACATGGCCACCGTTTAGTGGTTGCTAAGGGGGAAGCAGAGTCTAAGACATGTAACTAAGCATTAGTAGGCAATCTGATGTAAATGAGTGTTAGGATACTGAATCCCACTGTCACATAGCAAATGAGCACATTCTGAGTAGTGTAAGAGTTACATAAGGGGGAGGAACAGAGTAGGAGATAGCTGACATCACAGGGGGGAATGGCAGAAAGAAATGCAGTTCATTGGAGGTCAGTGTAACATGACAGATGTCAGACACATATCATGGAAAGAGGAGTGCCACAAGATAAGCATGGGAAGGTCAAGAAATGGAAGGTGTACACTGTTGCTTACACCAAAGTTTCTTGCTGGGTGTGCATGTGCACGTGTGCGCACCATGAGGCGCGAGTAGGGCAGTGTGCGCACATGTAAGGCAGACTGAGCATGTGGAAGCCTGTTGGCAGATGTGTAAGACTGTTTGCACTGGTGTGCGCGTGTTGTAACCCGAATAAGAAGATTCTAAACCATGTAAGCATGTGTGCGCACATGTAAGCCACTGTGAGCATGTTCCTGCTGGAATGTGAGTTGCTCCCCCCTGAGGAAACAGAAAGGAAACAGGAAGCAACAGAATTAGTAGGAAGCTAGCAGGGAATACTGCTGGAGCTAGCAGGTGAAAACAATTAGAAGCAGGCAATTACACAGGCAGAATAGTAGCCCAGCCAAGCACTTAAAACTCTGCAAACAGCAGTGCAGGATGTTTCTATCAAGAGACACTGCAAGACAGAAGTAAGCTATTAGAAGTGAAAACTGAAAAAGCTGAACTCAGAGCAGAAATGCTAGGGGCTGCCATAGCTGTCATAAGGAGACATAGGCGACTTGCTGAGGGTGGTTACAATGCAAATGGTGCCAGACAACCCACAGTGAGGAGACAGAGAAGAGTGTACAGGCCCAGGCTCACCTACCACGGGTTACATGAGTTGGAGATAGTGGAGCACTATAGAGTGAACAGAGACCTCCTGCAGCAAATTGTCGAGCTGTGCAGGCCACGCCTCACACACAGAACCAACAGAGGGGAACCCATCCCAGTGGAAACCAAGGTATGTGTTGGCCTAAGAATACTAGCAACAGGTACCTTCCAGAGACAAACTGGTGATATGATGGGGATATCACAGGCATCAGATCCCAGGGTACTGCACCAGTTCCTGGATGCCATGTCAGCACATGTCGGTGATCATGTATATTTCCCCAATGCCCGTGAGGTATTGGCCAGCAATATGCATCTCTTCCAGCAAATAGCGGAATACCCTGAGGTAGTGGGTTCAGTAGACTGCAAGCACATATGCATCAAAGCACCAGCCAGTGAGTGGGGTAGGGCCTACATAAACCGCAAGGGCTTCCCCTCCATCAACTGCCAGGTCGTGTGTGATGCCCAGGGCATAATAATGAATGTGTGTGTGCTGGCTGCCCTGGGAGCTACCATGATTCCCATATCTGGCATTTGAAGCAGCTGTACCAGACATTTGCCAATGGGGACATCCCACATGGACACCTAGTGGGGGATGCAGGTTATGCACTGGAGCCGTGGCTGATGACACCCATCAGAAATGCACACACACCTAAACAGGAACGCCATAATGAGGCACACGCACAAACACGTAATGTAATAGAGCGTGTGTTTGGGCTGCTCAAGTCACAGTTTCGGTGTCTGGACACATCTGGTGGAACCTTGCAGTACTCACCAACTACATGCACCCAAATTGTCATGGTATGTGCTATGCTACATAATATGATCTTGCGAAAACAGCTGCAGCAGGACTAGCATAGGGCCAGGCCAAACAGCCCCCCACCATTGCCAAGGCCATCACAGGCAGAGCGTGACTCAGAGGAGGAACAACCTGAGCCTGCCCCAGTAGGCAGAAAGAGGCATGCCCAGTATGCCCTGGCCTTGGCAAAGAGGCAATGCATAGCACATACACTGGCTCAGTAGGAACCCTGGGAATGATACCCCTCTCTGACTCACTCATATAATAACAGGGATGCCTAAAATGACATAACCTGCTCTCAAACATGTACAGGGAGTGTAGTATGTGCATCCGACAGAGGCAGCCCTGCAGCACCACCTGAGGCATGAATGCCATGTGTTAAGCAATGTAACACCAAGTAGTATATGCAAACTTGATGACTCTGACTAACATCCTACCTTCACCAAGCATGATGCCACAATATGATGATGAGATGATCAATTGCAATAATTGGCTGAAGTATTGCTGTTAGTCAAAGGGGATCCAATGTGTGCCAGCCTGGAATGACATGCTGAGCACGACATGATGCTCCACCTGCTAGGGGTGGCATGCACCTATCAGTCCTGGCCTTATGGATACTGGCAAAGGCTGTTGTTACCCACAGCGTGCCTTGAATAGGTAAGGCTCAAAACACAAACCCACCTCCATAGGTATCACAAGGGATAAGAACCTAGATGTAATGCTACCCAATGCCAGAAGTCTAAACAGCAAGATTCATACAGTCTAAACTCCCCCAGTATGGAGAATGTTGATATCTGTCCTGTAACAGAAAACTGGGCAAGGCTCACAACAGCACCCTAACACTACCAGGTTATACCTCATACTGTGCTGTACAGCCTCAAAACATGGAACAAGCTACAAAAGGAGGGTGACTAGCAATAATTGTCAAGGATAACTACACCCCCATGTTGGTACCACAACAAGAAGCAGCATGAGCTAGCCATGGTCAAGTAACAGTGGCTAAAACTGCCTCCCAGTTTATAGCCTGCTACAGACTACCATCCTAACACCAGGAACTGCACTTGGCCTATGTTGGAATACAGGAATATATCAAGCCCTCCAAACCACATTATATTGGGTGACTGAAAATACCCAAACATAGACTGGGAGCATTATTCTAGCTCCAACACTGTAGGACAAAAGTTCCTAGAATCCATAAACCAAAATGCCCAGGAACAACGTACCACTCCCACAAGAGGGGTAAGCATACTGGATGTGATAATCAGCAACATGGGTATTGGATGGCAAGATGAGAAGTGTATCCCTCACTGGTAAGACCAGACCATAGAGTAATCACACCAGATATACACATCCTGACCACAGTCCCTGGCCAGAAAACCACAGTGAAAAACATGTGTAAAGCAAAAGTTGCACTCCTCCAAACTGATGTGGAATCCATTAAAGGCCCTGTGCAGGTGCAAAATATGGGCCACAGTTCAGAACCTGTTATACAGGCATTCCATGAACACTGCCAGGAATGCATGGATTATGCAATCCCAAATAAAACCAAGACACAATGCCATACACGCAGGCATCTGGCATGGTGGACTCCAGCCATTACCAAACCATGCAAGATAATGAGGAAGCTACTACATGATAGAGCAAACATAAAAAGGGAAGTAATCACTGATCAGTAGTATGGCAATAAAATATGTCCACTCATACAATCCACTAAGGCCAGCTACAACAAGTTGAATTTGTGAATCTTGAGGCAATGTTACACCTGCCCCATGTACACAGACAACCCTCACCTCCCCCCAAGAAATACAAATATATGTGAGAGATGCAACCATTTATCCAAACTGGAGGCTGAGCTCTCCCAACTCAGTACTGTCAAAACTAGTCAGGAGGAAAAGGTAACCACACACACCACAAACCCAGTCTCACATAGACCTATCACAACTGCAAACCAAAGACATAAACACAGAAAAACATTCCCGGAGGCTCTAATTACAAACACACCACATCAACAGAGGCCTCCAAAGCAGACACCCAAGCAACCACTACCTCCAAACATAGCACATGCAACACATAGTACACAAAGCTGGTGTGCCAAACAGTCACAGGCCAGAAGGAGAAACAACATGCCTGATACAGTTGTAATAGGTGACTCCATAGTCAGACACACTGCTGTCCCACTCACCAGACTGAACAAGGGAAAGCGTACAGTAAGCTGCCTGTAGGCTGCTACAATATGCCACATAACACAAGTACGCAGGTCACCCCAAAGCAAGTACAAATATGATGCATTCATTGTCCATGCTGGCGTGAATTACCTGAGATGTACCTCCCCGGACTACATGAAAAGAGACATAGATGAGCTCTCTGATTATGTAGTCCAGGCCGGTATGACACTGACCGTGTGCAGCATCCTACCCTCACCAAGAATGATGCCACAGTACAAACACAGAATGATCAGCTTTAACAAGTGGCACAATTACTGGTGTCATTCCAAGGGGATCCAATGTCTGTCTGCTTGGGATGTCATGCTTGACAAGCCACGCTGCTGTGCCAGGGATGGCTTGCACCTGTTACCCCTGGGTGTCTGGATATTGGATAAGGCTCTTGCCACCTCCATAGAGCCTTTCGTAGGCAAGGCTGAAAAGACTAACCCACCTCCCTAGAAAACATAAGTGGAAAGAAACATAAGGGTAATGCTGCCCAATGCCAGACGTGTAAACCTCAACATGCATGCTCCCGAGGCCCTCCCCAGTATGGAGAACATCGATGTCCATGCAGTGACAGAAACTTGCAGCAAGGCTCCTGACAGCACACCAGCACTACCAGGTTATACCTCATATCATGCGTTATGGACCCAAAACCTGGAACAAAACATAAAAGGAGGGGGAGTATCCATATTCAGCACAGACACCCACACGTCCAGGTAACTGACAATGCACGAAGCATCAGAGACCACACATGTGCAACTAACCGTAGGCAAAACTACTGTACAGTCTGTAGCATGCTACAGACCACACTCTCACACACAGGAACCCCACTCAGCCATCCTGAAGACACTGGACAGTATGAATGTCTCACCAAATACCAAAGAAGGTACTCACAAATTACCACATAGGTGGTAATCCATTATGTATGGAAGGAGTAATCAGGGACCTAGGGACACAAGTGGACAGTAACCTGTCATGTGACACTCACATTGCCAATGTGGCTAGGAAGACTGCCTATATTGGACACCGTATCATGAAAGGATTCACATCTACTTCAACAGAGGTCATTGTGCCCCTATACTGTTCTCTTATCAGACCCATAATCTAGTACAATGCCTCATTTGGGATGTACCTTACCCAACACCTGCAGCAGTTAGAAAGACCTCAAAGGTACCTCACCAAGAGGATAAAGGGTCTCAAATATATGTCATATGCTGCCTGGCTGTAGACACCCCAGCTGTATGCAGTCACATACTGCCTACGCAGAGGTGTTGTATGCCAGTTGTACAAGGCCATGTCCAACACAGGAGTAATGGACATGCTCCACCCCAGAAAACCCAAATCCATCGGAGCTGTGAGAGTGACAGATGTCAACCTCAACACATAATGAAATAGGATGTGCTGGAGGGACAGATAGATAACCCAGAGGCTCCCTACACCCTGGAACGGAATCCCACTCCATGTTAGGCAGAGCCCCTCACTGAATCTCTTCAACAGGAATCTTGCCAAGTGGATGGATGATCGTAGATGTACACTGGGGGTCTTCATTGTGTCACGTCCAGACAGAGGCACAGTAAAGTAAATCATAAATGGCCATAATATTCACATAGCAAGGGGTGGCGAAAGCCACACACACTCTGGCTAGGCTTATAAATGCCCTAGGGTGGATAGCCTAGTATGAACCTATGAACCTATGAAGATACAAATTGTACAGGACACTAAGGATAATCACAAGGCTTTCTTAAATGATGGAAGGAACCTTGTTGGGAATTCACAGATATGCTCTGAATCACTCAAATATTACAAACAACATACCAAACACACACACACATTGCCAACATCCAACCTGACAGGTGCAGTGCAACCCCCCCCCAAAATGCAAAATATCTATCCCAGCAGAGTGCTGGCCCCCTGACATTGCAGATGCTGAGGTAACAGCCAGCATCTACAAAGCAAAACACACAGCATCAATGGTATGAGATGGTGTCCAACATGGACTCCAAGAAGAATGGAATGCCAAATAACACTACTGCTCAATGTCAGCCTTACCACAGGATATGTACCCAAAGAGCAGTGTACAACAACAGTGGTCCTTCTCCACAAAGATGTTGCCTGAATGGATACTGCAAACTACCACCCCAGAATCCTGACAAGCTTGGTCTGCAAAGCTATGGAAAGGATCAGCATGTACCGCAGACATAAAGATATTGGGGACCTACTGACACTGGACCCTACCCAGTGTGGCTTTCTTAAGTGCAGATCCTGCCCCTTAAACATGTTTGACTCATTTGAAATAGTCATTAAGGTCATTGATGAGGGGAATGTGGTCCACACAGCCTAGCTCGACCTTGCAAAAGGCTTCCATACAATACCCCATGTGTACATTATAGATAAGCTCACCAGCTTAAATATAAACCCCTATGTCAGTAGAGGGGTTGCAAACTAGACCAAGGACAGAATTGACATGGTCAGAAATGCTGCAGCCATATCAGACTACAAATCAGATATAACTGGCATCCCACAAGGCTTGGTCCTGGGACCTCCCTAGTTTGGTATATATGTCCCATAGGTACAAGCCAACATGGAAGGACTGTGTCTGAACAAGTTTGCAGAGGACTACAAACTGGCCACCATATCTGACCCTCCAGCTGACACAAGCATCCCACAAAAGGACCACATAGAAACAGACAACTGGTGCCATAGCCATGTCAGCAAGCTAATTGCAGAAAAGTGTATAGTCAACCCCTGTGGATATGCAGTAAGTGCCCACCAATTACCACATAGGTGTTAACCCATTAAGTACTTAACATGTAATAAGAGACCTGGGGATACAAGTTGATAGATATCCTTCATTAGACAAGCATGTGGCTGTAGTGGTTACAGAAACATACCATATACCCACCTAATCATGAAGGTTGTCAGATCTAGATCAGGGGAGTTCATTGTGGCTCTGCAGTCATCCTTCATCAGCGTCACAATTGACTACAATGGCCCCTGTAGGATGTACCTCAGCAGACACCTCCATCAACTGGAAAGACCCCAAAAGTACCTCACCAGGAGTATCAAAGAGCTTGAACAGATGCCATGTGTTGCCTGATTAAACAAACTGCAGCTCCACACACTGCCATACTGCCCGCCCAGAGGCAAGCTGTGCCTGATGTATAAAGCCATGTCCAAGCTGGAATCAATGAACATGCTGCACCTTGTACAATCTGAATGGCAGTGAGCTATGCACATGAGAGACCTGAACCCCAGCACTGACATACATAGGACAAGCTGTACTGAATGATCCATAACACAGAAGCCACCCCCACTCTTGAGTAAACTCCCAGTACAGGTTAGCCAGAGAGTCACTCATCGACTCTCCTCAAGATGAATCTTGATGAGTGGATGTGAGATGGCAGATTTACCCTGGGTATCACTGTTATGTCACGGGTAGACGGAGGCACAGTATACTAACCATGACATATGTCATGGCAAACTCCAGTTACAATGTGTGTCGAAGGACAAACACACTCTCTGACTAGCATTAGAAATGGCCTAGGGCACATTGCTAGTGTTTGCCAATGTCCACCTATGTTGTGGAATACACTACCAATGTTGGACAAGCCTGGTTTAAGTAGTCCATATCTGAACATAATGCAACATGGTCATATGTGCACAACTGGCCCCTAACCAGTCTGTTGTGCTCACTATGAAAATTTAAAGCAGTGATAGGACTAAAGCCCAGGATACTGTCCACCACAGTGAAAGTACTGAACCAGTACACTATATGGTACTACAGTGTTAGGTCAGTATGAAAGGATGTTGACAACTGTATGCAACGTATCCCATGCAAACCCTGCAGGCACAGTATAATCCCTGTTGTGTTCAGACACAAAGCAGCTGGACAGTAAGTACACAACATGACACAACACACAACCATAAACATGAGATATTGTTGAAGTTCACACTCATCCACAAATGTGGTGGACTGCAGAGTTCAACATATGGAAAGCTCACACTGGGCATGCTCACACACTTTGATAAATGAGACATATGTCAGACAACATGCCATGGAAAGCCTGAACTGGGCATGCTCACACACTTAGCCCAAATCTCAGTTTAGCAGTTGGACACACATATCTGGTATTTGTACGTGTTATTCCAGGAACCAATCACATTACAGCAATCTGCCCAGTGCACACAGTTAAATGACTACAGAGACATAAGTGATATAGTGGATCCCTCTCATATTCAAACATCGTCCACAGATACACAAGTTGTTCATAGAAACAGGGAATGCTATGGCAATAAAGACCTGCAAACAGTCTATCAGCAACAAATATTGTGCATCTGACAATTAAACATATGGGTGTAGAGGTCAATACTAGGCTGTTTGCCCTAGGGAATGAAAGCTTAGCCAGAGTGTGCTTGGCGTCTGCCTCCCCAGTACAGTAGGCTACTGTGCCACTGTAAAGTAGGTCACATAAGGCACCATTTGAGGCTAGTGTGCTGTGCCTCCGTCAAGCAAGGACACAGTGGAGAACCCAGGGGTTGAATTTGCTATGCCACATCCATGTTGTTGGTGTGTGCTGGAAGAGGGTTGGTGAGGACCTCTAACTGTAAGTGGGCGTCAATAACAGACTGAGGGGAGCCTTATCTGCAGTGTCTGGACAATTTCACTGTCAACACTTTGTAGTGATGATTATGAGGGATTGAAGTGTCATGCCAGTAGTGTTCAGAGATGTCCTCCCTCTGTGAGCTACTGCTCTGCAATGTATTAGCTCACTCCGTCTGTTGGACAGCTCATATATGGCTGGTGTACACCTGACAGGTGTCCTGTTGTGGAGGAGTCATGGGTATATTTGGGATAGCATGATCAATGCAAACCTTCCACATGCTCATAGAATGCAATTGTCAATGATTATGCAGAGTGGCCTGTATACTCCCCCAGCATGGGTCCTTTGAAGTCTTCCACCCCAGTCTTCACAAGTGTAAAGTCTGCTTTTGATAAATACACGTTGTTTGCAGTGACAACCTTGCCTGGGGGTGGGGATGGGATATGGATGTCCAGGGAAAGGTGGGTATGGTCAGATATCAACAATGGTGGTCTACCTCTGGTGTGGAACAGTGAGTACCCATGTTGCAGATGGTCAGGTGCAGTATGTATTCCCTCTTGTGGCTGTGTTGAGTGGTCCTGCCATAGCACATGGACTCACAAATTGTAGTGGCTGTAGGGTAATGTTGTAGAGGCCTGAGTAGTTCCCACCCACAATATACCTGTACCTGACGTTAACAACTGGAATGGTGTATGTGAACACCTTCCTATCTTGGCACTTTTCCCAGGGAAGCAAAGTGTGTGTTCTGGATGTGGGAGGGGTAGTACGAACTGGTTGTGTTGTGTGTTACAGGTCCTGTGGTCACGAAGCATGGTATAGAACATGACCTGCCAGTGCTGATGTGCATATCTGACCCTGAAGTAGGTGGCTGCAAATGCATATATATGCTATTCCCCACCTGACAGGTAGTAATAGATGTACATACCTCTGTATAAATAATGATGTCAGCACCCTATAAATACTGCAGGTGCAGAATAGATGCCCACTAATTTGGATAGTGTGCTCTGCTAATGCGTCTCCCTCAAGTGTCATAATATAGCTAAGTAGGGGTTTGAATCCTGCAAATGCTCAGTGTGTGTGGGTGAGCAGGGTTGGTGTGTGTGCAATTCTGTGTGAGAGCAATGTCCCTTTTGGCAACTAGGAAAACACACTACAGGATGCACATTCCCCTTTCTCAACACTGATGATGTCAGCACCCTATAAGTACAGCAGGAGAAAGGAAACTTCTTAGTAATGCGAATAGTGCGCTCTGCTAATGTGCTCATCTAGAGTGTCATAACATAGGTAGGGGTTTGAATCCTGCAAAGGCTTAGTGTGTGTGTGCAATTCTGTGTGAGAGAAATGTCCCTTTTGTCAACTAGGAAAACACACTACAGGATGCACATTCCCCTTTCTAAACACTGATGATGTTAGCACCCTATAAGTACAGCAGGAGAAGCAAAACCTTCCAGTAATGTGAATAGCGAGCTCCGCTAATGCGTCTTTCTTGAGTGTCATAACATAGTTAGGTAGGGGTTTGAATCCTACAAATGCTCAGTGTATGTGTGAAAGAAATGTCCCTTTTGGCAACTAGGAAAACACACTACAGGATGCACATTCCCCTTTCTAAACACTAATGATGTCAGCACCCTTTAAGTACAGCAGGAGAAGGAAAACCCCTCAGTAATGCGAATAGCGCACTCTGCTAATGCATCCGTCTAAAGTGTCATAACATAATTAGGTAGGGGGTTGAATTCTGCAAGTGCTCAGTGTGTGTGTGGGTGTGTGAGAGAAATGTCCCTTTTGGCAACCAGGAAAATACACTACAGGATGCACATTCCCCTTTCTAAACACTGATGATGTCAGCACCCTATAAGTATAGCAGGAGAAGAGAAATCTCCCAGTAATGTGAATAGCGTGCTCCGCTAATGCATCCCTCTTGAGTGTCATAACATAATTAGGTAGGGTTTTGAATCCTACAAATGCTCAGTGTTTGGGGGAGGGAGGTTAGTGTGTGTGCAATTCTGTGTGAAAGAAATGTCCCTTTTGGCAACTAGGAGAACACACTACAGGATGCACATTCCCCTTTCTAAACACTGATGCTGTCAGCACCCTATAAGTACAGCCGGAGAAGAGAAATGTCCCAGTAATGCAAATAGTGCACTTGGCTACTGCGTCTCGTACTAGTGTCATAATATAGTTAGATAGGGGTTTGAATCATGCAAGTGTGTGTGGGGGGTGGAAGTAAAGTGTGTGAAAGAACTGACCCTTTTGGCAACCAGTACAACACACCAGCTGCTGCATATTCCAATCTCTACGCAGAGATGATGTCAGCACCCTACTAGTACAGCAGAAGAGGGAAAATCTCCCAGTAATGCAAATAGCACGCTCTGCTACTGCGTCTCTCAGTACTTTCATAGCACAGTTAGTTGTGGATTTGAATTCCACAAATGCCACGTGTGTTTTTGTCACAGAGAATGCCCATGCCTGTGGGCTGTTGTTCACAATAATGCATGGCATTGATTAAACCAGTAATGGCAATGCACAGAGATGATGTATGTGTGTGCCAAATACACATATATACCTGTGACCTTCAATAGTTCCCATACCCTTACTACATCAGGCATGCTGGGATATACCCACAATCATATCTGCACACAGTACTGTTAACAACATGATACTATTACTACACGTCTATATAGTCACCCTGTGCATCAGCAACATGTTAACCTGTACCTGCACTGATGTTACAGATTGCAGGAGGTGGCACAGTTTCATCATATGCACAGGGTGTGAACTTGGTATGCCTGAGTCTGCCACTGATACCACCAATTGACATGTATGTGTATGTGTATTGGTGAGGGACAGCAGTACAATGTGGGGCAATGTTGATGCAGTGTGTGCATGTATGCGGTAGCCCTAGGTGTTGTCAATTCGCATGTGTGTATGGATGCACACAGTTCCACCTCATGGCTGTTGCCTGTGGATGTCCGTCGCACGCTGACGGACATTTCTGATTAAATCACTGCAGTGATGTCGTACCTGCTCATATGTCCTATTATGCGTGTCTATGTCATTTACCCAACGGACCAGGTCTTGCCACAGTGCAGCCCTCTCCTGCTGATTCTGGCTGGTGCGGGAAAAGAGTATTGCATAATCCCGCACCAGGCTCGGATGTATTTCCTCATCCTTGGCTGCAGAGTATGCTGGATTGTGCTGGTGAGCCATGGTCCTGAAAAATAAAATGATATCAGCAAAATATGTCAGCAGAATTTGGCACACATACTACACATGCTACTCGACTGTTGTGATACAACATATCTCACATATATAGCATCTGTCTGTCTATTGGTGGATACACATGTAAATGGCCAGGTATCAGTGCTCAGCCAACAACTGTGCAACAGTACCTGACACACTCCATATGACATACTACCAAACCCCAGCAGTCAGAACAGTGATTCAGGTCCAAAGCACCTCCTCACTCTGGGGGTTTGTATTGAGGTACTGTATGGGGTACATCATCAACTACTGTGATATGATGACAAACTAATTGCCCTGGACATACATATCCCACCTCCACCACCAGCACAAACGACTACAGTGAATAACATTTCAAATGCAAACTTTACACTTTGTAAGACTGAGATGGTATCCTTTAAGCCCACTGGGCTAGTGGAAGCCACAACCCACAATGCTGACTCCTTCACAAATGATTTATACGGACATCTCCGAGAATGCATGGATCATGCAATCCCATATAAGACCAAGACACTCTCCACAAAGGGAAAGAATCCTGTCTGGTGGACCCCAGCCATAGACAGATTGTTTAACAAAAGATGGAAGCTACTGCAAGACAGGGCATAATTCCATAAAGGGAAGGCATGTCTGATCAGCACTAGTAAAGAGCTATGTTCTCTCATACAAACATCCATGGGCAACTTTGAGAGGGAAACCTGGTCAGAAACCCTCCAATATGCTCATAGTTAGTACACAACAACAAATAATTCACTGAACCCACAGATATTGGCAACATTGTGGCAGACAGGTTCAGTGCAAGTTTCCCCCCTCCCCCAAACTAAGACATACTTATCCCAGCTGAATGTAACCTCCCTGTCATCACAGATGTCCAGGTGAGAGCCGCCCTCAGAAAAGCTAAAAACACAGCGTCAATGGGACCTGATGGTATCCCCGGTTGCATGCTACATGAACTCCAAGAGGAGCTAAATACACATATAGAAGTGCTATGTAACACTAGCCTGATTACAGGATATGTACCTGTACACTGGCGTACAGCAGCAGTGGTTCCACTCCACATAGGAGGCACCTCTACATACCAATACAATACAACACAATACAATACATTACAATACAATACAATACAAAATGCTATTGCCCCTGGGACTACAGCAGCATACTGTTCTGCTACCCTGACCATTGTGACACTTGTGATGTGAGGGTACCTACTCCTGTCAAACAGTTACACAGGGTGACTCATATGGCATATTACCTATCTGACTAACATTCAGCAGGGGTATGTGTGACATGTACTCATGGGGAGTCTTGCTTCTTAATGCTGTGTGGCTTATTGCAGGGTATGTCTTATCTGTGGGTAGGAACTTGTACCTCCGCCATGTGCTCTCCACTGCGGTGTCAAGGATGACACACAGCGGTCATTTAGGTTGTGGATGGTGTGAGGTGTTACTATGGTTGTTGGACATCTGTCATGGGTGTGACTTAAGAATGTAAATCCAGGAGTGGTAACCTCTATGTGGGTAGTATGTGTGTACTCTGTGGTGTTGCCAGTCACTGTGCATTGGTAATGTGTTTGAGTGCATTGTCACAGTGTTGTACATGTCACTGTGTCCTTCTCCATATCTGTAGCTGTCATGTGAGGTACATACCGTGGCAGCCATTGTGTGGTGTGGAGGGGTACACTGACCTACATGTCCATAGCTGACACACCATGTCTGCTGACACATACCATGTGCAGGTATTCCAGGAATAGTGTGCCACTGTGACTATCATTGGTCGGACTATTGTACACATTTATGACCCTGTTCACCCCTGACACATGCAGTGGTGGGCAGCCAATCACATATCTGGTGGTTACTGGTGTAGGTGATTTGAAATGGGGTATGGTACTTCAGTTTTGACACTGGTGTTCACTCCATGCCTTTGTCACCAGGCACCTGTTGCAATACATCTGTACACATGTGCCTCACTCAGAATATATATATACATCTCTCTCTCTCTCTCTCTCTATATATATATATATATATATATATATATATATATATATATATCTGTATACATATACACATATATATATATACATCGATGTACATATATTGCTATAGATATGGAGAGGGGGGGTGACAGAGAGGGGGTGAGAGTGACAGAGGGGGTGGGACAGGGGGAGTGTGAGATTGTCATATACAGTCATATCTGCACATAGTCAGATCTGTCTGTCTATGTATATGTATCTACATATATCTATATCTGTATGTGTGTATTACATATATATGTTTCTACATATTCTATCTATCTACATCTGTCTATGTATTCCTACATCCCTCTCTATCTATGTATCCATATATGCATATTATATATATATATATATATATATATATATATATATATATATATACATACATACATATATTGACATACATAAGTATCCATATGATAGATAGGTATATCAACATGTTTGTTTACAAAACTGTATACACACACTAACATACTGCTAAACATACATTACTGTGAAACCTACCTTGTACATTGCACTACAACCTACATTCAACCTACATTGATATGTGCACATAGATGCCCTCACATACATATGTATGTACAGCCTTCACTGATAGTTGCTGTATGTCCCCTGCCCTATGCACACCTTCATATACATATGGATACAGACCAATGACACATATGGAGGGTTCACAGCATGTAGACTTTGAAAGTATTACTTTACATTACCTGTGTTTGTCACAGCTGCTTGCATTGCCTTTTGGTTTGGTGTCCTGCTGCTGCTCCAGTTGACAGATGTCAGCTTTCTAGTAGGTTTTGTTGAGTGTTTTTGTTTGTGTATGTTTTTTTTTTCTCTCTCTATCTCCCTACCTCCAGAGGGTGCAATGAAAGTATTGCTTGTGTGGACCTGGAGTACAGCATGCTTTTGTAGGTATCTGCATATGTCCATGCGATGGCCTCTGCACCAATTGTTAGCCAGCATTTGCTAATTGCATGCAGCCAGTTGTGTACTGACTGCAGTTCTCACTGTGATTCCAGGACAGTGCTATAAGAAAGGTATGTGAGATAGGCGTAGCCCTTTCAGAGTTTAAGGGCAGGGACCATGCTGGTATGCTGTGGACACTGTTCTGTGAGTGTAAAGGTTAGTATCTCTCTCATATTTCTGGCTGTGTTGTAGATTAACATTTCTCCATTCATTTCTCCAGTTCCGGTACTAACTGTGTATGTACACTGACTACTACTACTGTTAATGTGGGTGTGTGTGCTTTCCTGTGGGACATGTGGTGTAACTGGTATATAGCAGTGGCTCTTGTGCTTTGTTGCCATGGCTTCAATATTTGCCCTTTACATTCACTACCTGTATGCCTGCTAGGTGTCTTGACTGTGGTGTGTTGCTGTGGCTTTCCTATTTTCCATGTACATTCACACCTTGGAATGCTTGCTATATCTGCTAGGGTGTTACTGCATGCAGTGTGATCTGGCCATGGTGTGGGCCTTGCCATCTATTACGGTATTTGAGTATGCTGCTGAGCAGGCCCCAGAGACTCTCAGGTGCATCTTTTATCTGCCTCATGGAATGGTACATATCAGTGGGGTGCACCCATTAAATTGTCTGGTATTCTGCAGTTGTGACTGTGGGTTAGCATGAGCATATGTATTACTACACTATTTCTGACGTGCAAGTGGTGCATACTTTCCGTACTTCATAGTTACATTTCACTGGGAGTCTGTGGGGCATCCCTTTAACTCAGTCACTGTTGCTATGTCTAGGCTCTTAACTATTCAAATATGGCAGTGTCAGACCTCTCAAGTGTACAGATATTTGCAGGATGTCCACATTTTTGCCTCATATTTTGGTCCATATCTCATAAACAGCTTTTTCTGGCAAATCACTCAGGGCTCAAGTCAGACTATAGTGACAAACATTTCAGTTTCAGACTTAATACCCTTCCAAACATCCAACATAATTGAAAACCTGTTACTCTCTCAACTGTCTAAGTTTGTTGGAGCAATATTTGGAATGTGCCCCTGTTTTGGGGCTTTTGCTCCACATTTGTTATTACTTAGTCTGGATGTGTTGCTGTAAGAGGTTGTGGGGTATGGGCAGTGATTATCCTGCTGTGAGTATGTGTGTGGCTTGCAAGGTGCTACAGTGACATTATTACCTAATAGCTACCAACTAGCATGGCTGTTTCTGTTCACACACTACTATTATAGAAATCCACTACATTTGACAGTAAATATACATGACATGCTTTGTGTACTACACATCCTATATTACCTTTACATTCATTCCTACTATTGCATGATATATTTATTGTAGCATAATGTTCTTATATAACAGTCATGGCTTAGTGGTAAGTCATGCAGACTACTGTTTCCAAGGTCCTGGTTTCGGGACTGACAGTGGGATTTTATTTTGCTTTTGAGCAGACTACAGGCCTTGTCATTCAGAGTGACTAAGGCAATTTTAAGCAGTTGTAACCGGGTTAGCGCTGGTTTGCGCGGAGCTCATGCATGCGCACTGGCATTCAGCTCTGTGCTCACCCGCTTACAACCGCTTAAAAGTGCTTACTCTTGCGCACACCCGTGCTAATTTCTTTGAAAGAAATGAAAATGGGGAGACAGGAAAGTGGTGAAAAAGGGGTCACAAAGAGGGTAAGACAGTAGGGAAACAAGCTTGGGTTTTGCAGGAGGGATGTAGGTAAGGCCCATAGCTGCCCATTTCTTCATCAGCAACAGCTGTGCATATGTTTGTAATTTGGTGCGACATTTGAAACCTTCCACCCCTGAGAGAGGTGTAAGGACAACAATAATACTTGTTGTACAGCCAATTGTAATTGACAGTTTCCATGTCCAGCAGACATGTGTGCGAAATGGGCAGCTATGTATGGGGCGTAATTTTTTTGTGGGTACAGAGTGCCCTTTTTTTTTTTTTTCAGGTGAGAGTGGTATGTCAGGTTCAGGAAGTCAGTATAGCTGGGGAGGTAGGTTGGGTAGGTTAACAGACAAGACAAACAAGACGCATACAGGGGCGGTGTATGACACATGTGGGGGGGTTACACAATTGACGGGGATGGATGTTTGGATATCTAGAGCCCATGAGCCCACAGATGGTAACAGTGGAACTGATATCCCCACCCATGGGCAGTTGCCACTGTGCCTTCACTACCCTGGACGGGGCTGTGCTGGGGGCTGTGTAGGCCGGGCAGCAGGCACGCCCATTAGTTGTGCCACCCATGCCTCAAGCTGGCATAGGGGCACAAGAACAGCGTCTCGGATCTCCCTACGCACCATAGTCCGGACATTACGGAGGGTGAGTGGATGTTCTCCTCCGGCCACACTTGCAGAGGGGGGACGAGCCCCATCCCCTGCAGTGCTTCCACCCACAGGTGGCTCAGGGCCACCGGAGGAGGGTCCAGCCTGGGCACTACTGCCAGGTGCACTCGCCAGCTGAGGAGGGAGAGGTGGGTCCACTGGAACCCGCCTTCCCTGTCATCCTATGTTTTGCATTATGTTATGACAGTTTGGGTTAGTAACATACAATACCATTCACAATTAGTTGTAACAGCATGCATTAGTATTCCCATTAACCAAACACCCAGATATTCAAACCATTGAACAGCAAGCATAACACATGCATAATGTGAACAGCAATACACAGTCCAACAACATGCAGGGTTGATTGATGGCAACAGGCCATCAGGTTTGGATGTATGAACAGGGCAGATGCATCAACGTACATGCAAATATGTATGAACCAACAGGACAAATGTCCAGGGGTGTTAATTGTGATTGCACATACCAATTTCACGTGGAATGGATTATATGTGGTTATAGGGTAGGGCGAAGAAAATTTAATTAACAACTTCAAATACCAATACATATGCTGTACATTTCTAATAGCTGCAGATATATACACACTACAGTTCTGCCTACAATTTCCTACGTGATAACTACTTCAGGTTGGTGACAGGAATGTTACTGCTACATCAATATACATTTTCATTTTTATTCATACACATTCATATCTGGCTCTGTTCAGCTACATCATCCTGCTACATTTGCTTTATATAGCTACAGACAACTGTGGATGTTTAGTATTTCAGACAACCATACTATCTGCATATTGCAGGCTGAGAGCAACATATCCAGATTTTGGGGCACACATTCCAGCTGCGGTACCATTTTCAATGCATGTAACTGTTTGGTTCTGCCTATCACATTCATTTCATTCTGTACTGACTGCAGTATACTTTATTCAGGAATTATTACCACTTTATTGGTGTATTCATAACTCTTTCTCACACTCTCTCACTTGTTTTATTTTTACAATTCAGGATGCTACTTAATTCTAGGCTTTATTGACATGTTTTACCTGTAGTTATAACAATCCTTTCCAACAGTCTCACTTCTGTCATGTTTCTGTATTTCAACAGGGATATATTTCACACATGTGTTTTACTCAGCTTCTGCAGCTGTACTTTTCAGCCTGCTGCAGGTTATGTACTATTATATTACAGGTGGGACATCTTTATTTCAGACTTGTTTCATTTTTATGTTTGGATTACAGGCTGCATCACACTTTTGTAATCAAGCAATACTTGCAAACCCTCTTACACTGTTACTTGCACATTTTATTAATTAGTGACTACACTGCACTCTTTTGCTAACTGTCATACTTATATATTTATTTACAGTTACAGGGAGAGAATTACTGACCTGCCCTCTACGGTTCGCAGAACGGACACCTGCAGCTGTAATATAAATAAAGTAATATTGGAATACACATCTCCATAATATCAGCTAGGTTAATTTCTTACATAAAGAATTACATGTAACTTACTCAGTAGTGGGGCGTTGGGCATTTGCCGGGCCTCCTGGATCCAATGGTTCAGTTGGTCCTGCTTCCGTCTCTTCAGGTTCACATGGTGGTGACGGACCTGCTCACCAGTCCTTGGTATCCCTGTGGCACTGGTGAGATCATGAGCCAACCGGTCCCATGCCTCAGCCCTATATGCTCCCCACAGGACCTGGCCCTGCATGAGTTGGGCCTCATGATTGTGGACAAGGAGCCAAACCATATATTTGGACTCCTCAATGCCCCATCTCTGTGCTCAGAAGCAACTACCCTCACCTACACCTGACATTCTGGCTACAAGTCGGTTCTACAATTGGTTATGCTGTGTATTCCCGCCTATGGGGCTTATATATGCCGTTTTTTCCGCACTTATCTGTGATTGGCCATTTTGGAATTGTATCAGCTTCACAAAACCTGCTGTGTCATGCTCCTCTTTCTATTCATTCCTATATATATATATATATATATATATATATATATATATATATATATATATATCTATATATATATATATCTATATATATATATATATATATAGCTATATATATATATATATATATATATATATATATATATATATATATATATATATAGATATATAGATATATATATATATATATAGATATATATATATATATATATAGATATCATGGCTTAGTGGTTCAGTACCTTGACTATGGTGCATGGTATCCTGGGTTTGAACCTGGCCATTGCTTTTTATATTTTATGACTGTCTACACAGGCTAGGAGGTGTGTCTGTGTAAAGGCAGTTTTGATACAGCTTGCTCAACGTTGTTGGCACGGTGCGCAGCTCCATGCAAACAGGTTACGCTGGTTTACGCGTCATTTGGCTGTCAGCATGCATATTACGCTCAGCTCAGCTATGGGCACACAGTTTCAGCGTGTTAAAATGCTGCTCAACCCCGGGCACTCATTCTACACCTGTTAAACCACTGCTCACCTACGGGCACTCATTTTATACCTGTTAAAACACTGCTCACCTACAGGCAGATGTACTCAACTTGTTAGACTGTAGCTCAGCTATAGGCACATCTGACGTTTTTTTTTTTTTATTGTCTCACATTTTTTCAAAATACATGGCCCATTTCATTACATTTTACATAAAATATAATTTTATATGTGTACATTTATGTCAGGGACTTGTTTCGTGCTTATTTCACTAAAAATAAAAATCGATGTTGTGGGGGCTCGAACCATGACTGCCTGCTTTTCAGCCGACGTCTCCACCGCTATGCTATTGTGTTTTGGTTTACTTTGCATATTTAGTTCTTATATGCTTTTCCACCAACTGCTAACTGTGGCTAAGCTACGGGCATGCCCACGCAAAGGAGCGCACTCACGGGCAAACATCTTTACAATTTAAAAAAAAAATTATAAGATGTTCATTTCTACATTTTATGTTCGTAGTCTGTGGGGGCATGTGTTGTGTTGTGTTTATTCACATTTACATGGACTCTGTCATGGGGGTTTACTTTTGTGACTTTTACTCTTCTGGGGGTGTGTCCGTTTGCAGGGCTCGGCCTACGGACACGCCCCCTACTGTCTTCCACGGACCGTGTTAGCCTTAGGTGTGATTCAGCATGCCCTCATGCATATGCATGACATGCTGACGTCACACCGTTTAACTGCAGCCTCCGTGTAAGCCTTGTAACTCTTACACGGAGGCTTCGTGAATCCTGCCCAGAGACATATGAGTTACTATCCAGGGGTAGTACAGGTACATAATCTGTGATTCAGGAAGTGTGTTTTGAATAGTTTTTTGACTCGGGTGGTAGAATTGTTATTTATTATTTGGGCTGGAAGGGAGTTCCAGATTTTAAAGAAGAAGTGGCTATAAACGGATCTACCTGCCTCATTTTTAAAGTTTGTTACCTTAAGGATGTGTTGGGTACTTGATCTCCGGGATTTAGTAGTGGTGTAAGGCTGGAGTAGTGCAGGGCTGGTGTGCTGCCTGGATGATGTAGTGCTTTGTGAGCAAGTGCTAGTTGGTTGACTTGAAGGGTCAGGGGGAGTTCTAGCCAGTTGAGGTTTTTGAGGCTTTCCCAGTGGTGGGTTCTAGAAGGTAATCCTGTGGCGAATCTGGCTATTTTATTGTAGTAGCCATCTAGTTTGTTGAGCTCAGTTTTTTGGAGATTGGTAAGCAGGGGGGAGGCGTAAAGTAGGAGGTGTGTCCTGGCTGTGGTAACCTTAGAGTGACTGGTGAGAAACTGTTTGTTGCGATAGAGTAGTCCCATTTTTCTGTGGACTCTTTTTATGGTTTTGGAGATATGAATGTCAGATTTAAGGCTATTGTCAATTTCAAGGTCTATCAGTTTGGCGTGACTGCTGGGTGTGATGGTGATGTTGTTATGAGGGGAGATTGAAAAGTTAGATGAAGAGGGTGGAGATCTGTGAGGGTTGAAGAGGAGTAATTTAGTTTTGGCTGGGTTTAGAATGAGGTTTTGGTTAGTGATCCATGTCTCTGCCAGGGAAAAACATTCTTGTGTTAGGGAGAGGAGGTGATCAAGGGAGTTCGCTGCACAGATAATGGTGGTATCATCTGCATACTGAACTATTGAGGCTTTGGGTATGGTGGATGGTAGTTGATTAGTAAATAGTAGTAAATAGTATGAAGAATAGAGGACCCAGGATGGAGCATTGGGATACCCCTGGGGAGACAGGCAGTAAGGGAGAGAGCTGATTTAGCCATTTTACAGCTTGTTGCCTACCATCTAGGTAGCTCTTAAACCAAGAAATCGTAGAGAAGCTGAGATTTAGTGTAGTTAGTGTATAAAGCAGTTTTTCATGGTTGACCATGTCAAAGGCTTTAGATAAGTCTAAGAGAGTTGCAGATAGATGTCTACATACTCCATATGGAGGTGGGCTTGTAGGGTGTGGAATTTTTTGTTTAGAATGAGCAGTAACACTTTACAGTTGTTTTGAGTCTTTTTTGTTGTTAGTCATTTTGGTGTTTTGGCACTGCCTAAAAAGGCTCTAAGGGGGTTGATAAAGTTTTAGCCATTATCCAGAATCTTAGGGAGAACAGGTGCAGACCATTCTTGGAAAAGCAATGTGGTCTGTTAACCCATGTTGGCAGATATTTTTATCCTACTGGAGTGACACCAGAAATTAAGTCAGTTATTAAATCAATTATTTTACGTACATACTGTGGCATCATCCTTGTTGACGGTAGAATGCTGCTCAGTGCAAGGCTCATACCTGTCTTTGACACATATTCAAAGAGGCCAATAATGTCTCTCTTCATATAGTCCAGTAAGATATGTTTCACATCATTTACACTCACATGGACTATGACAGAATAATTTTGATACCTGGGGTGCAGTGACTCGAGTGTGCACATGATCGTGCAGATCCTGGCTCCAGATAGGCAGCTAACAGTTATCTTCTCCTTGTCTAACCTGGTGAGTGGGGCATCTTCGTGTCATACAATGGAATCCTCAATAACAAGAGTATTAGGTAAAGTGAATGCTTGCCTTATGGACCTTGTTCTTTGGGGATCATTGAGTGTAAGCTTATGTGTGATATTTGGTGTTGCATTTGGTGTGTGCTTTAATGATTGTTGAGAAAAGGTGCTGCCATTAGATGGCTTAGAAGGTCTTTGAGGTTTTGGAAGGTTTCTTTTAAGTACCTCAGCATAAGAATATCCATGTGTGTGATGAGTGGTATGTGAAAAAGATGCATTGTGTGTGTTCTTCACAACCTCATTTGTAAACTAGATTTTTGTCTCCAAGGAAGTTAAGTATTTACATCTCTCACATACTGTACTAGTGTCTTTTAGGATTAACTGGTCTTTAGGGAGATTTTTCCCTTCTTCAAGTGAACACAACCATGAAATCAGTATATATTAGTTTGGGGGTACATGAGGGCTTGGTCCCTGCAGAAAATGCAGAAAAAGAGTCTTTCTCCCTTTTGATTTTTTTTAGAATGTTAACTTTCAGGAAGTTGGCATTTCATAATAGATCCATACTACAATACTGCTACAATGTAGCCCAGAATAAAAGGCTGAGTAAAATCAAGATCCAAAAGAGTTATTCGCAGAAAAATTAAGAATGTTAAGTTACAAAGATATTACATTTTAGTAGTAATTTTTTATGGTGGGGGGGGGGGATGTTCCATGGGTCAGCCATTGCTCTTGGAAACACATTACTGTATCATTCAGTGTTTGACAGTAATTCAATTCTTATGTCTTACGCAGTTGTTATACTCTGCAAAATTCTTAATGCCAGTGCTTCTGGCTGTTTGCAATGCTAGATACTTGTTGATTTGATCTGTATTTAGTTCTCAGGTTCTAGGTACTTAGTAAGTGTGTATAATCAAAGTCTAATGACTGTCATTAAAAGAAATTGCTGCTGCTTTTACATTGTTGCTTCATTAAGTATAGAACGATTCAGAAATATACAGTTGTTGTTGTACAGGACATCACCGGTCTCTCACATAACAGTACATACAGTCAGTTCATCTAAGCTCTCAGTAGGATTTAGTATGCAATGTAGAGAATACAAATTAGACAAGCAACACAACTGAGAGATGCGACTGATTTTTCTCATGAAATGATGGCAAAGAATGATAACACAATGCCACTGTTTTCAGATCAGTGGTATAGAACAAGAAACAATGCAGTTAAGTTCAAGTAGTATGAAAAAAAGTATAGAACTGGCCAACAAACTAGGCTATTTGCTATAGCTAAAGAACATGAAACCTAACCGATTGCCAATGTTTATTTAAGTTTACCTTCATATCTCTCAATAATCCAGAAGGAAAATAAAACAACTAACTAGGACAAAATAATATTTTTCGGTACTTTTTTTTTTTTGGGAGTAGAACTTCACTCAGCACAATTTTTTGTTCATCAGAAAATCAGTTTAGTTTCTGAGATACACAGAGAGCATTGGTAGCATTTGCACAGATAACAGCATTCAAGTATAATTTACACTCATTATGCAGTAACCATCAATATACTGTTTTTTTTTTTTTTTTTTAGGATAATTGATAGTAAGACATTTGAAAACCAGTACTACTTACAAATCATGTGTGTATTGTATTTTCTGGTAGCTACCCAAGCAGACACTTTCCTAAAAGATAAAAGTGTATGTCACACCAGAAGGACAGAAAAAACCTACCATTTTCAGATACTTAGGAAGAATTTGCAATCTTATTGCCTTATATGTCTCAGTCAGATATTAGTTTTAGTGGAAATTTATCTAATATGTTTTATAGATGGAGAGGACAGGACCATAACAATTTTGAAGAGAGGGCTGGGTAAAACACATATTGGAAGTATGGTTTAGCTCAAAAAGAAAAAAACCCTGTGATCATTAGCCTAGCAACCACCCAAAAACCTTATTGGTTGCCCTCAGTATGGCAGTAATGGTGCAATACTACATCATTATGGGTAATGTACCCCATTCAGACCTCTTTTATATTGACTACAAGGGTGTGCTAGAAAAATGTAAAGAAGGAAGTAAAGTGATAAACAGGATTATAGAAAGTGATAAGTTTCTATAGGTTTTTAGTTTGATTCACGCAAGTGTAACTTTTTTCCTAAGGTTTGCTTCATGAGAAAACCTCCCACTTCATAAAAACAGAGCTACTATTCATACTTGGTATGGCTTTATGCAGTACACAGCCATGTTCTACTAGAGGCAGTGATTTTTTGCTAGATGCCATGTGATGGGTGTACCAGTGGTAGGAATACAGGTGGCAATTTAATGAGAAGCAGTGCATCGTCAGCTGTGATCATGAAACCTTGTGACTCCTACTTAAGTACTCTTTAACATGTATAAAGTTTATCTTCTTCTTCATCATCTTCTTATTCTTATTCTCTGAGAGATGGACATGTGATCATTTATTAATTTCCTGGTCTACTATAACTCTATGCATTTCACAACTTGAGTAGATTTAAATGTTGAACAATGTTTGTCTGTTTCTTTGTTGTAAGAAACGGGTCTGCTTATCATTTATAAAATGTTCTGTTATATACAAAGTTATTATGATGGATGACTGTACAATAGCATATGTTTAGGCAATGTAAAATGCATACTTATGTAATGCATGCAAAAGTGAGTACATGTCATAGAGTCAAAGCAGTAACTATAATTATACATTTATCAGTATCATGCATTCCTTATATGGTAGTCAAAACAGCTGTATGCTTAAGAGTGCACAGTGAAACAGGAAATGTCTAGAGGAGTGTGTGTGTGTGTGTGTGTGTGTGTGTGTGTGTGTGTGTGTGTGTGTGTGTGTGTGTGTGTGTGTGTGTGTGTGTGTGAGTGTGTGTGTGTGTCTGCGTGTGTCTGAAATGGGGTCAGTGGAGACTGGAAGAGAACTTGACAACTTAAAAAGGTGAAAGAGGAGGGTAATTTCCTGCCACAAAAATGCAGGTCCTCTCAGAATGATGCATTACAATATATGCTCATCATAGAAAAGAAAAACAAATTGCTATAAATTTAAATCATATAATCTGACATTTAATAGGAAAATACATCGCAATAAACAGAAATGTGCAGGACAATTAGTTAACTCTGCAGAGGGAATAAAAAAATGTTATTATTTATAATGTATTGCATGACATTTGTGTGAGGCAGCTTTTATGCTTAAAATATACAGTAAAAGCAATAATGTCAAGGTCAAATTTTTGTTATGAAAAAAATAGGTATTTCCAGAAGAATAAAATGCTATGTTAGAATGTATGGGCACCTTTAAATCGGTAATGTAGATGTGAAAAGGATCATACCACATTAAGAGAGACATGTAATGTACAGATTTTATAACACACAAGACAGTTTTCCAGCTAAAAGAGTTGAACAAAAGAGAAGAGGAAGAATGAGATCAGCTCTCCTGGAATTAGAGTTATCACTATCATCATCATCATCATCCTTTCCCTTTTTTTCTGATGTTCTACACAGCATCAGGCTTTTGTGTCAACTGTCAACACCTCCCTCAATTCAAAGCACTCTCCAGCCTTCTCAACAGTCATCCCTAACAGTTGCAAGTTGACATCACACAAGTCCAATTTTTTTAAAAATACTGTTAACTTTAACTTTCTTAAAGAGTCATTATTCTTGATTTAGCATAAAATCATGCATTCCATTATAGCATACAGTTCCCTACAGTATGGTTAATGGATCCATTGTATGTTGATCAAGAGAAAAATGCTCTGAAAGATTGAAATGTCTCATAAAACTGAGCCTAAGCTTCAAACCAGTAACCATCATATTCTGAATAACTGAATTAGCTTTATCTCCATTGCCTCTTTTTCCAGAGATATACAGATATGTCTTTGAAGAAACACAGTTGATAAGTCTCATGCAGAATGATAAAACTGAAGCAATGTGCTGCCACTGACTTGTTGGTCATCCTGGAAGTGAGTGCGTGTCTATGGATATTCATCTGAGTTTTTGACCTGTGCATTTTACACTACATTAACACTGCACTACAGTAACAACAGAAGCTTTTGCAGGGCAGCAAGACCCCCTGCACCCCAACCCCTGCTAATAAAAATGTATCTCTCTCTCTCTCTCTCTCTCTCTCTCTATATATATATATATATATATATATATGTATGTATGTATATACACCATCTCCAAGATAGCACTGCAGCGGGGATGAGCAAGACCCCAAAGACAGCTGTACCGTGATGTTGCACAATACCTCGCATGCCCTGTTCAAGATTACCAGTTAATAGCCATCCATACATTCTGAGTAAAAATCATATTCTCTCTGAAATCCCTACTTATTTCATTGTACAAAACTGTCACCATGACATTTTTACATTCATTAAACATTTTTTAATCAAAATGTCTGCTGGGCATAATTTTCATGCTAAGACAAACAAATTATAAATTATAACTTTCTGTTTTTCTTCTCTAAATTTAATAATCTTCTAGCACATCTCTGGTTATTGTGATTTATTTTCTCATCTAGTGTTAAATTAGATGACTTGAACTTACATTTTTTTTTTTTTTTATCTCTGATGTACACATTTTAATGTATGATTCTGAGAGTGTCTTTATTGTTACAACAGGTCAGGACCTATTTTTTTTTTGCCAGATTCTAACAAAACACTCAAATAAACACACACACACACACACACACACACACACACACACACACACTCACACACTCTGCATCTATCTCTAAGATTTACATGTCACAGCTGTGAACATCTGAGCTACAGCCTGAGATTTTCTTTTCACACAGCTATTATTCAAAGTGTTTCTTTTAACAGTGAAATTGTGATTATGTATTTCTCCCTTCTTCCATTCTAGACATAAATGGGTATGAGTGCTACATCGAACACCAAGAACTTATTTAATGCCAGAAGAAGAGCTCTTGTTGGTTTTAAACGTATGAGTAACTGTAAACCTCCAATAAAAGGTATCACATTAACTCTATATTCCATTAGAGCAAGACAGAGAGAAAGGCATCTTAGACCTTTAGCAGATGTCATTGTTAGTAAGGTCAGTACAAGAAAAGTTTTCAGTTAGTTGGATAGGTCTATTTACGCTCATCTGGAATTTCACAGAGGCAATAATTAGAGACATAATGATTTATACCAATATGGAACTGATGAGGTAAAACAGTGATATTCATGGCCATTTCTGCTAGTGAAATATTTTAGAAGGTGATTCAAAAATATCTGTTCCCTCCCCACCCCCATTCCCTAGTTAGTTAGTTACAAGTTGTTTTCTTTTCTGTACCTGTTTCCTGTTTTATATGGCTATGTTCAACTTCTCTTTCATCACTACCTCTCCTTCCTTCTCTGTCAAGAAAGTGTAGACATTTTCTGGATGGCTAAGAGGCTGACGTGTGTATATTTTAAGTATCTTACTAATTAATAGTGAATTATGATTGTACGGTAGTTGCATTTATGTAGTTAGAGATTAAGTTTTACTCTAAAAAGGGAAAGTTTGAGGCTAAAACAAATTAAATTGAGTTGTAGGTGATGTTGTGGTGTACTGACTTACCTTCAGTTTTACACAGGAGTAAGCGTGGCCAAGGTAATTGATGAGCAAACCGGAATATGAAATGCGGCATGATTGGCATGCTATGCATATTAGCCGCTGACATCATGCATAAAATTATACATTTTTGTTAAGAAGGAATAAAAATTATGCACATATAGTCGAAGAAAACAAGATGCTAGATTTTTTGACAGTGTCAGTGTGTACAGAGATACGGGTGTATATGCACACACACGACAAAAACACAGACATTCAGTTTTGCCAAGTATTGTATTGTTTGCATGTCTCACCTCTCATACTGACCTTTCAAAGGCCAGTATTGGCCTTTGAAAATTGATGCAGAGGGTCCAAAAGAGAAGCATTTTAGCCTGAATATTTTTTTATCCTAGAAATTAAGAGATAACAAATACTTGTGTAGACTTAGTTCTTGCCTTAAGCTGCGGCCCCTTAACCAGGTCTGTGTTTATAAAGAAAATCAATAATTATAGGAATAGCACAGCTAAACTGGAGAACCAGAATCATAGTGCCATACCTAAATCATAGCATCTGAAATAAATATGCATACCTCTCAAGTGTACCTTATTACGAGGAACATACCTCATTTGGGGTCTTAAAAAGTTCATGTTCCTCGAAGTTCCACATTGAAAAGATCTGTCACACATTCAGTGTTAGGATTTTTTTAATTGATATTCATGGTAAATAGAAATGAATCATATAAAAAAGATATTTTAATGAACTGATAAGTAAAAGCAGCATATCTTAACCATCCTATGACTTTCCTCGTTGAAGTTGTTATTAAGCCATGAGTATGCGTTCCACATTTTGCCCATTTGTTCCACATTATGAGAGCTACTGGTCTTCATTTTGGAGATGGAGCGTTGAGAGCTATGTAAATATGCCTTGCACTAATTTAACATTGCTGTCAAGAATTACATTGAAAACAACTGAAGGCAAAAATGCCACTTAGAATGATGTCTGATAACTTAAAGACAAAGAAATGCTGCTGTTATCTCAGGAACATAAGCACTCTTTCTAAAATACGTTTAGTAGCCTATTAAGTGATGGTGTCACATGTAGCAGAAGGACATGATTTCCACAATCTACACTTTATCTAATCTTTTCAAGTACATAGTAAGCTTTTAGTTTTAGTGTTATAATGCATGTATCAGTTTAATAGTACAAGTGATGATGAGTGGATCACATACATGCATGAAAAGCTTGGAAAAAAATCTATGAAATGCACAGTAAAGCATAAAAACCAGGTGAACTGTGGAGACCTAGTGACCCCCAGGCCTAAAAACATATTTTATGTTTGTCCATATTACCCACATCTCATTTTGGACTTCTCAAAAGGTGGCAAACCTAAAGGAGCTCCACTGAAGACATCTGTCCAGGGTACAGAAATATTAGATGCAGGTGTGCCTGCTGTTTGCTGCTAAATGTGCACATTTGTCCTCAATTGCAGATGTGTACTGCTTCTGCCAAAGAAATTCAGCATTTTTACCATGCTACAGTATTTCAAGAGTATATACATCAGGATTAAAAGATACAGACTTTACATACAATAACCAATTGTATCATAGTGAACTGCTGCATATGCATTTGCAATGCTCATAACAACATCTTTACTACGAAAGTCAGTGATGTTGTAGTGTACTGGCTCACAGGGTATACAGAATACTAATTTCAATTTTTTTGAATATTTTAGGAATGTGGTGCATTCAATTCCCCGTGCATGCTGATGGCTGAAGAATGAATATTCATGCGGCTAAGAACCGCAGCATAATGAATTATCATTAGTTCAGACTGACATCAACCAGCTAGGGCAGGGACTGGACAGAGTTTGCTACTGCACATCTGGTGAGCCAGTACACTACAATATCGCCCTTTAAGCAATGTACATGAGGAAAATGTCTTTTGGAGATAGTAAGTTAATATCTCCAGGTTTCAAAAATACTTTGTCACAACTACAGGGACATTAAGACAGATAAAGAAAAAAGTTCATTTTATTTTGGCATAAACACAAAAGAAAGCATTAGAAAACCTGAAAAAAAAGAGATTAGCTCAAACACAGCCATGTTATGATTTGCCACAGAAGAGTCCTGCATTAGTGCAAGTGGGTGCAAGCTCCATAGGACATGTTTCAAGTTTAAGTCATCTACAAGACAAGTATCAGAGTGTGAGTGCATAAGCTAGCACGTCTCTCTGTAAAATGTGCTATGCATCCATTCTGAAAAAGGTGCTCTGTCTTTTAACTTGGCAGGTTAGCACTGTCATATGTGTATATTATTTGAAATATTTCACATTAATAATGTTTATTAAACCATTATAAACCAAATACAATGACTTCAAATCTAAGATCCTTATTATTATTGAGAGATGATCTTTATGAATTTAGGCTTATTAGTTTACTCTATAGCATAGAATGGGAAAATACAACACTGTAATCTTGACAGAATAGTGAAAGACATTATAGTGTCTGACTATTATGCTTATATGGTTGCACAGAATGCAATACCCAGAGCTTTAAAGATAATTATAATGCAATGGAAAAGGATAATATTTTACAAAATGCAATGGGACATTTGATCAATGATACCTGTCACAAAATAGTGAGAATCTTTGCATAATTATGAGATCTCCATGTGGAGAACCCATGTAATAGCCCACCTCCAGGATGAGTGCACCTATCCCTTCCCTGCTCAGTCACCTGAGCTGCTAATTGAACTTAGGTCAGCTGGGCTGTAGAAGGGGCTTTATCCCTCTACTCCATCTGCGCAGCTATTAATGAACTATTGTTGATGATTTATTATGGTTCTTATTCATTGGAAAAAAAAGTGTTTGCACCATTCTCAAGTATAGCATAACAGCCCTGGCAGATTCAGCTTTTTGGAATATCAGATTAAGTAAAAACTGAGACTGATCCACCCTAATCAATAATCAATTAAAGGAATTATTCAAGGATGAAGGTGTTGCCTATGAAAAAAGTGCTTCCAAACTTGACCCCAAACACATGGATTCACTGAACATTTCATACAGAATGTCAGCAAGGCAATAAGAGTTGTCAAGTCTAATGATTTACACTGGAAAAAGCAAATGAACAGCACAATGAGACCTTATGGAACTTCCATATCCTACACCATACAGCCTACATTTGGAGCTACCAATCACCCTGCTGTGTTAACACACCATTAGGAACAGGATACCTTGTCTTCCCAGATCCAGAGAGAGACAGACGAGAAGAGAGGGCAGCATGGTGAATGGATGCAATGAAATCAAGAGAAGAGCTGGTGAACACAAATTTTACAGAGCATAAACTGTACTGGTAAAAAGTAGTGGCAAAAAAACTATTTAGTGTAGAACCATAGAACATAAAAGAAATTAAAAGAATGTGAGCTTAGAGGTCATAACCTGATGAAAGTAGCTCTCTTGCCTTATGAGTGGAAACACACACAAGCAAGGGATGGTGCAGGATGCTCCAGGGAGAGTGTCCTGCTGTCAGCTACCAGGAACAGGCTTAGTACCTTTAGTAAAAATGCCCTTATTTCTTGGATGATGATGAATGGACAAACTATCTCCATGGATGACAGGATGATTTCCCTTCTGACTGGTGTCACCCACATACCAGGGATACCCAATACAGAGGAATGAGTGGGCTCAAGACACATTGTGGGAGGAATGATTCAGCAAGTATGGAAGCAAAAATGACATAGAAAAAATAATACATCTACAAATAAATATAAATAATCACAGTTGTCCATTAGTATGAAACTAATAGCCGTTTTACATATATGGAAATGTGCAAAAAATGTTTTCAGTGACACATCACTTCGTAGGTTCATAGATTCATATGTAAACACTAAACTAGCAGTTTGAGGACTATTACAAGCCTAGCCAACAACCAGATGTCAGAATCAAATATTGTACCTACACTACATAATTCTTTCCCTATGTGTTTATTTATGTATTAATTTATTTTATAGTAATGGTTTTGTTATGCAATACTCTCTAACATGGATTATATTAATGGATTGACAAGTTATGTAAGCAGATTTCTTTTATGGCATTTTTTCTCAGATCTGATTTTGCATTTAAAAGAATATGGGGGGGGTGCATCCATATGAAACAGTCCTTCCCCACCTGCATTGACAGTTTGCATATGCAGTATTATATGGATAAATATATTATTCTGCATGTACTATGGTGGCCAAGGTCATGCAGCATCATTTTTAAATAAACACCAAAACTGTTAATAAACACCAATACTAATTTCTGTTACATGGCATATATAGAGAGACCGTAGTTACTGCATAAGCATGCCTAGTACTAGGAATCCTCATTTTTTGCATGGCTTCATAACTAAGGAGTATTAATATTTGTTTGCTAAAGCGTGTTTTGCTGCTATAAGAATGCATATGCTCTCCCCCTATGCTTAGTATTCAGTGTGAATGAAGGTGCTGTTACTGTAGTACTGTTAAAGATGAAGGGCAGTTGACAGGTGTTATCTTATATTACTTGTGCATACCTGAATTTATCACCATATGGATTGTGTCATGAGGATATAGAACTGCAGTTTACATTAATCTTAATCTTGGAGATTAGAATGTCACTAATATATTCTGTTTATCTGTGTAGCTCTAAGGTTGTTACTCAATGCCATGTTCCATGTTACTGTATGTATGGTACAGGTTCCTTATCAAAGCAGTATCCAGGATGATGATTTATTCCTAATTGTTAAAATCTATGCAGTACATAGCCAGCAATATACCTAAGGAATGTAAAACCCAAGTCAGTGGCTTATGTGGAATTTTTGTGTATTAACTGAAAACAAAATAGGAAAATAGTTATTCAGGTAATGGGTAATAGTTATTCAGGTAATAGGTGAGCTCAAACTGTAAGGTATAGGAGTGTAATTATTATACAAGTGAACATAGTGATGGAAAGGTTTGATACAAGCTATTTTACACTTATAACACATGGAGCAGACAAAACTCCATGTTCAACAAAGAATTATGATTGGGTCACTTTTCAATAACCTTTTATTATAAGTTTTTCACATGGATGCCAAGGTTCACCCCCTCAAGCTTTGCTCTCAAGGTAAACTGATTGGTACTCATGTCTCAAACACATAATAATCTCCTGTATAATACACAAATGCTTCCAGCTAATGCCCACATAAGCTCACTCACTGAATTTTTTTTAATTTCATTTAAAACAAAATCATCTGCTACTGATGTTTCCTCAAAAAAAAAAAAAAAAAAAAAAAAAAAGGATCTACACCCCTCTCTTACCCCTGCATTTTTTAATTTTTTATTAATTTTCCTTACTGGTCATACTCCACAGTGTAAAACATGGGTGTCATCCAGTGCTTTTGCTATGAAGAGACATATTTAGATGGTAATGTATGTGATGACCCCAGGGTTTTCTTGATAAACTACCCATAGCTTTTCTAGCCTACGTTTTACTGCTTTGAAAGATTCTGTTAGAATCCCTAAAGGAAATGCAGTCCGAATAGTATCAAAACAAAATACAAACACTGTCACTATTAACCTGTCTTCTTTTGCCCCGAAACCCTTTGCCCAACACAATAAATACACAGACATAAGCAATGCAACAAAATATTATTGAAAAAAAAAACAGAAATGAAATATAAATAATTCAATTCATTATCAAATGGAAACAAATAACAATTTAATGACCAATCTATACAATAACCAACATGTACAGGCAGTGTCACAGAACTTTCACCTAAAAAATATCCAAACCAAATATTACCAATGTTAGGAAACTGCTGACTAAATAGCTTTATAGGGAAAGATAATAATCAATGGAAATGAAAAACACAGTAGGGAAATGAAACAGAGGCTGAATGTTTTTATGAACTAATTAGCATTTAGTTTCATTCAATTATCTTCCTGAAACAGAGTATGTAGCATTGAATAAACAACACAGGCAGAATGCACAGACCACATAGCAGCAAAAATCAGTTCCTATCTACTTTTTTTGAAAGGTGCCTGACCTAATATACATTATTAAATCCTGTCAGTTTTTCACATTAGTAACAGGGGCAAGAGGGCAAAAGAATGAAAACGGGACAAAACAATCTCAGAAATCACTACACTGAATAATACATGTATTGGGAACATAAGTGAGAAGAAAAATTACACAGTAAAGGAAAACATGGTAGATTTTGTATATTTTCTAAAAGAGCTATTCCTTAAAATATTGACTTGCTAAATGAGTGATGTAACATAACAAAGATATGTGTAAGGATTTTTGGGCAGATGAGAATTTGTACAGCCAGGAAATGCAACCATGACTAAGATAAAGGAATATAAGAGTCAGGAATCAGGATATTTTACCTGAAGTCGTCAAATTAATGTTTACACTAGCAGTACAGAAAGATCAGTAAACCTACTGTTGCATTTGAGGAGTTTAAAAAGAAAGTTGCTCCTCTTTATATGCTCACTTCTGTGTGGATACAAGGGTGAATTGCTCATTCTCTAGACTCCATTAATCTGTGGAAACAGCATAATGTTACTGGGCTTGCTAGTGGGGAAACAGTCAGTACCAGTGTCAAAAACAATTATGCTACCTTGAATGAGCAATACAAACAAGTGAATATACAAGTCTGTACCTTCCCCAAATGAAATTATATGAGCCAAAATATCTAAGAAAACAGGAAACATTGGTGAACATATGTGCGTGTGTGTGTGTGTGTGTGTGTGTGTGTGTGTGTGTGTGTGTGTGTGTGTGTGTGTGTGCGTGCGCACACACATGTGTGTCTGTATGAGCATGTATGTGAGCACAGGGGAGTGTGTGTGTGTGCGCACGCACGTGTGTGTGTGTGTGTATATATGTTTGCGTGTGTGCTCACAGGCATATCTGTGTATTTGTGTGTGTGTGTGTTTACGCATTTGTGTCTGAGGATGGGTGGGTGCATTGTGTGTATATGTGTTTTTGTGTGTGTGTGTGTGTGTGTGTGTGTGTGTGTGTGTGTGTGTGCACGCATGCACGCGCATGTGCGTGTGACTCACAGACAGATATATAATTTTTCTTTTAATTTTAGTCTTACTGACCGGATAAGAACTTGTAAACAAAACTGTTGCTTTTTCATGTGGCAATTCAGGGTCTTGTGCTGACTAAATGATTTAAATGGAATCCCAGTAAATGCTACCAAATGTTGGGAGGGAAGTCAGATCAGCAGAATGTTACCTGTTTGCACCTGCATGACATAGCCTTATTTTCTGTAAAAATGTACAGTTGAAGTAGCTTGCCACAGTTTTTCATGTTAACAGGTGTTAATGGCTATGGTCCCAGGGTCATGACATTTCTTACAAGAGGTTCATGCTATTTTGGTCCATCCTGCATTGCTTGCTGTTATCAGATCTCTTAACTGGTAAACTGTGGCCATGAGGCTCTTTCAGTAACAAAGGTTATCTGACTGGTGGCATTTAAATTATAGAAGGAACTAGTCATTATGTGATAGCAGAAGCCTAAGCTTAACATCTCATAATGATTGTTTATCAGATAATACAGCAAAGACTGCAGGCAGAAGTTGATGGAACATCAGTATTTTTCCCTACAGCTTCATCATTTTTGTCATTGCTTGTATAGCATGTCCGTGTATGCATTTGTGAGATTGTACTTTTTCTAGCAGAGTGATATTCTGTTTCTGGAATTATTGTATTGCTTGTGCTTTCTTTGGTGATTTGCAAGAGCAAGTTTCTTCTTCTTAATGGTTATTATGAATGTAGTCAATTTTCCTTTTTCCCGTTCAGCAGAATTTAGTGATTGGATTAGAAGCTACTCAGAGCAATACTCTTAAGATAACAGGATATCTGGTGCCTTTCTTTAATAAATGACTGTATTTATTCTCTTAGCATCACTTCTAAAATGTGTAGACTTCAAATAGTACATTTTATAAGCACTATTTTTAATTTTTATTAAGATTATCCTTCCGTCTATGTTCTTTTTTATTCTGCTTTCTATTAACTGGGTGTGCTAGTACAAGGCTAAGCCATTTGGCATTTTCAACATCACAGTAAAACAAATTATATTACAGAAAATCCTATCCTTCATCAGTTTACAAAGCAAGGAATTATATCCAGATTCCTTTCTACTCGTATAGTGCATCATGTAAATGCATACTGCTGTAATATCATAATGTAGTTAGATAGGGGTTTGAATCCTGCACTTGCCTACTGTGTATGTGCGTCTTTCCCTGGGAAGGAGCAACCTTTTAGTGGTTGGGAGGGTGGCCTAATGGTTAAGGTGTTTGCCTTACAAACACAAGGTGCAGGGTTTGAGTCGCACAAGGGATAATTGGCTAGGCTTCAAATGACTCGCAAAGGCAGTTAGCCTAGTATAAACCTATGAATTTGGCTAAATGAGTAGTGCATGAATAATAAATAATTTAACATAGCAACCATAGAAGTGGATGATGTAAATAATACATCAAACTGTGCTAATGTCCCTGATATTGTAACCAGTTCTGATCTTAAAAGTGTTCATTTTAAACAGAAATCTAAGAACTGGTTTGAGTCACTATAAGAGGAATTATTTCTGGTATATTCCCAGTACAAAGGTTAACTGCTTTGAGTGCATTATGATCACCAAATATAAAAACTGCAGTGATTTCTTACAAGAGTGGTTTGTATGATATGCAGTAGCAAATGACACTCAAGCACATCCTCCAGGCATAGAATAGAACCCGATGGCTGATATAGACACAAAGCTACACACAGCTGCCATTACTAAATAGTTTGAATGCACAACCTTGGGAATGGGGTATTTACATTTCCCTCAAGGTTGTATGTTCTTAGAGTTAGCATATCTAAGTAAGAAGTATGTCATTAGATTAAGTTCCCTACATGGAGAGTGTAGAGACACAGCTTTCCGACAAAAACATTTCCTAGTTTTAACAACACATGCTTCCCAAATGAGTTTTCATAACTGACTACATACTGGCAGTCAAGAATCTATGTACACTTGGTTAAAGATTAACCTCAGAAAGCTGCAGTGTTACTCTAGTAAACAATCACCAAAATTGCCATGACCAGAGCATCTAATATTTCTTTGGATAATTTCTAAAGTTTGTATCAGAGAAAGTGCGGCAGATAGAAAGGTTGCAATTGCTTAGCCTAAAATAGCAGCACTGCAGCTAACAGAATGAGCATTCTTTGATATCTTACAAAGCTGCATATACTTAAATCCACCATTGCTGTTAATGTACCCTTTCAGCTTTGGATGATATATCTCTGCCAGAAGCTGCACAAAATTCCTCACAGTGTAACCAACAAGAAATATTTACTGTCATAAAAGTGTCTGACCCCAGTCAATAAACATATTATGGTCCCTGAAGATTTGATACTATCTAGATAATTTATGAGGTTTATTTGTCAACATGTTCTTTTAAAATCATTTTACAAACTAGGAGAAAGAAAACCACTTTAATGTTAACATTAAAGCCAAACAGGGTTGTCCTATAATTTATTTATTTGATAACTGGGTTAGTCCAATTGAGCAAAGTCCATTGTCAGTGGAGGCCCGAGGAGAAAAACTCTAGAACCATTCAACTGAACTGATCCAATCTCGTATGGAAGAAGGCTATAGTGATGGAAGATAAGTTATGCCAAGTATTAGAGCAGATTATAAATATGCGGAAGATAGAACTGAAAGATGAGAGAAGTATAATGTCGAGTAAGACAGAGATCTTTCTATCAGAGGAAAGCAGGTGTGTGAGATAAAAAAGTAACAGAGCAGAGAAGGGTGAGATGATTATGCAACTGAATGTAAAGAGTGGAGACCAGTTGATTTCAAGTGTTTTTTTTTATTTCTGATGTTTGGAGGTATGGAGTTCCATAGCATGGCTACATAGACACTGTGATGGAGCCATCATACTGATTTTGAGATTGGTTATTTGAAGAAGATTTTAAGTTTGTGAGAGTAGATTCCTGTTTGGTGTGCACTTATTGACTGGTTAATGATGGGCATTTCTTTTGTGTATAAAAGATTTTATGCATAGTTTTGTGTTGATTTGATGTGAGAACATGAGGCAGCTCAAGCCAGTTTATGTTTTTGAGAGTAATAAAGTATTGTGTTGTGTTTGGTACATTATCAGCATATTTGTACATTTTGTTATATGTGACTTCCAGTTTATGAGGTGTATACCTTTCAACCTCTTAGAGTAAGAAATCTGGACAAAGCCATAAATAATGTGGGACAAAGACCCAAAAATAGGGGTATTTTTTAAATATTGCTATTACAAACTTGGAGAGTTGATAAAAATAACAAATGTTGTATTAGCATGAATTTTCTGAAGGGTATACAGTCTAAAACTCAAATGTTTGTTAATATTTTCTGACTTCAACCCTCAATAATTTGCCAATGATTTCTCAGAAACCACACTTTTATGAGCTGCAGTACAAAAATATGAGGTAAAAATCTGGACATTCTGTGAAAATCTATACATTTGAGTGGTATAATGAGGTGAGACTTAGGAATGCTAGTCAGAAAGGAGATGTACAGCAACTTTAGGGAGAAGTACCTAAGCTGTGTCAAGTTGTGTTATCTTTGTTAAACAAGGTTATGATTTTATAGAGAATGCCTAGCTTGCTGTTTGTTATTGAGGTGACATAATTTATAAGCTTCTCACAGGATAGTTTGTGATCAATAATAGCACCAAGAAGGTTGGCAGATTTGTATTATTCTTACAGATGACTGAGATTTGTTCGGGGCCAGATGAGATTAACTTTGTTTTGTTAGCATTTAATAAAAGCTGCAATGCTTGGGAGCCACTCTTCAATAGCTAAAAAATATTTTGTATGGCATGTTGTAGTTTGTTAAGGGAGTTGGATGAGCAGATTAGTGTAGAATCATCAGCATATTGGATTAATGAGGCATTAGGGATGATGGTATGCACTTTATTAACAAAGATGGAGAACAGAATTGGGCAAGTATTGATCCTCGTGGAACTCTAGATTTGATGGGAAGACAATCGGTGAATGTTTGTGGCAATCTGATTGTGTACAGTTGCATAGAAAGCTCTTAGACCAGTTTATAGTGATGCTACTGAGATCTGTGTCAGGCAAGCACTGGAGAAGGAGGGGTGGGATAGAATATCAGAGGCCTCGGATAAGTCCAAAAACAAAGCAGTGGTAAACAGACCCCTGCTTTTTGTTTTGGTAAATATTGTTTAGAAATGCAAACAAGACAGTTTCAGTACTGTAGCCTGAGTGGAATTCATGTCAAGTAGGTAATAGTAGGTTACTTACAGTTAGCTGATTCTGTAGTAGTTGTTTCTGAATACACTTTTCATGTATTTTAAATAGAGGTGATAATATGGCTATTGGTCTGTAGTTCAAAATGTTGCTTTGGATTCCACCTTTAAAGATTGGTATAATGTACAGCTGGATCCAGCACTAGGTGATGTAGGCCATTGCCTAGGGACCACTGGCTTGGGGCAGCCCACTGGGGACTGCCAAACATTTAATTTTTTTATTAAAACAAAATGTTTAATTAAAAACAAATTTATATCACTGTTTATTTAAATTTCACTTATTGCTGTCCATGTGTGATGTGATGTCTGGATAATATCCCGCCGAACTGCCACTACTATGTGATGTCTGGTTAATATCCCTCCAAACTGCCACCAAATATGTGATGTCCCCTTCTCTCCACCCCCAATGTAACTCCTTATTACACATTCCAGAGCAATGTGTCCCAGTTTAAGACCTCTGACATACTCACACTTCTGAGAAAGCCTGACACAGATTTCCAACTATGTTTCTTCCCCAAAATAACATGGTAAAACACTGCCATCAATCAGAGCATCTACATGTCCCTTTCCAAGGGGTGTTCAATTATTAAAATTAGATATCAAAACAAATGGTAGCAAATGACCTAAAACAGCCAGGCTTTCAGACTGGCCTGTAAATTATCAAAGCAGGTATTAGTACTCTCAAATCACAAAAGAATATACTAATTGACTGGCCACAATGTAAGATACTAAAAATATTTAATAATGAGCAAAATGATTAAAAATGTAAAACAGTAATTTCAATAAACAAACAGAATTCTATCACAAGGAAAAGGAAATTAATACTGAAGGACAGAAATCCAACATTTAGAAAAATTCTGAAAAAATAGCTAAAATTTCCTATCTAACTGAAAAACACTGCCGTGATCTAAACTGAATATTACAACATTACAAAGGCAGGCTTACAGTTCTTGATGAGTCCTTTGGGTATGCACTGGTCAGTACAAATGTGATCTGTGAACATGACTCAACTCAACTGAACTCAACAACTGAACTGAACTCCACTTAATTCAACAACTGTTCAAACTGTCTTCAGCTGGCCCTTTTATAAACTAGGTTAACTTTCTCATCTGTTCCTGTTCTTATTTTCATTTCATTCTTTGAAAATCAACACACAGTTGTTTATTAAAGTTCCATCCTGTCTTTCAGTCTCTGACAGCAAACACAGAGCATCTGAACACATCCAGATGGCATTATCTGTAGATCAGCTGAGTCTGAAACAGTTTGCATTTAGAATCTCCTACACAGACATGTGCAGTTAGACATGTAACAGAACACTGTTCAATTTTTTAAACATTCTATGCAAACAAAGTATTAATCAACATGTAAGAACTTATTTACAATAACTTAGCTAATAATGCTGGCATATAATACACAAGTTAATATGAAACTATGTACAAAACTTCAGCCAAATATGCTAGCACATATGACAGTGTCTAAAATATGTGTTGTCTAGTTAATATTCCACCAAACTGTCACCAAATATGTGACATCCCCTTACTATCCTGGGTCAGTAACTAAGGAACTTCAGTCCTAACTACTGACTCCAATATGAGACTGTCACTTAAACAGGAGTAATATTTCACAATTTCCCCTAACAGCGTAAGAGGAACATGCTCTATAACCTGGGACTGGACTGTATAGTTCTGTCCACTCCAAACATAATTTCTTATTACATAGTCCAGAGCACTGTGTCCCAGTTTAAGACTTCTGATACACTCACAACTAAATAAATTAAATCTTACAATACCAAACACCTCTGGGAAAGCCTGACACAAATTTCCAGCTGTGTCCCTTCCCCCAAAATAACATGGAACTGGTTGCCACCAATCAGAGCATGCACATCCGCTTTTAAGGGGTTTCCAATTACTAAAATTAGGTATCAAAACAGATGGTAGCATATGACCTAAAGCAGCCAAGCTTTCAGAGTTTCCCAGGAATTATCAGAGGAGGTATTAACACTCTCAAATCACTAAAGGATATACCAATTGACTAGCCACAATGAAAGATAATAAAATATTTAATAATGAGCAAAATGATTAAAAATGTAAAACAGTAATTTCAATAAACAAAACAGAATTCAGTCACCAGGAAAATAAAATTAATACTGAAGGACAGAATTCCAACATTTAGAAAAACTCTGACTAATTAGCTATAATTTCCTATCTAACTGAGAAACAGTGTCACTGATCTAAACTAAATATTACAACAGAGCAAAGGCAGGCCTACAGTTCTTGGTGAGTCCTTTGAGTATCCACTGCTCAGTACTAAAACACAACTGTATACTGTAAACACAACTGAAGTGTAAACTGAACTCGACTGGAACTCAACTGAACTCAACAACTTATATCAGCTGTTTTCAGCAGGCCCTTTTATAAACTAGGTTAATTGCCTCACCGGTTGCAGTTCTTATTTTCATTTCTTTATTTGAAAATCAGCAAACAGTTGCTTATTGAAGTTCCATCGTGTCTTTTAGTCTTTGAAAGTAAACACAGAGCATCTGAGCACATTCTGATGACATCTGTAGATCAGCTGACTCTGAGACAGTCTGCATTTAGAATCTCCTGCACATACATGCACAGTTACACATGTAACAGAACACTGTTCAACTTTTTTTAAACATCCTGTACAAAGTATTAATCAACATGTAAAATGTATCTACAATCTCATAACTAGCCATGCTGGTGTATAATACACAGGCTAATCTAAAATTATGTACAAAACTTCAGCCAGACGTGCTAGCACAGATGACAGTGTCTAATTTCTTCAAAGCATGAGTCCCAACATAGGACAAACACATAGTAATGCACAATAATTAAATGCACATTAGATCAGGCTGCTTCCCCCACTGCTTCCAAACTTGAAAGTACAACTTTTCAGTATACACAGTAACACAAGTTAGACACACATTAGATCAGACTTCTTCTCCCCCTGCAATGCAAGTTAAATGCATGCTAGATCAGGCTACAGAAGAACATGGGAACCAAGGAACTATAACTTTTCAGAACATTTACTGGATTGCATAGGGAAACCAACCATTCCAGGTACTTCCAGGTACTATACACACAGCACTTGTGTGTGTGTGTATGTGTGAATGCCCTAGTTACAAATAGCAGGGTAGTTAATTACCTTGCTTGGGTTTAAACCCGGTACCTTGTTTACAGGTGACAAGAGCCTTAATCCTCTACACTAGCTACCAGACTGATCAGAGTTAATTGAAATGTGCTGAAATGAATATTTTTTGTCTTTTATTGGTTCATACATTTTGTTTCATTGCTTAATGGGACAATATCTTCAAAACTGCAGTGTCGAATGTAAGTTTTAATGCATTTTCAGGGAATGTGAGTTTCAAGAGAAGAGATGTTTACTGTTGCTCATGCAAAATCTGTTTTCACTGAGTAACTGATTTGTTTAGCAAATGGCCATCAGTGTTTTAAAATTTTAAAGCAGTGTTAGTAGCACAAGAGGAAACATACTTGCCTTTGGTGCAGAAGGCTATAGGGTCTACTCGAACACCATGTTCATAGGTTCATAGGTTGATACTAGGCTATCGGCCCTAGGGCCTATGCAAGCCTAGCCATAACAATTCCCTTGATATTTCTTCCCACAATATTTACTTCTCCAGGCCCCTGTCTAGCAGGGCAACTGACATGATCCCTGGGGTGAATTTCCTATCTCCCATCCAATCATCAAGGTTCCTTTTGAAGAGGGCCAATGAGGCGCTCTGCGTGATATGTATGGGCAGTCTATTTCAGAATATGGGGAGGCTATGGGTCAGGAACCTATCCCTCCAGCATGTTTTGTTCATTGTGATGGCAAGGTTTAGATCCCTGGAGCATGTGGCTCTGAAGGATTAGGATTTCTTTAAGTGGAGCATGTTGAACAGCTCAGGGTTTGACATGGCCTTGTATGTTAAGCAGAGATTGCCTCTGAGTAGACGATATGTCACAGACTATAGCTGTAGTTTTTTGGATGGTCAGTATATGGCATCTTATTTAGGCCTGTGATTCTTTTAGTGAGGTATTTCTGTGGCCTTTCCATCTGTTGCAGATGTCTTGTGAGGTACATACCAAACAGGGAATTATACTCTATAATGGGTCTAATCAGGGATGAGTACAGTGGGACAATGACTTCCTTTTTTCTGGATGAAAAGCCCTTAGTGATGAGGTGTGCCACATGGAAGGATTTCCTGACTGTTGTGGCAATGTGGTTATCGAAAGTGAGACCACTGTCCACCTGTATCCCTAAGTCTCTCATCACACTTTCGATATTTAGTGTTCTGCCACCTATGTGGTAATTCATGGGTACATGTTTTTTTCCAAAGGGGATAACTATACATTTCTTTAAGCTTGAGCCCATGGCTCTGGCACCAGGCATCTGTTTCTGTAAGGCCCTTTTGTAGAATATCCACATCATTTGGGGATTCAATAATGGCTCCCAGTTTGCAGTCATCTGCAAACTTTTTTAGCCAGAGTCCCTTAATGTTGGCCTGTACTTCAGAGAAGTAGATGCCAAACAAGAGTGGTCCCAGGACTGAACCCTGAGGTACTCCACTTGTCACTTGTCTGGAGCTGGATTTGGAGTTGGCTACTTTTACTGTCTGGGTTCTGTCAGTAAGCCAATTAGCAACCCATCAAGTGACGTAGGGATTTATGCCCAGCTTAGTAAGTTTATCTATGCTTCCAGAGTGGGGGATGGTGTCAAAGGCCTTGGCGAGGTCCAGATAGGCTGTGTGGACTGCCTTACCCTCGTCCACAGCTCTGGAGACTGATTCAAAGAAGTCAATCAGATTCAGGAGACAAGATCAGCCCTTCACAAACCCAAACTGGGTGGGGTCCAGTGTTTGAAGGTTGCCAATGTCTTTGTTTATAAGTTCCATGATAATGCGTTCCATGCCCTTGCAAATCAGGCTTGTCAGACTAATGGGACGGTAGTTCCCGGGATCCAAGGTGGATCCTCCCTTGTGGAGCGGGATAACTGTAGCTGTGCACCACTCAGTGGGCACGAAGCTGAGGTGAGGCTATGATTAAACATGACACTTAGGTGAGGTGCCAGTTCATTTTGTAGTTCATGTAGTACACACCCTGGGATGTCATCTGGTCCCATGGATGCTGTATTCTTAGCTTTGGAGAGTGCGGTTTCTACCTGTGTGGCCGTGATTATCGGAATTTGGCAATCTTTTGGTATTGAGATGGGCCCTTTAGGGGGTGAGAGTGGGGTGAAGTTGGCACTAAATCGATCTGCCAGGATATTGGCAATATCCTTGGGATGAGTATATTTAATGCCATTCTGTTATAACTCAGAGCAGATCTGAGCATTGCCATTTAGATTCTTGACATAACTATAGAATGCCTTGTGGTTATCTTTGGAATCTTTGGCAATTTTATTTTTGTAACTAGTTTTTGAGGATTTTATGAGGGATCTCAGCTTCTTACTGAGACTGGTGAGGGAGTTTTTTGTATCCTGAGATTTTCCTCTTTTTTGCAACAGTTTCTTCCTTCTGTTGTATAGTTTGTTTATAGCAGGGGACCACCAGATTGGCTTCCTTTTTTTGGAGAAGAGCATCTTGGTTCTATTTGGGATGGCACGATTCATGTACGAGTGGATGTTCTCATACAGTGCCTTAGTGTAGGATTCTGCAGTCGAACTTCCAGATCCCGTCTGCGTGGGTGTTGTGAAGTTTGTCACTTCTGACTTCAGCAGCTTGAAGTTGGCTTTGGAGAAGTTTTTTAAGGAGGTTTCCTTACTGGGGGGTGGGGGTGGGATGTGGATGTCAAGGGTGATTTGCATATGGTCAGACCTGACCAATGAGGGGGTGACCACTGGTGTGAAGCATCTATCTCTCATGTTGGTAATGACCAGGTCTAGGATATTGAAGCCCCTGGTGGGACAATGGATTAGTTGATCCAGGGCGTTGGAATTTATGAATTCCAAGAACCATTGGGAAAAGGAGTTGGTACCTGAGTAGTTTTCCCAATTAATGGCAGGGTAGTTGAAATCACCCAGTATAAGGGTGTTTGGTTGTATCTTAATATTTTCCAGTATGTTTAGAAAGGTGTAGTGAGAATCTTGGGGCATGGTTGGGGATCTGTAGCAAGCTACAATTTGGATTGCAGTCTTACCTAGTGTTAGTTGCACTTGGAGAATTTCAGATGCATTGTGTTGGGCAACTAGCCTAGAGGTGTGAATATCCTTGGTGAATATGGACACTCCTCCACCTTTAGTGTTTTGGTCCTGGTTTTGTGGCCGAAAAGTGTGGTAAGAATTGCAGCCTGGTATTGCAGGGGTGCTCTCTGGAGCCTTGAACCAGGTCCCAGTTACTGCACAGATATCGATGTTCTCCATTTTAGGAGTGCCTCGAGAGAGTGCATTTTGAGGTTTAGACTTCTAGCATTGAGTAGCATTACCTTCAAATTTTGCCTGCTTCTATCTGTTGCGGTGGTGGTTTTATCCTTTGAACCTTGCCTAAAAAAGGCACTATAGGGGTGGCAAGAGCTTTAGCCAGTAACCTGAATCCCAGGGGTGACAGGTGCAGACCATCTCTGGCAAAACATCATGGTTTGTCGATCATGTTTTCCCAGGCAGACAAATACTGGATCCCCTTTGAATGACATTGATGCTGCAGTGCACTTTAATGGGGGGGGGGGTGGATGTTGTTGCACTCCGTAGTGTGCTGTCCTTTTTGATGATATGTTAAACTGAAGCTCAATCTGTCTGTGTTTATGGTAGGTGCTGTATCTTTTATATCCACCTGAGCTATCAAAATTAATTCAGAAAGTTCCCCAATTCCCTGGCCAAATTTCCCCTAGTAGTATAAATATTGCCAAGGGCCTCCCCTGAAAAGGCATTATTAGCCTAGTGGGACTAACCAGGTAAACAAATTTTATTTCAATTACAAGTTTTAAATTAAATCCATATCTCTGCCTTAATTTCAAGAGTAAAGAAAAAAATAATATGTACACTGACAATTTTGAGCAGTGCTTATGTCAAATGAGGGGAGAAAGCTGAGCAATGGGACATCAGAGATAGCTGTGCAGGGTGATCTATTCCCCATTTGACCATAAACCAGGTGTGTTATTATCAAAGGAAAAAACTTCAAAGACCAATACACGTAAGGCTCAGTTAAGGCACTTTAATTTACTTGCAGCAAGGAGACAAAAGCATGCAAATAGAAGGATTTGTCTAACTACTAACAGGAAGTATGTTCATTCCAATACTATTTTACAAGACATGGCCTTCTATGCTGACGTAATCAAACACAACTTTCAGTATTGTTCTACAGCAGATGTTACTCAGATTTTCTGCTGACATGACTAGATTTGTGAGAAATGTTTCAGAAAAACAACCTGGCCTTGGTGACCATTAATCCATTTACAAGCGTCTATTGTACAGTGTTACATTTCAAGGTACTTTTCTAATACATATACAAGCAAATGCTGATTGCAGTTCATATTTTCAAGCAGGCTTTGTACTAATTATCTGTAACTTCTACAGCTGTGCATTTTCTCATGGCACAGCGGAACTTCTTGTCTAAGTTTCATACAATTACTATTGTTCTGTTCATTATTTTCCTAACGCAAGCAGAAATCACCTACTTCTCAGTAAATTTCCAAGGCACAAGCAAGATTTTAGCTAACAGTACAAGGTCAGAAAGCAACTGCAGTTTGTACAAATTTATGCAGTATGAAATAGAATAAATGTGTTAACTATTTTTCAAGCTTCTAAATGCACTAAGCATATTGCTAATACACACATTAATACATATTTTTTATAACATTTCCCCCCTATTAATACTTTTATTCTACTTTCAAAAATAAGCATAAACAGTTTGTTTTCTTCTCCTAACCTCTTCCACTCAGGATTTGCAGTTAAGAGAGTCATTCAGTTTAAACTTATGAAAGCATTTTTAGTCTTTTAACAGTTCTTCAAACTCAGTACTTTGATATAAGGTTTCAGAAACTGACATGTCTATAAGGTCTTTAATCAGTCTTTTCATGCAGGGGATACCACAACAAACACATACTCCCAGTAGGAGCATACTTACACAAATGGCAATCAGGATGTTCATTAGGATGGTACCCCACCCCCCAAACCACTTCTGGAAAAAGTCCGTCAGTGGGTTTGGGCCTGGTTTGGTCATGGCCGACACTTGCTGAATTACCTCAAGATGATTGTCTATCTCGTGTTTATGGTCAGGAATATACGAACAGCATTCTTCTTGGATTAAAGCGTACGTACCACCTCTCGCCACTAGGGTGAAGTCGAGAGCCATGTGGTTGTGGAGCACTACAGTTCTCATAGCATTCAATTCATCAGTCACCAATTCGAGAGCAGAAAAAGTTGCGTTGCTCATTACTTCGAGAAGTTTTGACAGTTTTCTCAGCTCCCAGATCGATTTCACTGCTCCATATTCTGGTAATATGCCTGCCCACGATATAATGCTATCACTCAAGTCCATGTGCATCAGTCCTTTGCCTAAAGAGTGATGGTCTTTCCAATGCTCATTGATTTGTCCCACTGGATTTACAGGTTTCTTGACGACTTCTCGGACATTTCGAATTTTCCCATGAGGCAAAACTGCAGTGTGTCGTATGGCCAGAACCAGGTAACCCAAAAAACAACTGCCGGACCAATTCTCAGGTAACCATTTGTATGCCTTTCTGCCACACACAAAATAACAATCCTCTACTTTAGTAGTAACCTTGCTAGGAATATACACTCACCCTGCATGAAACATTTTTCTATCAATTATAGACAGCTGTTTATAAAGAACAGAATTATGTTTTACTTCATCAAGTGTTTTGTGCATCAATCCAAGAAATGAATCATAGTTTGTATTACAATAAAGATCTACTTTGTTACCTTTAGTGTAACATCTATAAGGAACAGTCACATTGCAATTGCTCCAACCCACCTGAACAGTATCTTTTTTATAAAAACACACAGTTCCCTTTTGTGGAACAGACAAGTGCAATGCTATTTTATCTTGTGATGTAATGGTTGAGGTATCATAAATCAAGTTCTCCCAGGTCTCATTGACCCCTAGGGGGACTGTAGTCATTAATAACCCCCGTATGCTGTCGGCAAAGCTGTGCAAATCCAGCAATTCGAAACATTGAAAGTCTCAGCATACACATATTTAATTGCCTGGTAAGTGTTAAAGTTTGGATGCCAGTTTATGAGTAACGCTCCACGTTTATTCAGTTCAGTCTGTGTGGCTGGGAAAAGAAAAGGCCACAACAAAAAGATTATTGTCACAAATACAGTTAACAGGATGATTATGCAATACTTCTGAGGAAAGGGTTGTTCTGCATTCCTGTTTCTTCTGAACTGTATCATTTTTGCTCTTGGCATGTAACAAGATTTTTGTCCAGTTCAAAGTTTTTAACTAATTTACAGTGCGTCAGGTGGATCCAAGAGGCACACTTCGTGATTTTGACTGCAGTGGGTGTTGACAAAAGAACTTGATATGGACCTTCCCACTTTGGAGACGCCCAGTTTTTCTTCTTGACCACCTTCAGCCAGATCCACGCTCCAGGGGGCACTGCCACTTCTGACGGTCTGGTTCGTTCTTTATCGGAAACAGAATTTAACTGCAACAAATGTTTAGAATTTAACAAATTACGCATATACTCTGCCAATGTACTGTCAGCTTCCTGGTCTGCAGGCATGAGAGATTTCCACTGAGGTATATAGTAAGCCCTTCCAAACAGCTTTTCAAAAGGAGTCAATCCTTTTGCATTCGGAACAGTTCTCATGCTCAACATTGCCAGGGGCAGACAGTACACCCAGTTTCTCTGCATTTCTGCTACTAATTTTCTTAGCTTGCTCTTTAAAATCCCATTATGTCTCTCTTCTAGCCCTGCTGATTGAGGGTGATACACACAATGATTTTTTAGGGAAATGCAAAAATGTTTACTTAACTGCTGTATGGTCTGATTCACGAAGTGTGTGCCATTGTCACTGTAGATCCTTTCCAGAATGCCGAATCTAGGGATGATTTCTTTAACAAGAACTTTGGCCACGGTCGTAGCGTCTGGATTTTTAGTCGGAAAGGCTTCCGCTCATCTGGAAAACATATCTACAATGACAAAACAATACTTCTTATTTTCACATTTATTCAACTCTATGAAATCCATACAAATAGTATAAAATGGATATGGTGGTGTAGGGAAACTCCCTTGCTTGGGCTTTAATGCCCCTTGTGCATGATGTTTATTACAGATGTGGCATAACGAACAGAATTTTTTAGAGTAATTTGTGAATCCATACATCGTGAACACTTGGTTCACCAGCTGTACCATCCCCCCTGTTGAGACATGACACTGCCCATGGCTCAACAAAGCTGCATATCTAAACAAATTAGATGGCAATACCGGTTTCCCTTCCTTAGAGATGTACAGCCCCTTTTTGAGAATTGCTCCTCGTTTTACCCATCTTTGTTTTTCAGTTTGCGTAGTAAGTGTTTGCATTGTCTTTAACATTTCTAAGTCTAAAATCTCAGAGGGTTGTAATTCCTCATTCAAAAGAAATACTTCTGAAGCTGCCTGCTTTGCAGCTGTATCAGCTCTTGCATTACCTTTTGAAATCCTGTCCTGTTGCTTGGTATGAGCTGTGCATTTACAAATAGCTACTTTCTGAGGTAACTGAATAGATTCTAAAAGATCTAAAATAAACTGTGCATGATTGATTGGTTTGCTAGTAGATGTTATCATGCCTCAATTTTTCCACTGTTGTGCAAAAACATGTACAGTAGAAAAAGCATACTGGCTGTCAGTAAAAATGTTCACACATTTACCCTTTGCTAAGGTACATGCCCGTGTCAAGGCAATCAATTCTGTTGCCTGTGCAGATAAACTATGTGGTAAAGATTTCACTTCTATAATGTCTGTGTCAGAAACTACTGCATACCCTACTAGGTTCTGTCCTGCAGGACCCTTTTTGCATGAGCCGTCCACGTAGTATGTCACCTCAGCATCATCCAAGGGAACATCTGTAAGATCTTTTCTAGGCAGTGTCTTTTGCTCAATCACCTACAGGCAGCTGTGTGGTGTGCCATCTGCAGGGGTTGGGAGCAAGGTAGAAGGGTTCAAAGTTGTACATCGTTCGATTGTCATATGAGGCTGGCTCAACAATATAGTCATACAGGAAAGATGCCTAGCAGGGGAAAGATATGCTACCTTCTCTTGCAGTAAAATAATAGCGACTGCATAAGGCACTCTCAATGTGAGAGGGTGGAACAACACTACTGAGGCTGAAGCCTGTACTGCCATTGCAGCTGCAACTACTGCTTGTACACAGTGAGGTAAAGACCGTGCCACTGGGTCAAGTTGTGATGAATAATAAGCAATAGGGCATTGTTTGTCCCCATGCTGCTGTGTTAATACTGATGTCATATAACCTTGCTTACAATCTACAGTTTGGAAAAAAACATTTATGATAGTTTGGTAATCCCAAAACTAATGAGGACGCTATTAACTGTTTCAGTTTGCAGAAAGCAGATTCTGCTTCTGGTGTCCATTGTAGCAAATCCTGTGCTGCCATAGGCTTTTTATAAATCAGGTTAGTCAACGGTGCAGATTCCAAGGCATAGTTTGGAATCCAACTTCGACAAAAATTAGTCGTACCCAGGAAGGACATCATTTCCTTCTTGGTAGTGGGTTTTGGTGCTTGCAAAATCGCTATTTTTCTGTCCTCATCTAATGTCCTGCCTTCCTTGGATATTACATATCCTAGGTATTTAACTCATTTTGTCCAAAGCTGCAGTTTATTTTTTTTTACTTTATGTCCTTCAGTGGCTAAAAATTGTAATAGCGCTATGGTATCTTCTTTACAATCTTGCTGGGTGGGGGACGCCAGCAGGATATCATCAACATAAAGCAAAATCGGACTACCTCTTGGTGGGGTAAACCCCACCAAGTTGCTTGCCATTTCTTGTGAGAATATTGTTGGACTTTCACAATACCCCTGTGGTAGTCGTGTATATGTATACCTTTTCCCCTGAAATGTGAATGCAAACCAATGCTGACAGTCATGGTGTATCGGTATCGAAAATAACGCATTGCTGATATCTACCACAGAAAAATATTTCTGTTGAGGTTTTAAATCATTCAACAGTGTGTGTGGGTCTGGCACCGTAGGTGCCCTTGGTATTACTGCGTCATTTACAGCTTGTAAATCTTGGACCATACGCCACTCTCCATTCGCTTTCTTAACAGGAAATAAGGGTGTGTTACATGGTGAATCAGGAGATTCCACCAGCACCCCTTCCTTAAGTAAAGCTGCTATAATAGGTTTGATTCCTACCTCTGCATCTTTTCTTAAGGGATACTGTCTCTTTTGTGGTCTAAATGCTGACTTTGGCATAATAGTAACTGGTCCCGCTGTATGAATAAGTCCTACATCTGATTTTCCTGTTGACCAGAGATTTTCTGGTATATTCTGTAAGGCATTCTCTTCCTCCTTCAATAGGAGTGCTAATCAGCTGTCCTTGCTAGACTGCAAGTGTACAGCTGGGTGGGTCTGAGTTATCCAATTCAGCTTCTGCATTTGTATTCCCTGTTCTGACAGTTCTAACTCTGTCTGTTTTTCCCATCTCGTGACTTTTTCTCCTAAGTCTACCCATTTTACATTCTTGTCCTTAGTTAAGCTAACATGTGGTAATCGATTAGATCTATAGAGTGCAAAGAACTCCTGGGGCAATGAACAGCTGGCTACACTGTTCCCTTCTGTGTCCCAGTACAGATTACGTAATACCAATCTGTTTGCATGATTTCTAAACAATTCTTGCTCATATTCCTTATCAGGTCCTGGTGTGTTACAATAGCTGATGGCTACGTTCATCAACTCTTCAGTCACTGCCCCTGGACCAGTCGTAACCAAGTCCTGGCTGTACCAATAAAACATTTTACCCTCCGGTTGCACTGCAAAGGTATCAATTTGTCGCTGTGCTTCCATACCCTGCATAGTTGGGACTACTGCTATACCAAATAACTGCATAAGGTCTCTGCCCAAGAGGTTTACTGGGCATTTTGCAGATACAACAATTTTATTTTTCTGGGTCAATCCTGAAACAGGATCAGTTATCACAATATTATGGGAGTGGGGCTCCCGATACAGCTGTCCATTAGCTGCTTTCACTAACATGTAATCAGGTGACTCTGAATTCTCTGGCAGTTTGGAGGGATGTACCAGGATCCATGATGCCCCTGAGTCACACAAGAATCTGACTTCCCTCCCTTCTACCAGGAGTGTAACTTCTGGTTTCGTGTCTGCTAAATAAAGATCTAAGCTCAATAAAGCCAAATCCAATATTTCATTTTCTTCACTATCCGTGACTTCTTGCACTTCCTCTATTTCTTCTGTCACATTTTCTACTCCCTCTATAACATTCTCATTTGTCCTTTCTCCGCTATCCCCTTCTAGTGATTCCTGACTATCATATAGTCAGTCCTCACCCTCCTTATCCTCCGTGGTTGCCTTCTTGTTTTTCTTGCAATCCCTTGCCAAGTGTCCTTTCTTACCACATTTAAAACATTCACCCCTTTTCTTTCATCCTTCAAAGTCCTCTGATCGTTGATCAGATTGTTTGTTTCCCTGGGTATTTTTCTTGCCCTTTTTCCCGGACTGTACTACCTATATTTCTGCTCCATCTTCTACAGAAAATACTTGGGCTTTCTTTTTCTTTTTGCTATTAAAATGCCTTTCGGCATGTCTAGCATATTCAAGCAATGACTGTAACCTGCTTGTACGATGATCTACCACGTGTTTTGTAATAAAGCTGCTTATAGGTGCAATACTGTCTTTCAAAAATGCATTCTTTAGCTGCTGCTCATATGGGGAATCGTGTGTCTGATCTTCAGGAACCTGCATTCCACAATGGTTATTAAAACATTCTAATAGTCTGGCATAATATCGGTCAATAGCTTCACCTTCCTGTTGGATGCATTGATTAATGCAAGTCCAGTCTGCCCTAGGCTTCCATTTTTCAGAGATTCAGTCTGTAAGACCTTTCACTCTGTTGTCTAATTCTGCGCTGCTATGTGGGAGGGGCCTGAGTGCAATATCACGGGGATTCCAGTTGCCACTAATCATGTGCCAATCTGGTCCCTCAATTTGTCTGACTACTTTTTCTACCGCTTCTCTGTTTAAATTATAACTCAGCCTCATTCCTTTCAAATCTTCTAAGAACTTTCTAAAATTAACTTTTGGATGGGGAATTCCCTCAGTGGCTTTCCGGATGTCTTCCGGAGTCCAGGGTCTATACACTAGAATAGTTGGGTCCTGACCTTCTTGCCCTGCCTGAGGATTAGGCACTTCTATAAGTGGGCATATTTCTTCTTCACTCATAAATCGTGAACTTCTACCCATTTGATATAACTCAATGTCCCCTTTTGAGTTTCCTGCTCGTGTTCGAGACCTGGTTCTCGACGGGATCGCTAATAAATGGTTTCGCTTTTGTAGTGTCTCTACTCATAGTGACAGTAGGATATCGCAGGGGTGGACTAACTAATTCACTTGCCTCATATTCTGGTAAAGGAGGTGGAGGGGCCGATGCTATTACTAAGTTATTGTCCTCCTTATCTAAAAACATTGCTTTTGAATTATTACTCTTTTGTTCCCTTCGGTTTACTTCCTCAATCCACCTATGTGCCTGAGGAATTCCTAATTGACGTTGCTTTTTTACCCGACCTCTAGAATCGATTTTAAGCTGCTTGACAAGTTTGACAAATGAGGATTTTTCTAGTTTACCATCAAATTCATACTTATTAACCCATTTTGAGTAGTATTTAATATTATCAGCACGCTGTGACTGCATGTATTTCGCGTCTTCGGTTAATGGCGGATTTTGGGACCTTTTTGTACAATTATTACCCATTTTTGTTCTACCCTTTTAATCGTTTGTAACACCTTATTTTTAACATGGTACCACGGATGTTTTTATAGTCTCTTCAGAATGACTGCCTATCTGCTCTGTTTCCCTGATCTATGACAAGACAGTAATCTTTCTGTCCCTGACTTATAAATAAAGTCTCTAACAGAACAAATACAAATCTAGCCCCTGATCTAAAACAGAAAAAGAAGTTAGATTCACCTTACCTGAGCCTTCGTGATTGATCACCTGGTTAGAGTAAACCCGTCCTTCAGTCGCAGATCAGGAAGTGGCTGGCCTCTTTTGTACGACAATTCAGTCGGAGGACTTTTCAAATAAAAAGAACCGATGTGGTTTCTTCCCTGTACGGTTTCAAGCCACCTGGCCTGTCTGATCCAAGGCGAAGTGAAGGTTTCCGGTCCGAAGGACCAATCTGTCAAAGGAAAAAACTTCAAAGACTAATACACGTAAGGTTCAGTTAAGGCACTTTAATTTACTTGCAGCAAGGAGACAAAAGCATGCAAATACAAGGATTTGTCTAACTACTAACAGGAAGTATGTTCATTCTTATACAATTTTACAAGACATGGCCTTCTAAGCTGAAGTAATCAAACACAACTTTCAGTATTGTTCTACAGCAGATGTTACTCAGATTTTCTGCTGACATGACTAGATTTGTGAGAAACTTTTCAGAAAAACAACCTGGCCTTGGTGACCATTAATCCGTTTACAAGCGTCTATTGTACAGTGTTACATTTCAAGGTACTTTTCTAATACAGATACAAGCGAATGCTGATTGCAGTTCATATTTTCAAGCAGGCTTTGTACTAATTATCTGTAACTTTTACAGCTGTGTATTTTCTCATGGCACAGCGGAACTTCTTGTCTAAATTTCATACAAGTAGTATTGTTCTATTCATTATTTTCCTAACGCAAGCAGAAATCACCTGCTTCTCAGTAAATTTCCAAGATGCAAGCAAGATTTTAGCTAACAGTACAAGGTCAGAAAGCAACTGCAGTTTGTACAGATTTATGCAGTATGAAGTAGAATAAATGTGTTAACTCTTTTTCAAGCTTCTAAATGCACTAAGCATATTGCTAATACACGCATTAATACATATTTTTCTAACAGTTATAACACAGGATTTTTCCACAGACTGACAACATATCATTCAGTAATAGAGCTGTTGAATAGAATGGCTATTAGCTAAGCTATTGTTTCAGAGGCTAGTCATAGATATTCAGGAGGAGGATGGTCTGGCACAAAGAATGTGGGCTTCAGTTTTTCCAGTAATAGCTTTATAATCGCTATATTAGAAACTTGAAGGTTAAAAGAAACTGAAGGGAGATTATTAGCAAGGATGGCATTGCTATTCTTATACTGTGTAATTCTAGATATGGCAGTGCCAATAAAGGGAGCTTTCATGATGGAAGTCTCATTAAGGTCAAGGTCATTAGGGACTGGAGTAGGAGTGCTTTTTCTTCCTGTTTTAAATACTTTATTTCTGCTTGAATAGTATTTATTTAGAATGGCATGAGTGCAGTTTAGTAGTTTGTTGAAGCAGGATAATTTACTTGTTTTAACAAAAGACTTGAATTTGTTTCTGAATGAATTGTAGGTCTGAATAGACTGTATAGTTGGGAGGCTAGCCACTGTTTCCATGCCATTTCCTTATTGGCCATTAGCTGTTTGATTTCAGTTGACATCCAAGGAGTACAGATGTTCTTTTCTTTTCGGAGTTAAGTATAGATAAGAATATGTGAATGAAGTGTTTGGCAGTCTCATCTAAGGTAGGGTTTTTAGGAGTTTCCAAGTGGTTTGATTGAGAAGGATAACAAAAGTGTCCTTACTAAAGAGTCTTCTGTTACATGCTTAGTTCTAGATGATGCAGTATGTGGGATTGTGACCCCTATTGGAGTCAGCTAGGTTTCCTGATGAGTGAATGTTGGTGGTTGAGTCTGTGAGTATCCAAACAATACCATCCCCTGGTGCTTTTGTCTGTGCATGATGTGTCAGTTATTAACTCAGCTTTGTGTGGGGAAGTTTTGTGATTAGGCCAGAGGTTAATGACACCTAGTATGACTGTATTGTTTATTTATTTATTTATTTTATTTATTTATATTTTTACTGGGTTAGTGAACTGATCAATATTGACCAAGTTCAGGCTCATTCTAGGGGAAATACAAAACATTTCACAAACAAAAGCTAAAGAAATACAAGCAATAACAGAGTAGTTCAGACTAGTTACACAGAATTACTCAACTGGACAGCGGTACTATTGTAACCTCACAGCAAGAGGTTCTCCAGTTTGATTCTTGGCTGTGGTGCCTTCTCTGTGGAGTCTGCATGTCCTCCCTACATTTGTGTGGGTTTCCTCTGGGTGCTCCCTGGCCCTCTGCTGAAAATTGGCTTTGTTCCAAGTCAAACTTTCCTGGTAAACAAATGTTAAATAAATAAATCATATGTACAATCTAATTAACAAGCAGCGTGTAATGCACAATATATATAATTTAGTTTCTAAACAAGTCAATATTCAGCAAATCTGAGAGAGGAGAAAAGACTTGGAAAGGGGTTAGGGAAAATGTGTTAGGTGATGTGTCCTATGTTGATGCAAGAGCATTTGGGTTGGATGCAAAAGTGCTTTTTAAGATGCATTCTAAATTTGAAGTAAGTTTTGCTTTCTTTTGGGTTGATGGGGAGAGCTTGCCAAAGAGTAGGCGACTGAGAGGAGAATGCATGTGCAGTGCTGTGAAGTTTGCTTCTAGGGATTAATGAGAGTTGGTGTGACATTTGAGTAGCAGCACAGGTTGCATGAGGAGTATTTTGTTTTCATGAAGTCTAGTTTCTGGCTGCCACCTCAAAGAAAACAGGGTGTGTATTCCTGCTACCTTAGAACTAGTGGCAAACCCGTTTAAGAAATACTTACAAGCCACATACCCCTTTATGTAGCCACCAGTCAAATCCAGGTCCAACTTGAGAAGACACGAGGCCACTGAACAAGAACAGGGGGAAATGCATGGGGAAGTTGAAGCCCTAAGGCTGCCTTCAAACTGGAATGCCAAGCCATTTCCCCTCAAATCAATGGCCTCACAATTAAATTCTGTGTTATAAAATAAAACAAGTTAAACTTTGAAAAAATCTTGAATAGCAACAACCATATCCAAATTAAACAAATCAAACCCCATGTTACTTAAATGAACATTGTACATATCATAGAACTTGCGCTCCAGTCTGTCAATATCACTGTGCTCACTCACTTGAAAACCAATTTGGCTAGCAGCCCATTTGACTCTGTGGTTGATAAAATGCCTCAGTCTCTTAATGACACTAGGCCTTTTAGCATCCTTCCAATACAGTCTAGGGATGATGATGGACCAAAAGAAAGCTACTTTCAGATATACCTGCTGCAAGTGTTCCATATCAGAGAAGATTCTGCACAACAATATCTTCTTCGGGGCTTGATCCACATCATTTCCACTGATGTGAATTATCACAACACTGGGAAAGCCTTCTTCCACTGCAATCTTATGCCAAATTTCCCAAAACTGAAACTGACTAAGGCCCAGGAAACCCAAAGAAAAACCTGTCCATTGGTTGCTATTAAAAGAACTTGTGTGACCAGCCAGGCTGGCCAAGGCTCATAAAGATGCTTTCTGAATAAAAGAATGGCCTAAAAGCCAAATCACATCCTTCCCTGCAACAGAAATAAAAATTAATTCCTCATGTATGACAAAAAGGCATCAGAGACTCACCTTCCCATTCTTTGAATGTCCTACACAGATTGCACTTCCATAGCCAAGTCTTTTCCCTGCCAAGGCCTGCCTGAGAAATGCATTAATCTCTGATATGGTTAAAAGGCCTGCCAGAGGCCTGCACAATCACCAAGCATGACCTTTTCTCTAAGGGGGTAATATTAACTAGCAAACTAACCCAGTGGACAGTGCCACTGACTAGCCCACTGGTCTTGTCCAGGTATAACTGTTGACGATTTTTTTCAACCAAATCATGGTAAACTCCTTGTGGATGACAAGATCCTCCCAAAAAAAGATAAATGAGAAGTTCACTGGTCCAGAAAGCACTCACATACAAAGAGGTGAACAAAGTGGATATGGAGACAAACAAGTGAAATTCACCAATGGTCCTGTAAAAGCTTTGAATAACAAGGGGAAGCAGTTGTCTCCCAATGGATTTTCTGGGATCATGGAAAGGCCCCTACATGTTCTCTAGGCCCTTAAGTATCCTGTCCATAACCCAATGTCCTGGCACTGCCTGGAGGCCCAAAAAGCTGCCAGGTGTACTCAGAGTTTTTGGTAAATCCCCCACTGTGGACCTGGCCACTAAAAATTGCAACAACTATACTCCTCACGGCCTGGGACCAGGGATCATAAAACTGTAAAATGTCTTGAAAACCTGGAGAGATGAGGAGTAAGCTTTCCTAGTGTTGCTAGCCCAAGCATTTGTCTAAACCACCAATGTTAATCCTCGCCAGTTATCCAGATGCACAGAGAAATAGGGGTTCCCTCTTGACCAAGAGGCAAATCCTGGAAAACTTAAATCAGGAAAGACTGTCAACTATAGGATTAAGATATCCAGGGACATGAACTCAAGAAAATGACAAATTAATCTGCAAACTCAGCAAAACTAAAAGCCTGATGATTGAGTGGCCCCACCTGTACTTGGAAGAGCATTTTTTGAGAGTGTGAACCACTGTGATATTAGCTGAGTGAAAGATGATGCTGTTGTCATGTAATCTGTCCTTCCATACTAACACTGCCACCCAAATGGGAAAACATTTCTAGAAATGTGACGTCCCTCCTCCTCTTCATGAACCAACTCTCCAGCCACCTTTCAGCAAACCAGCTACCCATAAAATGACCCCTCATACTGGACCCCCAGCGGCATTAGTAAAAAGCGCAAGGTCAGTGGCCATATTCCAAAGGGACTGCCAAAAAGAAACTCCATTAAACTGGCTCAAGAATGTAAACCATAACTGAAGGTCCTCTTTAACCCATCTGGTCAAGCCGACCAGGTGTTGCATGGGTCTATTACCTTTCAACAAGTCAGACATGGACTGTAAGAAAGTTCTGCCTGGAGAAACTGCTCTACAGGCAACATTCAACAAACCGTGTAATTGCATGATATCTCCTAACCGTACTTTGTTGGAATGCAAAAACCTCCAAAGTAACTGCTAGACCTGGTGCAGTTTTGATAGAAGAAGCTTGAACTAATTATTAGTGGTGTCTACATCTAAACCCAAGAAAGTTTGGACTCAACTTGGCCCCAAAGGGTACCCCCAACTCATTGCAAAGCTCTTTGAGAATGGACATACCTTCCAAAGCACCATTGTGACCCTCACAAACAAACAAAAAAAATCTAGGTAGTGCATTGTTGACTTGTAGTGAGCCTGTTTCCACCAACACCAATGTAAAGCTGTGCTAAATATTTCAAACATTTCACAAGCCACAAAACAACTCCTTGGCATTACAGTGTCAAAAAATAACTTCCTACTAAACTAAAAACCTAAATAAGGCCAATCCTCTTGTCTCACAGGGAGAAGATGGAAAGCAGATTAGATATCTATCTTACAGAGACAGGGGTCCATATAGCCCATGATGTCTTCCACCGCCTGATCCAAGGAAGAGTAGTGTACCTTGGTCAGTTTGGTGTCAATAAAATCATTGACTGAACCCCCTGCTGGGTGAGATAAGTGATGAATCAATCTGAGCTCACCCTCCTGTTTCTTGGGAACTTGGCTGATAGTGATGAAGACCATGGAGGGGATGAAAAGAGTCCAATTATCCTGCCAGCTTCTCAGTCTCTCTCTATTAAACTGGCAGCAGCGCACTAAAGTCCTTTGATGGATGACAAATTGTTAACTAGATTGGAATATAACAGGGCTGTGGAGTGGATTGGAAAGCCTATGAAAAAATCTTTAATAAGGGTGGCTAGTGCTCTTTGATCCAGGTAATTTGATAGCAAATGGGATAACTTAGCTAGATAAAGGAGGGAATAAACTTGATGTGGCATGCTTGGGTCCCCTCCCAAAGGTACCCCTGTGTCCATGAAAATGTGGCTTTGGACAAAAGGAAGGGTTGTACTCCTTATGAATCTCTCTTTCTGTCTGAGTTGTAGAAAAATTCCACCTATCCTTAGGTAACAAACCCCAACATCTGGAGACAGGATGACCCTTCCCACATCCTGAACACAAGTGATTATAATTACAAGTAGGCCAGACACATTTTCCCTGATTGAAGGCCCAGCAAAATCTTATATCCTTTATATTAGCAGCCCCTCCCTCATTGTCCATAGGTGCCTCCTTGTCCATCATGGCACTGATCCATATGTCAGGGTATCTAGACTATCACCTGAGGGAACTATTAACAACTGCTTTCAGCTTCCTGAAGGACTGATCATAATTTAACCACTCCAAAACCCCATTCACATGGTGGGCTTCTCCTATGCCTACAAAGTAAGCTAATAAAGGCAGTGCTTGCATAGGATCCCTCTCAATTTTTATATCCAAAAATACCACAAAACCTAGAGACTAAGTATCACATTTCCTTATTTGAGTTATAATTCTTTAATTCAAAATGTGAACTCCAAACTTATCCAAAACCCATCATTTTGTCGTAACTGTCAACACCTCCATAACCCAAAACTTTGTCATAACTATCAAGTGTGTCTTTATGCATGTCTTTCCCACATCTTCAAACTTTTCCCAAGATCTATATAATGCTTTTTGTAATTAAATTTAAACTGAAGACACCAAGTTGTTCAGAAGTCACAAAAGCTCATACCTGCATGCTGTGGAAAAAGGTTCTTTCTCTCCACCTGTAGAACATTTATGGTCAAACACAACTCTGTTAATTTTTTCAACCCCCTTACACTCATTAACAGCATTACTATTTTCATCAAAACCTGTCCATATCACCACATGACTGGAAAAGTCACAATGTAGGAATTGTTAATTCCTTGTAAATAGTTAGAAAAAATAAATAATCAAGTTCAATATGTAGCCATGTTCTCCTACAGGTCAATTTTCCTTTATTACCCACTGTAGTTAGAAAATTTTAATTATCTCTTTACACACTTTAACTTCCATTAAAACCTTCCTCTCTTGCACTAACATTACAGTTAAATCACCAGCAATATGTACAACTATATCCACTAACAACTTATTCATACTTTCCAATAATTTCACTTAGTCCAGAAACTCTCTAGGTGCATAAATAAGAATAAAATGCTAAACTCTGGCCCTTAGTTCTCCAATCATCTACTGCAATCCCCTAGACTCTAAGACCATGCTATCTAATATTACTAAATTCAAACTATTAACAAGAAAAGCAATTACAATCTAAAAAAAATATATATGACCTCATATAAGTTTTTAAATAAACGTTGGATTTCAACTATTATAACATTCTTCATTTGATGCTATTAGGTAACATATTTACAACTTCTTACAAATATACTTGAAAATAAATAGTTATTCCAAAGAAAATCTTGCTTCTTTTTGTCAGAATCCTTTGTGTGTTTTTCAGTAAAATAAAATCACTTCAGAAAATGTTTCATTCCATAAATAAATTAAAGAATGAGCGGCTACCACTAAGACCCCTAACAGTATCAAAATATTGTCACAGGTATCATATCTGTAAATTGTTCCGTCCCTTTTGAAAAAGAAAGTCTCAGCATAACATGGTGTCTGTTAGCAAAATGTTGCTCACAGCAAAGGTGAGGTTCATAGAGGCCATTTATGCTAATGTTCAAGGCCTAAACATAATGAGATGCAAATTAGAAGAGTTGCAAAACATAGTATGCTAATGAGGCACTTTTATAATTCATAGTCCAACATCCCTGTGGTACACACATCCATTGTTAAATGCAGTGCTTTGCCTTTGATATTGGAGTTGCAATCCATGAACTTGTTTGGCCTAGTATGCACAAGCACTTCCCTGACACACAAATTAATTATTTCCCCCAGCAACCCATGCATTAGTTTGTATTAAGTATGCATAACCACTAATATGACACAATAAATTATTTTGCCTAGTAATCATTTCAGCAGTCTGACCATGTATGCACAAGCATTTCCCTGACATACAAATTATTTTTTTTCTCCATTGACCCCTTCAGTAACATTTCCTATGTGTGACCCCCTCAGTAACATTTCATAGTATGCACAAGCACTAAAATGAAACATTCACCCAAGCAACCCCTTCAGTAACATGTCCAGGTATGCATAAGCACTAAAATAAAACATTAACCTGTGTGATCTCTTCAGTAAAATGTCCAGGTATACTAAGCACTAAAATGAAACATTTCCCCAAGTGACCCCTTCAGTAGAATGCCCAGGTATGCACAAATATCAAAATGAAACATTTACCAAAGTGAAACACAAAACCACGGCACAAATAGCAGGGGTCCAAATAATGGAGACTGTGGATTAGGCAGACAGCTGTTTATTAACCATAAACATAAATACACTCTAAAAATTAAGTGTTTTTGTCACAAAGACTTCATCAGATGTTGTGCTTTTCATTGTCAAGCTTTCCTTTTAAATATACCAACCCCTCCCTAATTGATGTTTATTAACCAATTAAATGTTTAAAAAAGGAATGAAATGAGAAAGCATGTATAAAACCTTCAAGCAAATATATTATTTATAGTTATTTACCAAAGTAACCCCTTCAATAAAAATGTCCAGATATGCAGAAGCACCAACTAAGCTTCCCTTGCATCTCCATATTCTGACTGAAAAATGTTGCTTTCTAGCATAACTTCAGGACTGCTTACATATGTTGTATGTAGATGAGTTCATTATAGATTTATATCTCTGAATCAAACTCATGTGCATACGTGTAAAGCCCCTTAACAGAGTAGGAGCTGTCTCCCTATCACTTATACATTAATCATGTTACATATTTCCAATAGGAGGTGTGTTCACAAAACGTCCGTCGCATTTCAGGAGTCATCCTGAAAGTCTCGGATTTGTATAATCTCATAGCTCCACTCTTCATGGATCACTGTTATGAAAATGCACAGCCCTGGACTATGAATAGTGCCCTGTGTCCCTCTCCGGCCATACCATAGATGCTGCTGCCACTTGATCATCATACTAACTCCTTCCTGTACATCAGAAGTATTATAGCAGTCCCAAAGGATAAACAATGGTATATGAAAGTGGACCATACTGTACAATTGTCATGGACTACAATAAAGCCATGTAGTCTGATGGTTCAGGTTCAGTTATTAATTATCCAAGGACAGCATCATCTGAACCACCATCATGAAGTAAGCAGCTAATATCGCCTAAGTATGGATCTTAGGTTACACAAGCTAATAAAAACAACATTCCTTAAATTTATTACATTATACTGAATGTTTTGCCAAAACATTGTGTGAGTCCTTATTTTTATAACACGTTTTACAGCCAATGCAATGTTAAAATGTTAAGAAATGTATTTTTTTTTTTTGTGTGTGTGTTAGATCATTTAATGTCTGGTCCATACTTAGCCAATATTAACAACTTAATTGAAATTAGGATGAAACATGACAGTTAGCATTAGCTGCTGATAAACTGCCTAGAATAAATGAAAGCATCAATATTAAATGTGTATTGATGGTACAGACACTTTAATATCAAATCCCGATTATCTTTGTATTTAATACTTTATCATATTTAAATGATTTTGATAATAAATTTATAAGATTCAAAAAAGGCGGAAGCCCTCCAAAACAACCAGTAACGAAAAACAGGAGTGCAGATAACTTTAGAGAATAACCCCGAACTTGCTTCAGCCCAGTTAAAAAAAAAATTTATTATTATTCCACCGCCAAAACACATACACCATTAACGCTTTATGTTACACTATGCGTTTTCGTCCTCATTAAATGGACTTCATCAGATGCTCCATTCAAACTCATTGGTTACATTTATACTAATTCTAAAAACAGTAAACCAATAAAATTCCCTCACTCAATTTGAACAGACAAATAATCTCAAATTTGGATTCATAAATATTAAAAGTGTATACTTCCTTTCCACTCGTAAATATTACCATATTTTAAAAAAATACACATATCCACTTTATAAAATAAAAATAATGTGTGTATTTTCCACCAATTTTTCCCCACAAATTCACATAAAAAAACTTTTATGCATCTAAAATACTATAAAACATAGGAAAATGGATAGTTTACTATGAAAAAAATGTTTAATTCTTTCCTTTTGAAACTTGTGTTTTCTTAAGCAACAGTACCACCTTCTGTCATATCAAAATATTACATATATCTTGTTTTCTTTCACAATTTAGCAGACCTTAATTTTAAAAGTAGTAATATAGACAAGTAATGATTTAAGCCTGGGGTCCTACCTGATTCTAAAGTTACTTGCCACCATAACTCCTTATAGTCTACTTTCTCTTCCCATGGGCAACCCCTGATATCATTTTTAATTTGTTCCAGAACAAAAAAAAAGGAATTTATAACCCTCACACACTTTAGAATGCTTAAATAATGCATCTGTTTCTTTCCCTTTTGATATATCATAAGTATGTTCGTATATTCTTCTCTTAAAAGTTCTCACAGTTTTACCCACGTAAAAGGAATTACATTTTTGACAAATGGCAAGATATACTAACCCCTTAGACTCACAATTATAATAACCTTTACTTATTACCCATCTTTCCCTGCTTTCTAAAAAAATTCTTTCCTCATTTGTAATATATTCACATTGGTTGCACCGTCCACATTTGTAGGTACCTAATTTCCTTCCATTTCCTATAACCAAGTTTCTTTTATTGTTTTTATTTTTATTTTCTAAAATATCCTTTAAACTACTTGAATTTTTAAACACCACTTTAGATGTTATTCTGGATATATCCTCTAAATCTATGAAGGAGACAAATGTATCCCAGTCTTTCTGGAAAATTGTTTTTATGTTATAATTTATTGCATTGTATTCTATAACAAGTGCCTGTTGAAAATCCCCATTATCATTTGTATCTTTATTTTCACTTTCGTTATTTTCATTAAATTCCATAATCCCCTTGATTGGCTTGAATTCATCAATTCTCCCATTTTCCACCTCAAACCTAATGTTTTTAACAAAGTCGTTAGGGTACCCTCTTTCTATGAACATTTTCTCCAATAAATTACACTCATTGACAAAGTCACTATTCATACTAGTCATACGTGACCCCCTAACAAATTGTCCTTTCACTATGTTCCTCTTACAATGTGCAGGATGTGCACTATTATAGTGAAGGAAGGAATTACAAAAAGTAGATTTCCTATAGACCCTAGTTTCCAATGTATTATTTACTTTATATATTTCTAGATCTAAATATTGTAAATTTTCATAAGATGTTTTGTAAGTAAATTTGAGGAAATCTATAGTCTTACTGATATACTCCATAAATTCTTCAAATTTTTGATTACCCCCTGTAACTATATTGTCTAAAAACCTACCATATAAAGTCCAACAGGTATTAAAGTTTGAATTCAGGATATGTGTTTCCTCCCACTTGGCTAAAACTAAGTTTGCGAAGGTAGGAGCACAGGCTGCACCCATGGCCACCCCTTGAATTTGTTGGAAAAATTCACCATTAAAAATCAAAAAAATATTCTTCAGTACCATTTCCATTAGTCCTGTGTTCACTACCTTTTCCCTGTGGGTTAAACCTTTATCTTGGAACACAATGTCCTCAAACATTTTCATTCCTGTCACATAAGGAATGGAAGAAAATAAATCAACTATGCCTATAGTGACAAATAATAAATTTTCAGTGTACAAATTTGGAGTAATTTCCCTTAGTAGGTCCCATGAATCCTTCAGTATAACTTTCTTATTGACCCAAATATGTTTTGTTTTAGTATCTACATATTTTGTTAAAGGCAACGTTTTCGAGCCATCAGCAGATACTATTGGTCTGAGCGGGGGGGGGGGGGGTCCTCAGAATTTTTATGGATCTTGGGGATTCCAAATATTATAGGGATTTTTCTTTTTTCATCCTTCAAGTATGTATACATTTTTTGTCAATGGTACCTTCATGGACCATATCTTCTAATTCCATGTCAATTCTATTATATGCCAAATTCACTTCATTCTTGGAGACACAATTGTATTTGATTTCATCCCTAAGTATTTGGTTCATTTTCCCCTCATACTGTATAAAATCCATAATTACAATCCCCCCACCCTTATCCGGTTTCATAATTCTCACATTGAAATTGGATTTTAATTCATCCAAAATTTTATTCTCTTCCCTACTAAGGTTCATCTTATATTTGATTCTCTTTCGTGAGTCCCTAATTTCTTTTTCTACAACACCCTCCAGGTTTTTTAACTGTGGATGCATAGGGGGATTGAAAGTAGTTTTACTTGTTAAAACTTGATTAGTATTAACTATATTTTTTGTACTATTTTTTGAAAATAACATTTCTAAATTTACTTTCCTCAAAAACAATTTAATATCCAGAAATGTGATACATTTAAGTCCCTTCACCAAAAGATTAAAATGTTCCTTAGTTAAGGGAACATTACTAAAATTATAAATAGAAAAAACATTATAAGTACTTCTTAATCCTTTCACCTCTATCCAGGGGTGTAGCTAGGATTTTCAAATTTGTACTGACAGCTCTCAAACTGCTACCCCCCCTCCCCGGCCAAGCTACGGCCATTCTCGTAATTCACGGTTTGCTCTTTTAGTGTCGATGAAGAGGCATTCGCTGTAATGCCTCTTCAGTAATATAATATAAATTCACTCAAGCTCGGTTCCTTGAATTGAAAATTAACCTGAAATGTCAGTTCTTTGAAAAATGCAGCATGGTAGTTGGGGTACAGGATTTATGCTTTTGTTTTCTGTAACTAAGGTACAGGTTTTGAGCTTGAGTAAATTACTAACCACCTGCTACCACTAACTAGGATGTTTCATTCACACACACACCCCTACCTACCTCTTAGTGCAAGAAATATGGACAAAGCCTAAAATAAACAGGGACAGATATTAAATAATGCTCTCGTGAACTTAGAAAGTTGCTAGAATAACAGGATTTGTGCTAGTATGAGAAAGTTGCTAGAATAGCAGGATTTGTGCTAGTATGAATTTTTCTAAAGGACATGAAGTCTGAAACTCAAATGTCTGTCATTATTTAGCAACTTCAGCCTTCAGATGATTTTCTAGAAAATCACAAAATTTATGAGGAACAGACAAAAAATATGGGGCAAAAATCTGGACATTCTACAAAATTTGGACAGTTGAGAGGTATGCTACCTACCTACCACACACACACACACACACACACACACACACACACACACACACACACACCTCTCAACCTCTTAGAGCAACAAACTCATAAATAAAACTGAGGCAAAGGCCCAAAAATAAGGACATTTTTTTTAAATATTGCTCTTATAAACTTAGAAAGATAATAGAATAGTAGTTGGTCTTGCATTAGTACGAATTTTCTGAAAGGTATGAAATCTGAAACTCAAATGTCTGCCATTATTTTCTAACTTCAGCCTTTAACAATTTGCAAATAATTTACCAGAAAACCGCAATTTTATGAAAAACGGACCAAAAATGTGACGCAAAAATATAAAATTGCCAGAAAATACAGCTGGGAACCTGTCAAAGAAGGGACACCATTTTAATATGAGCACAGTTAACTTAGAGCAGCTGACAAAATTAGATAATCTACATGCATTTCTGAAATAAAAGTAATGTATAACTCTGATCATTACAGTTATTTATAAAAGTAAAGTAAACCCTCCACATTTTCTTCCAAAACTGCTATTTTGCTGAGAGATTATTAGGGGGAGAGCAACATTTTGAGCCAAAATTGGGGACAGTTGAGAGGTTTGGATATTCCTAACTCTATAAAGCGATTTATTTGCACATACCTCTCAACCTCTTAATGCAGGAAATCTGGACAAGGCCAAATATATTGGGGGAACATACAAACAGTACTAAAAATTGACCTTGTATAAACTTAAGACAGTTGTTAGAATATCAGGTCTTGCTTTAGCATGCATTTTTCTAAAGATTATGACGTCTGAAACTTAACGTCGGTCATTATTTAGTGACTTCATTCCTAAATGATTTGCCAGAAAAAGTTTTATTTTGCATTTTACAGCACAAACACCAATATATATATATATATATATATATATATATATATATATCTGCTAAACAAAGCAATGCAGTCTTACAATGAAACTAGACTTAGCATTAAAACTTCTCTGCCCTTGAAACTCACATTCATTGAAACAGCATTGAAATCCACATTCAAAGAAAATACATTTTGCCAGTGGCAGATAAAGATTAACTTTGGGCTGTTTTCAAATCATAGGGCCCTTGCACATGAAACGTACACATGCTCTTTGATACACCTTCCATCATAAAAGTCTACTCAAACTTCTACAGTCCACCAGTATCAGTAAATACGCACAATCTCTGAACTAGTAAAAGCCATGTACATAATTCCACATTAGAGAAATCTGTAACTAATGAAGAGGCTGCTGCTAGCAAACAACTTTATATTTCATGGTTTCATCTACAAATAATGTGTCTGTTGCCTTTGAGGAATAAATTGCCTATGTTTTATTAAAAACAATGATACGCTAGTAATATTGCAATAGGGAATGGATGGCAAACTGATAACAGGTTCATAACTACTAGATATCTTCGTCAAAACAGACTACAGCATCCACCCCCCTTTACAACACAGTACAGTATCAGCAAAGCATCTACCTACTGTGGGAGAAGAACCCACAGCCTTCTGCATCAAAAGCAAGTACACTATCTGTTGTGCTATTAACAGTACAAGCAGACTCCACATAAGCAGCACTAAACTTAAGTTCCCCTGCAGCTCTCAGCTCCTTGTAAAATGTTGACACTCAGCTGTATCTCTGAGCTTTGCAGCACAAGAAATCTGGAAAAAGCCAACATTTATTGGGGGGGGGGGCAAAAGCCCAAAAAACAGGGACACATTTTAAACATTGCTTGTATAATTTTGAAAAGTTGCTAGAATAAAATGCTGTGTTATCACCATGCATGTCTTGAACCCAGAACCATATGCACTATAGTCAGTGCAACATAACACTATGCTAAATCAGCAGTTTGAAAAATAGGAAGACAAACTTAATGGCTATCATTTAGATAGCTCTCAACCTCTTAGCACAAAAAACCTGGACAAATAAAGCCAATAATGAGGGAATACAAATTCAGTTCTCACTTCACACCTTAGCACAAAAAACCTGGACAAACATCAAAAACAATAATGGGAGAAATACAACTTCAGTTCTGACCATAGCTCACAACCATTAGAAAAGCAAATCTGAACAAAGTTCAGAAATGGTGGTGGTTAGGGATTTTAGACTGTTCTTACCCTGAAGCAACATCTATAGCCAGCAGGTGTATTATGTGGGGGCATTTACACACACACACAAAAAATATATTACACCTGTCCATACATACAAAAACTGTTGGCTGTTAAATTCATGTGTCCAGGTATGCAGGTGAGAAGAACAGCACAGTTTAGCTGGTAAGTTTATGAGGTTTCCAAACTACATTAAGAAAAAAAATTATAAAATGGACAAAATCAGAGTTTTTATAATAATATTTTTTATGCCACCCTACAGGTGCAGATGTTGGCAGTTTTGAAAACATCTACTGTCTACAGAATGTGAGCAGATTATACCACACCATTAAATATCTCACAAATGAAATGCCTGTGGAAATGGAGCACAGATGCTGCAGGTAGGTACCATGGAAAGTTACAGCATCATAAGTTCTCATCAGTATCATGTCATTTGCTGGCGTGGCTTCAGGCTGTCTATCTGAATCTTAGATGACAAATGGTGTGTAACACTGTGTGTCCATTGCATGCAAATTTTTACTGTTTTCAGCACTTGTACTTCCTTTTTCATGCAAAAGTGTATACTGTTCATGTAAAATGTACTACCTGTGTAAAGATGTTTTACTTTTGTGTAATATATGTTATGTAACTGTGGAGCTTTTCCCTCTGGGCCTCTGCTGAAAATGGATTTTTGCCCAGTTGGACTTCCCTGGTCAGCAAAGACAAATAAATACATAGAATAATTTTCACCTTAGTACAACATCCACTTGCAGGCCTTCTTGTTATGTCTGTTCACTTAACATGAGTCAACATGCCTGTCATTTGTTTATTGCTAACTTTGTGTGTCAGACCATTTCAGTCAGTCTTGGCCACTGATATTTTCAAAGATGCAAGATAAATTATTTCTTACCCTGCAACCATCTCTCACTGTTTAATTAGTAGTAGCGATTTCTATAACCTGGGACTTGTGAGCAATACATCCATAACTTTTAGGTTTTATCTTGTCACTTGTAGTTCCTTCTAAGTAAATACTGCAGTCTACAATTTTCTTCCAATATTGTGTGTGTCTGTGTGTGTGCATGCGTGTGTGTTTCCTACAATGGACTGGCAACCTGTTAGGAATTAGTTTCCTTGCCTTTGACCACTGAGTTCCAGGACAGGCTCCAGTTCGCCTGTGAACTTGAACTGGATACAGCAGGTATCGGTGAATGAAAAAATGAACGAGTCACTCTTTCCCATGATAATTCCTTCATTGATTAATACTAATATCAGAAAATTTGTTGTTTTATTTTAGAAATCGACAGTTTCTGCCTGCTTCTACATTCAGGACTCTGCCTTTTGAGACTTTGTTGATGCTTCATTTTAAAATAGGATTTACATGGAAAAATATATGCATTGTATAGTATATCCAAGAGTACTGTCTCTTCTTGATCAGGAAACAGATTAATTTTGTCACAATTGATGTTTGTATTACAATTTCACATTTAGAAAGATGCTCCATTTGACTCTTTGGAATGCTTTTCGACATTGCCTAGCTACTAATGAGCCTGACTTTCGTCTAATTATGTAATCATCCTAAATATGGGTAGGGGATTCCTACGGTATCTTCATTCATATTGGCAATTTGGCATTACTATAAATATCCTCCCAAATCATGCCTAATCAAGAACTAAATGACCTAGTGGTCCTTTCCATTAATTAGAGATGCAAATAAAACAGAACAAACAGTTCATGTCACCACGATGGAAGAAGCCAGCAGGTGTATTATGTGGGGGCATTTTCACACACACACACACACACACACACACACACACACACACACACACACACACACACACACACACACACACACACACACACACACACACACCCTCCATTTGTGAATGCACTTACTTCAATTGTTGATTGCCTTCCATCCATTTTCGAATGCCCTTGCTTCCACCAACTCAGCGATAATCCATTTGCGATTGTAATCGCAATTTGTGATTGTTTCCCGCTCGTGAAGCCATTGCTTGCCTTCCAACTCAGATTTTGAATCCATTACTTGCCTTCGAAGTTCCAACTCATTGTTTCCCGCTTGCAGCCAGCCGGACATGATGGGATCTCACTTCCGACTGGCTGGTATGCTCCTTAAAGGAGCCAACACACTTTAAATATGTACGTTTTTTTTTTTTTTCCCAAAAAAAGCTACCCCCTTCTAAAAAAAGTTGTACTGAAATCAGTACAGTGCGTATGCCTCCCGACGTCCCTGCCTCTATCTCCTGGTCAAAATTATCTTCATTTGGGACAGGGGTACATATATCTAATATCTCCCCCTCCCTCTCCCCCCCCATTTGAAAATTTCCATTTTGTTGTCCTTGTCTGTTGGGAAACCTATTTTCCCTAACTAAAGGGGGAAATTCTCTATTATAATTATATTCATCCCATCCACCAATTATCTGGTCATTTTCCTGTTTGTTATTTTTCTCCTGTCCATTTTGTCCATATATTTTTCTGTTCATATATGGTGGTTTTGGATAACTGACATTATTCTCATAATCTTGCAAATCCCTTTTTAACGTTTTCATTTTTCTATTCATTAACTCCTCACATTTACCATCAATTTCACTTCTCACTTTAAAATATTTTTCTTTTTCTTCCTTTATCCCAAAAATAAGATCTTCCTTTATGTACCCATCCAGTTCATCAATTTCTTTTTGCAGAGTTTCTAATGTTCTACCATTCTCCTTAATAATTAGTTTTAAAACATCAAGACCACATTTATTAAATACTTCCAACAATTCTTTATGAAAAACTGAGCCCATCTGAACATTATTAGGGTATTTATACACCCTTAAACCTTTTGGAACAATGTTCCTATTGATACATTCAGTGAGGTATGCATTTTAAATGCACAATGTTTTGTATTTAAACATTAATTTTGAAACCTTGTCCACCTTTACACTATAAGAGTCTGAATTACCCAGCCCCTGAGGGCCTCTGTTTTCCACTTCAAAATGGAAATTAACTTTTAACCATTCACAAGTCTCTATGGGTCTTTTATCCAAAACAGTACCTGTATTTGCCTGACCCTCGATCGGTGATCTGGGTTTGTTTCCATTATCTCCTCTGTCCTTAGGACTTTTGTAACAAAAAATACTTGGTGTGGCTCCAGGATTAAATGTTGCACCATTCGGTTCTTCCAGGTCGCCGGCGTCCAATTCACCGCCAATAAGCTCCCTTTTCCTTTTGTTTTTGTGTGCTAAAAACCCTTCGGTTCCACTTCCTGTTGCCTGGGATGCCTGAACATTCGTCCCCACCAAGGTTTTGCATAGAGGCGTTAAAAGGTCAATAAGCTCTGTAAGCTGCCAAATCAGCTTACAAGATTGGCCCAGTTTGTCAAACCCCTTACTGCTCATCGGGGACTCTCTCTCCATAGCCAGTCTGAAAATTTCACTGTTAAATCAAAAAAAGATGGAAGCCCTCCAAAAAAAAACAGTAACGAAAAACAGGAGTGCAGATAACCTTGCAGAATAAGCATGAACTTGCTTCAGCCCAATTAAAAAAAAATTTTATTATTATTCCACCGTCAAAACACATACACCATTAACGCTTTGTGTTACACCATGTGTTTTCGTCCTTATTCAATGGACTTCATCAGATGCTCCATTCAAACTCCTTGGTTACATTTATACTAATTCTAAAAACAGTAAACCAATAAAATTCCCTCACTAAATTCAAACAGACAAATAATCTCACATTTGGGCTCATAAATATTAAAAGTGTATACTTCCTTTCCACTTGTAAATATTACCATATTTAAAAAAAATATATACGTATCCATTTTATAAAATAAAAATAATGCGTGTATTTTCCACCAATTTTTCCCCACAAATTCACATAAAAAACCTTTTATGCATCTAAAATACTATAAAACATAGGAGAATGGATATTTTACTATGAAAAAAATGTTTAATTCTTTCCTTTTGAAACTTGTGTTTTCTTAAGCAACAGTGCCACCTTCTGTCATAGCAGAATATTACATATATCTTGTTTTCTTTCACAATTTAGCAGACCTTAATTTTAAAAGTGGTAATATAGACAGGTAATCATAATAGTATCTGCTGATGGCTCGAAAACATTGCCTTTAGCAAAATATGTAGATACTAAAACAAAACATATTTGGGTCAATAAGAAAGTTATACTGAAGGATTCATGGGACCTACTAACGGAAATTACTCCATATTTGTACACTGAAAATTTATTATTTGTCACTATAGACATAGCTGATTTATTTTCTTCCATTCCTTATGTGACAGGAATGAAAATGTTTGAGAACATTGTGTTCCAAGATAAAGGTTTAACCCACAGGGAAATGGTAGTGAGCACAGGACTAATGGAAATGGTACTGAAGAATATTTTTTTGATTTTTAATGGTGAATTTTTCCAACAAATTCAAGGGGTGGCTATGGGTGGAGCCTGTGCTCCCACCTTCGCAAACTTAGTTTTAGCCAAGTGGGAGGAAACACATATCCTGAATTCAAACTTTAATACCTGTTGGACTTTATATCGTAGGTTTTTAGACTATATAGTTATTTTTTCGACAGGGGGTAATCAAAAACTTGAAGAATTTATGGAATATATCAGTAAGACTACAGATTTCCTCAAATTTACTTACAAAACATCTTATGAAAATTTACAATATTTAGATCTAGAAATATATAAAGTAAATAATACATTGGAAACTAGGGTCTATAGGAAATCTACTTTTTGTAATTCCTCCCTTCACTATAATTGTGCACATCCTACACATTGTAAGAGGAACATAGTGAAAGGACAATTTGTTAGGGGGTCGCGTATGACTAGTATGAATAGTGACTTTGTCAATGATTGTAATTTATTGGAGAAAATGTTCACAGAAAGAGGGTACCCTAACGACTTTGTTAAAAACATTAGGTCTGAGGTGGAAAATGGGAGAATTGATGAATTCAAGCCAATCAAGGGGATTATGGAATTTAATGAAAATAACGAAAGTGAAAATAAAGATACAAATGATAATGGGGATTTTCAACAGGCACTTGTTATAGAATACAATGCAATAAATTATAACATAAAAACAATTTTCCAGAAAGACTGGGATACATTTGTCTCCTTCACAAATTTAGAGGATATATCCAGAATAACATCTAAAGTGGTGTTTAAAAATTCAAGTAGTTTAAAGGATATTTTAGAAAATAAGAATAAAAACAATAAAAGAAACTTGGTTATAGGAAATGGAAGGAAATTAGGTACCTACAAATGTGGACGGTGCAACCAATGTGAATATATTACAAATGAGGAAAGAATTTTTTTAAAAAGCAGGGAAAGATGGGTAATAAGTAAAGGTTATTATAATTGTGAGTCTAAGGGGTTAGTATATCTTGCCATTTGTCAAAAATGTAATTCCTTTTACGTGGGTAAAACAGAGAGAACTTTAAAGAGAAGAATAAACAAACATACTTATGATATATCAAAAGAGAAAGAAACAAATGCATTATTTAAGCATTCTAAAGTGTGTGAGGATTATAAATTCCTCTTTTTTGTGCTGGAACAAATTAAAAATGATATCAGGGGTGGCCAATGGGAAGAGAAACTAGGCTATAAGGAGTTATGGTGGCAAGTAACTTTAGAATCAGGTAGGACCCCAGGCTTGAATGATTACCTGTCTATATTACCACTTTTAAAATTAAGGTCTGCTAAATTGTGAAAGAAAAAAAGATATATGTAATATTCTGATATGACAGCAGGTGGCACTGTTGCTTAAGAAAACACAAGTTTCAAAAGGAAAGAATTAAACATTTTTTTCATAGTAAAATATCCATTCTCCTATGTTTTATAGTATTTTAGATGCATAAAAGGTTTTTTATGTGAATTTGTGGGGAAAAATTGATGGAAAATACACACATTATTTTTATTTTATAAAGTGGATATGTAATTTTTTTTAAATATGATAATATTTACGAGTGGAAAGGAAGTATACACTTTTAATATTTATGAGCCCAAATGTGAGATTATTTGTCTGTTCGAATTAAGTGAGGGAATTTTATTGGTTTACTGTTTTTAGAATTAGTATAAATGTAACCAAGGAGTTTGAATGGAGCATCTGAGGAAGTCCATTGAATGAGGACGAAAACGCTTGATGTAACAAAGTGCTAATGGTGTATGTGTTTTAGCGGTGGAATAATAATAATTGTTTTTTTAACTGGGCTGAAGCAAGGTCATGGTTATTCTCTAAAGTTATCTGCACTACAAATTTATAAGATTATTACTTTCAATATGGAGCTGTATCAGCTGGTGAGTAATGACTTTTTCAGCTTTTTAAAGGCTTCAGTTTAGGATACAAGTTTCTCTGTTGAAGTGCTTGTTTTCATATAAAGAACAAATATGTTTAACACAGTTAATATAATATTGACTTTACATCTTTGTTTTTTTTTTTTTTTTTTTTATATAGAGTATTTTTGGTTTTAATTTTAAAGTGTTAGGTTACACACTTGGAACATTACCGCTTTTGTTTGATTTAAAACCATGAATAAAATGTATGATTACAACAGAATGCAAACAGTTTATATAATCTAGGAACAGTGAGTACACAGTTATGGAATAGAGATAATAGCTGAAAAACAGATGAAAAGGCAAGAGCATGCTAAAATAAGGAAAGGATAACAAAAGAAATGGAAAGAAAGAAGCAGAAGAAGAAATATTAATAGGGAGTGTATTAGCAGTGAAGCCAGTTAAAAGAAATGAACTGTAGGAATCAGAGAAAGCAAAACTAAGACATGTAAAGAAATAATGAAAGAATGAAAATAGAAATGCTACTGGGGTCATCTTATGTACAACTATACGCATACTGTATGTGATAGTATTTTAAATAATAGATTGTGAAGAAAATAGTTACTTCATATATGTGTAATACAATAAAAGAGGAATTAAATCACATCTCTGAAGCAGATGCATCTGATTTCTGTTTTCCAAATGGAATATAAATTTTCCCATCAACAAAGCTAAGTCAGTGTTTCCTTTCAATTCTTTATTCTTAGTACTCCAATATGCTGGTGCTGCATTTGAAAAGGCTTTTTCAATATTTGCTAGTCAATACAGGGGTTTACCAATAGTTAGAAAAGTGAAGCCTCTCAGTGTGTTAGGTTGTTTCCTCTGGAAATGTCTAGTTTTAAGGGATGGAGGGGGAGCAGTAGTCATTTTTTTCAATAATTTGAAAATAAAGGTGTTTAGAAGAAGTTGTCCGCTCACAGAAACCATCAACAGTGATATGTATTAATTGTACATTGTGGCATAGTGTTTATCTTAGCAGTGTTTGATTATCAGCCTAATGTAAGTAAGACAATTTCATATATGACTGACATGATTTTGCAGCCTGTTGGTAATAGAGTGAGCATTCTTACCTGTTTTAAAGATGGCAGTGTCATCAGCATAAATAAAGCAATCCACGTGAGAAAGATTCCAAGGGAAATCACTGATAAGGAGTGAGAAAAGAAGAGTGTCCAGGACTGATCCACTAGATACTGAACTGGTGAGTAATTGTTATTTGGCAGAAATAACTGCAACTATTTTGGCAGCAATATAGTTTTTAAAACTACATAAGGATATTTTTGAGTAACTTGCTGTGATCAGCAGTGTCAAAAGCTTGTTTCCTATCAAGAAAGATAGCAACTGTTAGAAGGTGAGAGTCCAGGTTGTCAAGGATTTGATTGGTCTGAATATGAACTCCTGTAACTGCATTGCAGATGGGGCAGAGTGAGAATGCTGTATTTAAAAATGTAGTCTGGAATTTGTTTGCAAATTATTCTTTTGAGAATTTTGCTTAAAAGGCAGGAATTAGTAATTTTTACACAAACAATGAAAAACTAGGGAAAAACACAAAAAACTCCAAAAAGCTGAAATAGATGACACACCAGGAGAATCCACAGGTTTTATTGTAAGCTCTTTCGTTCACAAGAGTATAATGAACTTTTTCAGACAACCCTAAACAACTAATACTATGCTAAATATTGTCATTATTTCATTGGAATGACATCATACTTATTCTTAAAAAGACATGCATACCATTATGAAAATGCAAAACATATAAAACTAGAATCACTGTCAGCCAGTCACAAAGCACTAAATGAACAATAGCACTCTACTACAGCAAAACAAACATTGTAAATACATTAAATAACCCAATAATAATTTAATCAATATCCATATGAGTTAAAAACATCTTTGTAGGTATATTCCATTTTTTACTTCTCCAAGGATTTTAGTTTTAAAACACATTTAATTGAACAGCATTCATTCAGTCCGGGAAATGTATATGCATTAGTTTTCAGTTGCCATAGCAACTCTTTTTCTTCTAACTCCCATAGCTCCCCCCCTCTAATGCTTTTCTTGACTTGTTCTATAACATTATACTTAAACTGGTGAGAAGGATTATCTACAATGTGCTTGGCCAATGCATTGGTAATATTCTGCTTAGCAATATGATACCGATGCTCATATATTCTTTGCTTAAAAGCACACTTGGTCTTACCAATATAAAACCCATCGCATTGTTGGCACTTGGCCAAATACACCACCCCTACTGCCTTCACAGGTATATCTACCTTTAATTGTATATATTCTATTTTTTTACTCAAATTCCGTTGTAGCTGTTATAAATTTACAACAATGACAGTACCCACACTTCCCCATCCCTACTTTATACAGATTAGGAATTCTAGGGCCCTCTAGCAAGGTCTTCAGATTGCAACCTTTCTTCAAAATAATACGGGGGGCATTTCCTACAGCTTTACGCAAAGCAGCATCTAGGTTAAATACTGTCATTTCAACCAATTAATGACAGTATTTAACCTAGTATTGGTTGTTTGGGGTTGTCTGAAGAAGTTCATTCTACTCTTGTGAAAGAAAACACTTACAATAAAACCTGTAAATTATGATCTCCTGGTGTGTCATCTATTTCAGCTTTTAGGAATTAGTAACTGATGTAACTCTATTTGGGAAGTATAGTGTGAGTTTGGGCAAGCAGCTGTCATGCCTTACCTGAACATATTATTCAAGTTTAAATAAAGTATGTGTGTCAGCTGTAAGGAAGGTGTATATATTAGATTATTGATAGGGAAGATTTAGGGACCAAGTGGGGAGTTTTAAGGTTAGGAAGAGGAAAGTCCTTTTGTGGTTAGGTAGTAGAGAGGAGTTTTAGGATTATGGAGCAAGAGGGGTGTTTAGAGTAGGGAGTGTCAGTGATGCTTTATGTTTAAGGAGGAGGAAGTGAGTCTAGGTTTAGTGAGCAATGGAGGAATTTAGGTTGGGGGAGTTGGAGTTTTATGCTTAGGGAGTTATCAGATACTTTAAGTATAGGGATAGGGAAAGGAATATTGGGTTTAAGAAGTGATCTGGAATTTCAGGTTTAGGGGAGGGGGAGTGAAATTTTAGGGTTAGAGTGTGAGGACTTGTGCTAGAAACTAGATGGGAACTTTAGGGTTAGGACTCTGGTAAGACTACGCAGTTTAATAATGTCATTTGTTGGGGCGATAAGAAGTTAAGTAAGATCAAGCTAGTGGGAGTTAGAGCACCCACCTTATTAGGCAAGTGACAACAAATGTGTCGCAAGCTACTATCATGGTAGCATTTTTGTAGCAGACCCATATATACTTATGGGTTTATGGTAATGCATTGAAGTACATTTTCATCTAAGTCTGTTCTCCTATAAAATATATTGCTGTACAGAATTAATGAACTAAGGTACTTCAAAAATATGCAAGCATTTTTGGACGGGGCAAGCCCTCTTGCACCAAACATATGGGGACAACATTCCCCACATTCCCATTAACTTAAATGTACCAACTGTGATGTCACACAATACCAGAGAAAAGGAAATATATATAAATATATATATATATATATATATATATATATATATATATATGTGTGTGTGTGTATGTAAATAAATATATATATATATATATATATATATATATATATATATATATATATATATATAAACCACAACTCATTTAGTGGTGCAGGTAGCTACTACTGTGCAAGGATTCAAAGTACAACACTAACAACAAAAAGATATATCCAGCACTAGTATAAATATCTCTAAAGTCCGTTGTAATGCAGCATAATGCAAAGAGAGTCCATTTCCATTATAAATAATCTAAAAATGTTGTTATCAAACAGAAAATCTACATGAAAAAAAATTAGCCAAAAACTTCCTTTGAAACTTCCCAATAAATGTAAACAGTCTTCAGAGTACTTACTGTTTTCAGCATAAAATAATGTATTCAGAAGCTTCAGTCTTCAGAAAACGTACCGCTTTCAGGATAGGATAATATATCCAGAAGCTTCCTTTTAAACTTCCAATAAATGTAAATGGTCTTTAGAGTACTGCTGTTTTTAAACAGTTAATTCAGCATGAAATATTGTATCCAGAAGCTTCCTTTTAAACTTCCAGTTTTAATCTCACCAGTGCACAAAATACATTAAAATGACATTCTTATACCAAATGGTTACATTTAAGACACCAGGCATCAAACAGGCATCAGACAAACTTCAAAAGAGCACTATTCAGTGCTGTTAAAGAGAAAAACAAAAAAGCAGACTGGTTTCACCTCATTGGCTTCATCAGTGTGTCTCCATATCCTTCGGAAAATGCATGCTAATGCAAAACCTGTTATCCTTCAACTTTAGTTTATAAGAGCAATATATAAAATCTATCCCTGAATGTGGGCTTTTGTCCCCCATTTTTTGGCTTTGTCCAGAATTCTTGAGATAAGAGGTTGAGGGGTATATGGAAAAGCAAATAAAGGCACATGATGTCTATGGTCTAAATTAATCATCATTTAAACTATTTGTGGGTACAATTGCAGCAAATGCATTTTCAAAGTGATAAATCCCTCTAAATAAAAATTAAATTTTTGACAGTTTGAACCAATACCCTGTATGAGGATAATATACATGATGTCTTCTGACTCAGCCATACAGACTTAACTCTGGCAGGAATCATAATTGGGATATTTGCAAGATGAAGGCTGCTCACAAAGTATGGAGATAATAGTGCTAGGGATGGATAACACAGAAAAATGCAAAATATCAAACTGATTTGTTATGGGTCTATATGACTAGACCAAAAGATCAGAACAGCGAATGTATGTACATCGACAGATTTATGTCGATATACATACAGAGCGAAACCCCTAAACAGCGAAAACCGGAACACCGAACGTGTTTCATAGCTAGCAGCACGATGGTGGGGATAAGGAAATATATCCTTTTCCCCACTGTAGTGCGGTCTCAGAGTTGTTATATTTAAGTAGGGAGTGTGGGGGGTGCAGGGGGGCTTGCCCGCCTGCAAAAGCTAATTAATGTAATATTTTAGTTTAGATTTTACCTACCTGTGTGGCGCATTATGATGATGAAACACATTTAGCGTTCCGGTTTTCGCTGTTTAGGTGTTTCGCTCAGTATGTACATCGACGTAAATGTGTCGATGTACATACATTTGCAGTTCTGATCCTTCGGTCTAGTCATATAGACCCATTTGGTATTGTTACTGGAGTTATCCCTTAAATAAAAATAAATGTTAGCATGAAGAAATAAATAAGATTATTTCATGCTGTTGTACAGTGGGGGGGGGGGGGTTCATTCAGACACTGTTAAATGTTGTGAAGCATTGCATTAAAATGCTGTTAGAGACCTTACCTTGGGGTCCAAGGAAGGAAAAAAGGTAGCACCACAATCTGGCAGACTACCCTTGCATATGATGCCTCAGTCCAAAGTTGTTATTACAGAAAAGAAAAAAATAAGCAAAGGGCCTGCTATGGATCTCTGTCAAGCCACAAATATAAGACTAGGGAGATAAAAGGATTTGTCAGTCTAGCTATTTACCATCCAGTGTTCACGGCCTACAACAAGTACTTGCATGTTAGTAGTTCATAACACATTTTCTTGCTGCCACTTGCTCAAAAAAGCAAGTGTTTAGACTGCCATTAGCGCCATTGCAACATAACCCTCACAAAATCTGCTATTGCAATCTACATAGCTGCAGCAGAACATAAACCTAAACTCCTACCCAATTCCCAGCCCGACTCCTTGATCCATTACCCTAAACCTCCACTTAGCCTCCCTACCCCTAAAGTCATTGATCACTCCCTAAAGTCCCCAGTTAATACCAAACCCAAAAACTTCACCCTCCCTAAACATAAATTCGCTGATTGCTCCCTAAATTTAAAAACTTATTTCCCTTCCTACTTCCTAAACCTAAAGTTCCCTTTTTGCTCCCTAACCCTAAAATTTCTCTCCTGCTCCCTAACTCTAAAACCCACGCGATTGATGTTATAGTTTGTTGAAATATGGTTAAAGAACAATGACTGGAAACCAGTTCTGTCAGGGTATAAATGCTTTTACTGTAACAGACATTCTAACAAAAAATCAGGTGGAGATGTTATGATAAGCATTAAAGATAGCTATGAGACTTGTGATTATTACATGTTCAAAGTTAATACCAATACTATAGACTGTGTAACTGTGACAATAAAGACAACCCTGGAACATATAACAATTGTTGGAGTGTACAGACCACCAAAGTCAAGTGCAGATGACCTAGAGGAATTCATACATTTCTTACATGAAACACAGGAGGGAAGAATAATATTAGCTGGGGACTTAAATTTACCAGAAACAGACTGGAATAATATTGATTCAACAATGTTAGTAAAGAAATTATTCACAGAGTTTATTCAAGAACAACAAATGCTTCAGATTGTAAAAAAACTACCAGGGGACAGAATATACTAGATATTGTTTGTGTTCCTAAAGAAATTACTGTAACTTCAAGTCACGTTTTAACACCATTAATGTGCAGTGATCATAGGGTCATAAAGGTTGATTGGTTGCTAGATAATTCTGCCAGACTGAAATCTAAGCCAATGTACAGAAGGTTAATTTCAAATTATAGGGAAGCAAAAACGTTGCTGTATAAAACTAACTGGAGTGAGGTGTTCAATGGAAAAACTGCAGATGGAATGTGGAAAGTTTTGAAAAAAAAAATAGCTTGAGTGCAAAAAGTCAAAAAAATGTTTAACATCAGGATCTAGGCACGTAACATCAGGGGGTATATTTCCATAAGAACAAGATACCTGATTAAGGTGAGAGACAAAAAGTAAAAGAAATGGAAGAGAGGTTGAATTACAACTTTGAAAACTGAAATAAACGAGCTGGACAAACAGATTAAGCACAGTGTTAGACAAGATCAAGAAATATTTGAAGAAAATTTATATAAAGATATTGAGCATAGTAGGAAACCTTTTTATAGATACATAAGATGTGGAAGGAGTAAAGTTATAAAAATTGATAAACTGTGTGCAGATTCTAAAATTTATTCTCAGACACAACAGATTATAGATATATTTACAAAATCTTATGCAAAACAGTTTGGCTCCACAAAAGAGGTGGTAAGTTGTCCTAGTGACATCCAAGTAAACCCAGATACTGGAATGAAATTAGATTATATTGAAAAAGAACTGTGCAATCTGGATCCAAACAATGTGTCGGGAGGAGATGGAATAAGTAGCAATGATTTGAGAACATGTAAGCAAGAACTTACACTGCCATTACATCTATTATTCACTAGGTCATATAAATATGGGGAGATTCCTCAAGATTGGAGACATGCACTTATTAAACCTGTCTTTAAGGGAAAGGGGAGTAGGACAAACCCAGAATCATATAGACCCTTAAGTCTACTTTCATGTTGTGGAAAAATAATGGAGAAGGTAATACTGGATAAGTTATTGTCAGAACTGGGTAGGTTGGGACTTGAAACCATATATCAGCATGCGTATGTTGAAAATAGATCTATTACCACCTGTAACATGATGTTCTATAACAATATAATAACAGCTATGAATGAAAAATTGTGCTGTGATGTGATTTATATAGATTTAACTTCCGCATTTGACAGGGTCATGCACAAAACACTGACCAGTAAATTAGTACAACTAGGTATTGATGTACTGTTGATAAGATGGATAGCTGCATGACTTACAAATAGGACATGGCAAGTATCACACACCAACTGGACAGATGAAACCCTTGGTTACAGTCAAGGTGTCCCACAGGGCTCTATACTAGGCCCTTAGTTGTTTAGATTGCATCTTTCAGACCTTACTTTTTCATCTGAGGTGTTCTACAGTCTATATGCTGACAACCTGAAATTGGGTAAACTGATTACAAGTGTTGCAGATAAGGCATGTCTGCAAAATATTTTGACTAAATTGATCATTTGGGCACAGGAGAATAATATGTTGATAAATACATCAAAAACTAAGCATATGAGATTTGGGAGACATAAATTGAAAGGTGAATATTTAATACAGTACACAGTGATTGAAACTGTAGACTCATTTAAGGACCTGGGTATATGGGTAGATTCAGCTATGAGTTTTTCTAATCATATCAACCAATTGGCTAATGATAGTTATAGAACTATAGGTTGTATAAAAAGATTTATAAAGTCTAGGAAATCAGACATAATGAAGTCATTGATTGTTAGTTATATTAGACCCAAACTTGAGTACAGAATAACAATATGGAAACCCTATAGGAAAACAAGCATGAATAAACTGGAAAGAGTACAGTGGAAATATACTAAGGGCATCCATGGATGTGAAAATCTAAGTTAAAATATCTGAACTTGTACAGTGTCTCATACAGATATTTAAGAGGAGATCTTATTCGGGTATATAAGGCATTTAGGGACAACTACCTCTGGGAATGTTTGTGGTTATCAAAATGTACTAGAGAATCATCAGATAACCTATTTAGAAGATTCTTTAGGAATGAGAAGTGTACTAATTGCCTCTCTGACAGAAGCTTGGAACAGACTACTAAATTATATTAAAGCAAGTACTAGTTTAGATATTTTTAAGAACAGCCTGGACATTTATTATGGGAACAAGTGTTTTGGCATATTGGCAAGCTAGAAGGGCTTTAATGCCCATGCTTGAAACATTTGTATGTATGTATGTATGTATGTATGACTGTAGGAAATCAGTAAATAGCATACACATATTATATATATATGTATATATATATATATATATATATATATATATATATATATTACACTGACAAAGACTGGAATCAGAGAACACGCGCACCATGCTTGCATGATGGTAAGCATGACACAACATTTTCAAACACTGTGCATACACCCAGTAAGTGCTTGAAGTGGAACCTGAAAATGGTGGCAAAACATCAGGTTATAAAATGCAATTGGTGGAAAAACCTCATTCTACATTGGGCTTAATCTCCAGTAGTCATGTCTGGTGTTTCTGGTGAGGGAGCATGCTTCTGAGTGCAGAGTTAGGGTGTCCAGGAGTCCAAAGTCTTTGTCAGGCTCCTTGTTCTGCATCATGGGGCCCTGTTACTGCAGAGGGACTACTCAGGCTCAGAATATAAATCTGAAGCATGGAATAGTGTTGCCAGGGCTTTGACCAGTTCTACAGATATTCCGAGTACTGGTGTACAACGCTGAAACCACTTTGATGACCTCAGGAGGAGGAAGATGGGTACCCTCTACGACTGGACTGGGGAATTTTGGACCAGGGTCATCATACAGATGTGTAAGTATCAATTGCAGTAACTAATTATAAGAGTTAAAAGCCGAATCAACTCAAGACTGATATTCATAATGGTATTCTGTTCTGTCTGTTCTGTTTTTTTCCACAGATGCCACAGAGAGAGCTTTTAATGTGAGGACTCATGCAGCAAGATTGGCAAGAATGTGAGAAGCATGTGATAGGTATGCATTAGAACAGTACTGTTACTGCAGCATTAAAAGATGAAGACACTTTATTTGGTATTTAATACAGTTATATCCAATTGAGCATGCATATCACAACTGTAAAAGAAAGTATGCATGCATTACTCTGTAGAACAAAATAACAGTACAGTATTAGAGAGTAGTCTGAGGTTGTGGGATGAAATACCACACTTCTTAAATATACAATACTGTTAAGTTTATCATTATTGCAATATAACTTCAAACCTCTATATCAGTGGCATGAATGGCCGGCTGTAAACTGTCGTCAGTATAATGTGGACATGCATATGTACAATATATACACACATCAAGGACTGTTTGCTGCAATCTGTACTATAGTGTGAATCTGTTATGAACTGTATATTCTTAAAAGATATAAATAATTTTTTAGGAGTTTGCAGTATTAAAGTAAAGGAACAGAATAGAGTCAAATAATTGTAGCAATGCTTTGTATGTCACATATGAAGTTACTAATGTTATCCCTCTTTTTTCCTCACCCCAACCCTTATCTTCTCTTCAGGTGTGAGCCATGCATGGTAGAGGTGGCAGTTCATTTTTGTCTTCTCAGACCATGAGAACTGGCTCTGCTAGGAGTTGCACTGGCATGTTGATGTCCAAGACCACACTCAAATGCAGTGCTGCTAACTGAACATGACTGTTGTCTGCTGGATGAGCTCCCTTCATGGGAGTGCCCAGGACCATGACCTCATGGCCTGCCATGTCTGGGTGTGGATAGTACACTCACTGACGAAGCAGTGGAAGTACTGACTCTACGGGATTGTGATCAGGCACAACAACGCTGGCTATCAGCAGATGTTGTGGCTGACCTATGCCCACAAGGATGATATTCTCCTCCCAACAGACATTCCATCACAGACAGTGCTCATTCCATGACAGACACCCTTTGGTCCATCACAGAGACCCCTGTTTCAATGTGTCATTTATCCAATCTAGTAAATGGTGGAGACAGTCACACATGTCAGCCTGTGCTGCATTCACAACCCTAAGCATTTGTCTGGATCATCTATGGGAGTGTACCTATGCCTCCATGATGACCCTAAACATAAGGAGAGTGACAAGGGAATTAACACCTGCACCAGGAGGAGGAGAGATAGCAGACCACCTTTGAACACCCCTATCATTCCTCCTGCATGGCACCTCACCCATACTTTGGTTATGGCCAGACTCAACAAGCAAAGAAGCCACAGTAGCCACACTTCCCTGATCAATGTCCTTGCCCTCAACCTGTCCAGTATCTGTGAGCTCAGTGGACTGGGTAGGCATAGGCCTAGTGGCTGTGTCCAATGTAAATGCAGGAGATGGTGGTTTGTCAACCTCTGTGTCAGATTCAACATCTGCACCTCCTGACTGTGCCTCAGATTGGTCACCATCATCATCAGTGTCTGCTGAGCCACTGACATCAGGTGGCATAGGGCCCACAGTTCCACTGTCAGACTCACCTGTGATCAACAAGAAACACTGGAATACATTAATACTAGCATTACTATAGTGCAATATATGCTAACAAAGTAACACTGCTGCCACTATTACAGACAGTTCAGCAATACACACAACACACCTGAGATCAATATCACACACTACAATATTTGTTTAAATTGATCAGCCGTGCTGACATCAAATTAACTAGCTTACCAACTGCAGAAGGCAAGCATTCCGGGAGGTCTGATGGTCTTGAAAGAAGTTAAGCAAGAGGTAAGGGCAACAACATCACAATCAACAGTAATACAGAGGTTAATACATTTGCTTCTTTATAGCTGCAATAAAGAATTGTTTAAACAAGAATGTGGCTAACAACTCCAAGCTAAGCTTATACCTGTAGCAATCTTCAATCACCTACCAATCAAATAAATACATGTGACACAGATTTAACTTATTTGTTTAAATTCTTTAACTATACCACAGTATTCAACTGTTCAGATAAGGCCTACCTGGAAGTTCCTCCTGGGATGTGGTCAGTATCTCCAAAACACTGGGTCCCACATACAGCATGTGTGGTACTGCAGTGTCCTGGTAGCTGTCTGTGTCCCATAGTTTGCTAGGAACTGCCCATTGGGGGTCAGTGATGATTCCCTAGGAGGGCCTCCACCTGTAACCAAGAAGTCGTGGCCTATGGCAGCTGCTTGCCTTCTTGCAGAGGTGATCATATCAGTGGCCCTCTGGTGCACCTGTTCATAGCTTTATCCATGGCCATCCATGGAGTTGAGATCTGCAACAATTTCCTGACATATTTGCAGACAAAGGGCCATCTCTCACCTTCCCCTGCAAAGTAGAAAGACACCATGGTGCTGTAAACCAAATGGTCTTCGTCATGGATTGAGGTGTCTCCCTGCCATTGCTGTATGTCTTCTGAAAGAAAACGGATGTGTAATACACATAAGTATTACATAACTACAAAATAAGTGTTTATAGATTCAACATAAAAGGCAGCCAGTCACTACTACCCACTGGAGAAACAGTAAACAGTCTATGCATTTGCTATACTAACAACAGGCAGGATGCAAAACAAGGATAGCAAGAAGAGAAACATATCCTTGTTAGTGCCATAAGAGTAATTCACCTTAGCTCTCAACCCCACAAACAGACAAATGACCCTTTAGGCTAACAAAACATCTTTGAAATACTAAAAGAGCTGTCAAAGGATCTGTCCCTGAAACATTTGTACATATTTCTTGCACAGCATTCCTTTCCATGTAGTTACATGTCTTGCCAATCATATGCACCTCTGAAATGGCTTGACAAACATGGTCATGCCATCAGTACACTTCTAAGTAATGCATACAGATAACACTGTAAAAGCCTGTGCTTCACATTATTATTAAACACATTCCAACATATGCAGTATGTAGGTGACAAAATGAAAATATACCTTTTGAGATACAGTATCCCTCTGTATAGATATACTGTAGTAAAAGCTTGCAATCACTGTTCTAAGCATATAGAACTCTCCTCAACATCAGTTTTCCTAGCTATGAGGTGGCCTTTTTCTATGGTGTATATTAACACTGGATTGCAGTTGTGGGTGATTATGGTTTTGGAGGAGAAATTCACAATAGCACTGCAGGCTGCCTTACTTCTACACCATGATGTTTGTAGATACATGAAAAGCCATGTCACTGTAATCTGTCTAGTATAGGATGATGTCACATCTGCCTTGCCTCCATCCCACTGTCTGAAAATGCCCTGGTGGAATTACTGCATACAATTAAAAAGTGAACTCTGCAAATGCTAAATAGTTTAATAAAAACAAAGTTTTCAGACAAAATCATTCTTCAGTGTTAATATTGCATATCCATAACTAACATATAGATGATGACATCAGCAGAGTCTGTTGAGACCAGACTAAGCTTCTCACATGCTGGTGTGAAATGCACTCTGTAATGACAGGCAACCCCTCAGACACACATATCCAGTTGAATGCAGTGAAACCAGAACACCTACTTAGTACACAGACTACAAACCACAGTACGTAATGAAAGCATCACAGATCAAGTCTGACTTGGAGTGTGTCAGACAACAGTTTATAGCTGATGACATCAGCAGTGTCTGCTGAGGACAAGATAACAGTGTCCCACATGCTGGTGTGTAATGATCTCTGCAATGTCAGTCAACAGCTCACACACACACACTTGACTACAGTGAGAATAGAACCCCTACCTAGCTAAAGTACACAGACTACAGAACATAGTACTTAATGCAAGCACCATGGCATAAGTCTGCCTTTTACATGAGTGTAGTTGAACAAACAATAGATGACATCAGCAGGCCATGTGGGAGACAAGAGGTTGGGAGGCCTGTATGAAAGGGATTTGTAGGCATTAGCAATTATCAAAAAACTGCTCATTTATGCCATTGGAGATATAATTGTAGGACAATACATCTATTCTGCTGGCTAAAGACACACGCACATGCACAGCAGACTGCAGTGAGAAAAGAACCCATATGTATCTAGGTGCACTGATTACAGAACACAGTACTCAATGTAAGCACAACAGCACAAGCCTGGCTTTTATGGGAGTACAGGTGAACTTATAGTAGATGCCATCAGCAGGCCATGTGGGAAACAAGAGTTTGGGAGGGCTGCATAAAGTGGATGTGTAGGCTTGTACAAGTATCAAAATACTGGCAATCCATGTCCTTGGAGAATTAACTGTAGGATGCCACATCTTCTCTGCTGACTGCATACAGACAGACACACACACACACAAAATCAACTGCAGTGAGAACTGATACCCTACCTATCTAAGCACACAGACTAATGAACACAGTGCAGGCACAATGACACAAGTCTGGTTTAAACAAGAGTGCAGGTGCAGTTATAGTAAATGACAGCAGAAAGCCATGTGGTGCACAACAGCTTGGGAGGCCTGCATAGGCACATAGCTTCATAGCACTATATGGGGCTAGTAGCCTAATAGCACTTATAGCACTAGGCTGTTTAGAAGCCTAGCTGTGTAGCAACACAAGTACCCTTATTGAGCATAGTTGGATGTTTGAGTTTAACAGAGTGAGGTTGTGAACACCACCAACTGACCTTGTCCATAATGGAGCACAGAGTATTTTATATTACATTTTGTAGTGTGGTTGACATATGTGCGGAAAAAGTACTGAGACCCAAGTGTTGTAGTGCTTTGTGGTTTGTGGGGGGGGGGGAGCAACACATGAGTGTATTGTAAATATATGATGTATAGTTAGATCAGGCCCTTGGTTTGTAATGTTTCCACATGTAGTTTTATGTCAAACAAAGTAATTAGAGAATAAACACCACTAGTGAAGTATATATCTACCTATCTATCTATCTCTCTCTCTCTCTCTATATATATATATATATATCTATACATATATATATATATGTATATATATATATATATATATATATATGTATATATATATATATATATATATATATATATATATATATATATGTATATATATATATATATATATATATGTATATATATATATATATATATATATATATATGTATATATATATATACACACAGTCGCATAGCATAGTGAGAAGCTGGTTTACGCAATGATGAACAAAGTATACACACATGCAAGATACATCCATCTGTGCATTGGTAAGCAGTGGGCAAATGCAAGCTGCAATGCAAACATCTAGATTTCCTTCTGTACTCCAGGCCTATTTTTTGGGATGTCTAAAAGCATTAATTCAATATATCCAGTTTATAGTTGTGGCTGTCTGCTTCCTAAGTGGTGTGGTTTGTCCTGTTTCCACAATGTGGCACTTCATGCAAACCAAATGAGCACAGTCAAAACTGTAATGTATTTGTTGTCTTGTAGAAGTAACAGGAATATAGAAGTGAAACAAAAGAAGGAATACATGAAATGAGGAAAATCAATGTATGACATTCACAGTGGAACAAAATAGTACACCTGAGATATCTCTACATACCTCGGGATTTAAACTCAAGCACCAATGCATCTTCAGAAGACAGGATGGATGCCTTATTCCTCTTTGCCACAGAAACAACTTTGCAGCAAAGATCTGAAGTCATTCTTCACAAAGTCAATGTCATCAGAATGTACACTGCTATCAAACCATCAGCTGTGATTTGTACATTTAATTCTCTTTATTATATTTGGATACAGTGCACTTAGTGATCACACAATCTGCCATGATTATGCTTATAAATATACAGCACATTCTTACATGTCTATTTTTTTGGTACGTCATCACTTATTTGATCAGTAGTGTGAGACATGCAGTGTGCAAGCCATTCAATATCATTTGTCTGAAAATGTGTGAGGATATTATCTGGGAGTTATATGACATGCAGTTGCCAGCAACTGAAGGCCAGATTGGATGGCATAAACAGGCACATACTGTTCTTTTGGGGATAACATAGCTGAGTTACTGTTATGGCATGAACAATGGTACACTGTAATTTTAGGGGGACAAAGCTCAGTTACTGTTATGGCACAAATAAGGGTACACTGCTGTTTTGGGGAGGAACACAGCTCAGTTACTGTTATGTCAAAAAAAAAACAACATAGTCTGTTCTTTTGTGGGGTAGCAAAGGTGCTACAGCAATAGCACAATAGCTGTCCTTGTTCTGCATCCTGCCGGTTGTTTGATCTTTGGTAGGGGTGTGACATCAGAAACTGCAATGTGTATCATTACTTTTTAACTTCTCTGTTTAATGATTTACCAGTACAAAGGTATGGTGCTAAACTGAGACCATGCAGTGATCATCAGTATTCTTGAGAGGTATGAGTATATGAAGCTTTGATTCCTGAGGCCTGCTACTTACTACTGCACAGCTATAAGTCACATAAGTCTCTGCTGTCACATGTTAAAGTACTTCCTGTACAAATCCACCCCTTTTTGCTTGATTACTGTACCAAGTCACAAAATATAAGGATATGCCATATTATTCAAGAATACAATCTAGGTGCAGGACTTACCTTACAAATGCAACAGGTGGCACTGTTTTAATTCAGGGCTGGCTCTGTCTGAGACAAGCAGAGCACAGCCAATACAAGAGGTGTTAAAGGTTGTGTGAGTTACCTGGTATCAATTTTACTATATGTATGTGAGTAAGAAAAAGGTATTAGACACCCAGATGGTCAGTGAATGTGCTATACATTGCCTCTTAGGCAAAACAAGGTCATACTGAACATGCCTACATCTGCCTCCAGGCACAGCAGCTGGTGGTTCCCCCTTCAAGTCCTCCTCTGATTGTGGCTGTGCTGACCTAGGTGTTGGTGGGGGGGGGGGTTGTGTCCCTTCCTCTTGCTGATCCTGCTGCAGCTGTTTCCGCAGGATCAGATTGTGTAACATAGTACATACTGTGAAACCTTGTGTGCATGTGCACGGATTATACTGCAGGGCTCCACCAGATGCATCTAGGAACTGGAACCATGATTTCAGCAGTCCAAACAAATGCTCTATGATTTTTTTCTGGTTTGAGCATGTGCCTCATGAGGAAAAAACAGAATGGAGGCTACATGGATGCTTTATAGCTTGTTGAATAGCTCCACCATGTTAGCTTGGTTCATTAAAATGCAATTCACTTGCTTATGCTGTCATTAGTATCTATTAAACACACCTACTGCTTGCTCATTAGTGAGCTATGATCACCTCCATGCACCAAAATCCAAAATTAAAATAAAAATAAAATTAAAATCAAAATAAGGTAAGTATAGGCAAAACAGGTATTACTTTCTGCATTTCTGTGATATTGTGCAAACATGAAGCACAAAACGTGAAGGTAAGATTGCACACCCTGTACTAGAACTCAGGACCATCTATACTCTAGCCCTACAAATACATGTGCTGCCATTCATTCCTCCCTTTGCTGGGATTGTGCTAAGTCCCTTATTGTGCAAACAATGATGAAAATAAAAAAAATTACTTAAAGTGGACAGAGATGGCACATTTTAACATAAAATTCCAAGGATGAAACAGAACTTGAGCATTGTGCACTGCTTACATCCACTTTCACCCTTAACTGACCTACATGTACACCTCTGTAAGTGTAACTCGACTCACCCCTGATGTTATCATTTACTGTTGACATCCATTGACAGCATACACTATGGAAGTGCCTACATGGAGTGAACATCCCTACACTGTTACTATTCTTTGCAATTCAGCAATTCTAATGAGTTTTGACCTCATTTGCATCTTCACCATGCCAGCAGCCCTGAATCTGCATGGTTGGCAACCATGTAGGCAGGGAAACTGAAGGGGAGCCCAATGTTGTAAACATGAAGCAGGCTATTACTTTGCTATATATCTACACAGATAAATACAATTTCTGATAAAATTTGACTGTATTCCATCAGCTGCTTATTGCGTATGCTTACATGACAGTATGAATAATCTGTTTCATGGAGTTTACAGTTTTAGCTGTCTACATTACTTACGAGTATATTCTTAATTTGCTGGTGGAGAAGCATAGATGCATTTATGTCATGGGACTTACAAAGGATTGTTGCTACTGTAACTCTACTTTTGTAGCATCCACCCTGTCTAATAATGTCATAATATGTCTGCTGTTACACGTTCAGGTCAGTTTTGTACAAATCTAAGACCTTTTACTTACTCTTGTTTCAGTGTAGACTGCTTTCAGTGGCTGTATTCAGAAAGTTTTCAAATACACGGGCGACACGAATACAGTCTATACTTTTGGTTTACAGCTTGTTGAATAGCTCCACTGTGTGTGTTTGCCTCATTAGCATACAATTCAGCTACTTATGTTGCAATTAGCATTCCACAGAAGATACCATGTTTGCATGTGAGTACACACTACTACACAGAGTTTACTGAATCTAAAAATAATTTGTGGCCATGTGCGCAACTTGCCTCACTGCATACATCGTGAAAAATGACCATGTAGCCTTTATTGAATCCCCCTGCATGTTTATTGACACATGAACTTGAAATCAGATCATGATTCATTCCTCAGATATAGGTGTAGTTACTCCACACTCGCACTGCTGTAACTTGTGTGCCTTGCAGGAAGCATCCACAACTGTAGAAATCTTCTTGAATTGTAGACATTGACATCAGTTGTCATTTGCATATTTGCCAAGACATGACAGCTTAGAAACTATTTATTATGGTATAGCTTTTCTGAACTACATAAGGCTCTGGTATATGGGTTTAATTGTGCACTTGTGCTATGCAACTGTGTATAGCCTTTATGAATTCCAGCTACCACTGACATAAAACACTCATGCAAACCAACAACAAAAAGTAAAAAACAAGGCAGTGCTTATGGGAAATGTTATAAGTTGCAGAAAACTTATAACACTGGCAAATAAGTAATACAGCATCAAGATCATCCACAAGGACTGAAAGATAAGTACATCTGAGATGCTTACCTACCAAATAGCTAGGCTAAAAGGGAAATGAGAAAAGATAACACTGAAGTGTTAAAGTGAACCATAACTATTGAATGCTTAGCAAAGATACAAACTGATCTGGCATTCTGAAAAAAAATTAGTCTGCTTTAGAAATAAACAAGCAAAAAATGGCAAGTAGCTGAACATTTTTGCTTTCAAACTGCACATGGTATATACACTTTATCAGACATTGCCTCAATCATTATTCACACAATAAGACCACAGCCCCAGTGCACCAGGAAATAAATGACATGAAAATATTTTATTACTCAATCCTCTGTCTTTACATGTAAATATAATGGTGCCATAACAGATTATCCTCCATACTAAAGATGCTGTGATAAAGCCTGTTATGTTAATTGATAACACTTGCAAATAAATAAACAAGCAAACACTTATTCTTATGCCCCCTCATAGTAACTGCTCACTCTATACACTTCTGATAACATGATCATTTTTTCAAATGATAGTTGTTTCAGGCTTAGCAGATTTTGTAAGCTGTCACTAATGACATCCAAAATCCAACACTTAGTTGTGCTAGTCATGACACTCTGCTACACCCCCAAACTCTTTCGAAGATGGAACAACTTCAAAACAACCTGGAGCATTTCATTAATAAGAGAAAATCAAGTTATTTGTGTTATTTAACAGAATACAGGGCAGGCTGCTGAGCAAATATCTGCTGGCTAAACCAGCTATCTGTTGCTATGAAACTGACAAACACTGAACAAATACGAGTGCCAGTAGACATATAATAGACTACTGACACAAGAATCCATTACTGCCATACAGACTGTTAACATTCTTCCTTCTACAGTTAATACTTATGTGCCCCTGAACTCATTTTAAAACTTACAGCTGGTAGTACTGGGCCAGTGTTCCAGCCTGTATCAGCCTTCTGTAATGAAGAAGTATGTGTCACTGCTGATAAAATGGTTACCATGGATGCAACTAAACAAACATTTGTCAAGACTGAACTGTCCATAGTGAAAAAAAGGTGGAAAGCATGTATAAGGTCAAGAGACTAATAATTTTGCTGTTAAACACAAGGATTCATGATATGGCATCTTGTCTCCAGTTGCATCAAGCTAACCAGTCAGCAGTATTTTAAATAAAATGTAGTATTATTGATGTAGCTCTAATCTGCCTTTAATACATGTATACTGCTTGGACCAGAGAACTATGAGTCTATATAACTCGTGCCTATGACTGCAGATACAGAAATAGCACCCTGGTTGAATTCACCAGAGGTGGATCTGAATTGTTTTTATCAGTGAAACAGACATTTACAGTAAACAGTTGGAATGAATACAGTGATATTCCATTATTAGTCTGCCAGACAGAGACAGATATGTGCATGATAGTTTTATACCACAGAAATACATGATTTTCTATTTCCAGCTGCCAAGCATGTTAAAATAATATAAAAAAATGAAACACCCATTGACATAATTATTTAATTTGTATGTTTATCGGTTAGGGCAGCACAGTGGCACAGCAGATACCATTGATGCCTTACACCAAAAGGTTCCCTGGTTTGATTCTCAGTCAGGGTGTCTTTTGTGTGGAGACTGCATGTCCTCCCTGTGTTCACATGGGTTTCCCCCAGGTGATCCAGTTTTGTCCCACATTCCAAAAACATGGAGTTGGTGAATTGGACACTCTAAATTGGCCATAGGCGTGAGTGTATGGCATGGAAGAACTACTTCGGCAGGGCTAGCCACCATGCAGTGTAAACCTTGGCTCTAAATGATTGTCACTATTGAAGTGATATCATGACCACATTTGCAAAAATGGGAAAAAGGGGTTGTGGATGAGGATTTGTATTTGTTGACTTGGGGTACTGCACTGATCTCCATAGACCTCTTTTCAGGCTCAGCCTGGGAGTGCTGTCTGATTAAGTGACATGCTTAGAAACACACAAGCAATGGAAGCTGAGGGAATCAACCCTGGACCTGTAGACCAGAGGGATCAGCTTGTTAACAGCTCCTTAATCCTCTGCACTGACTGCCAGACTAATTGCTGCCCAACACCTATTTCAGCATTGATGTCTATTATTAGGTTACTTTTTCGGGTAAAATAGCAATCCCCTGTGTTAAATCATGCCATCATAAAGCACCCTGCCACCACAGGTTTACTCATGCTAATGGCTTGTCTATATTTCTTAAGAAATCAGCATGGTAAATCATGCTGGCAAATCAAAATGATCTTAAAAACAATATCATCTACTCATTAGGTACATACTGAACTTCAGGACAGTGGTGTAGGACTTGTTACTTATTAGTGCAGGTTTAGTGCATTTGCAGAAAACTGTCCCAGTTATAGCTGAGATGTCTGTGTACTTTTAACACTGAGAAAAATTGGCATATAAGACAGGAATGTGTATTATTTTTTAGCAAAGCTGGAAAACTGGCAATCAAACCTACATGCTCACAGTTCATCTGTATGATTATTTCAAAATGTTCCACATGCATTTGACATCAGCAGCAGCTTGAGACTAATGGAACCTTCAGTGCTGTAGTAACACAGTATGTAATGGCAGTACTAGAACTGTAAGTGTAGCAGGAAGGGATCCTGTTATGCAAGTCACACTTCAGCGCATCATGCTTAGGTCTTTTTGGCACTGCACACCAGAACTGTCATACTGCTCACTAAGCAGGCATTGCCCACAGCTGCATAACTCTGCAGCAAACTGGTAAGCTGTCACTCAGCATTCTGCTCGCACCACTTCATTGAAAACTCCAACTGCAGCTAGACATAGCAAGTAGTGAATAAAAAATGATGAATCATTATTTGGCTATGTCTGCATCAATAAATTAACTGCCTACCTAAAATAAAAGCTTTTTCATAATCAAGAACATAAGTTGGGTTAAACAGCACCAGAAGAATGTGAAGCTTATGTATAAAATCTACAAATCCCATCTCTATGGTACAATAAGCATAACAATAGGCTATTTGCTGGTGCCAGAAAATAAAAATTGAGTTGCAAATGATCTTTGCCCTATTGTCTTATTTTTAATTATCTTAGTCTCTGCCCAGATGCTATGTGACTCTAACTAAATCACATAAGCAAACCTATACTTTTAGGTCAACCTTGAAGACACATTTTTGTGTATAGTAAGGCTAACAACATAACAAATGAATATAGTAATTGAAATCAGAATCACAGTCTTTAGTCATTTGCCTTTCCCATTCCTATATAATTAGGATAATAAGGCTACCTAATTTAAGAAGCATGAGTGTCACCAGTGGTGCATCTATGCAGATGCCAAATATTCCCTTTACTGTCTGAATAAGCTGACCTTTAATTTAAAGGAAAAGTGTGGTCCCCCTTCTTCAGTACACACCAACGTTTTATGTGATTATGACAGAATGTGCCTCATTCTGCTGTAAATACACAAAGTTCTATTGTTTACCTAGTCCCTCAATATCAGTTATACCAGCTCCAGCTTTGTACTGCTCCTTAATATCACAGCATTATTATCTGAAATAAGAAAACTATTAATTTGACTGAGACAAAAATATAGCTTTGAAAAGGAAAGTGAAGAAAATGTATGTCCTACTTTCTCATCTGTGTGCACTACTTACACTGAGAGGTACAGCTCCCTTGACATCAACTCCGCCAACACAGTGAGAGGGCAGGTCCTCATGACAGTATCAGACAATGAAGAAACACATTTATAAACTGATCTTCATACCACTCATATGCCTACAGAAATATGAAAAATGCTTTCATCTGCTTTTGAAAATCCATTTTTGTTACCTAAAAGTGCAACTGCAATGTAAATGAGGACTAAGAATTGCAGATTCTGGTGGTATCAGCAGCAGTCAAATATATGTGCTGGATAAATGTTAAACTGTACTGCATGCAAGTCAGTTTCTTAAACAGAATCCCTAGTAACCAAACATTTCCTGGTGTAACCTTTCTAAATGGAAATTGTAGCTGAAGATGAACAACATGCAGATGAATGCATTCTGTGGAAATTGTTCTACTCTGATTATCAAACAGCAAACCTGCAAGCCTCAGAAACACCAAAAAATAATGCCCAAAACACAAAATGGATAAAAGTACACTTAACCTGCCCATTCAGTGTATGCACCAAACCATCCATATGGCCTGAACTTATATTTACCAACTCCCTAGTCACACCATTGAAGAAGGGAGAAACATCCATAAAGGAATCACTGCTGGAGCTCACTTAGAAATTACACCAGTAATGATTTCCTATAGAAAAGAGTGACCATCATGGCATAATTTGATTCACACAAATGACACTCAGTATTTCACCTTAACTAAATACAGAAGAACCTTTAGAAAGAAGCAAAAATAAAGAGACGATTAAAAGATCAGTCTGCCTCTGCTTCCAGTGATTACATTAACTCTTTCTTTACCAGTGCTGTCCTTTAACATGGCTAAAACTTGTCAAATATGACTGAAGACTAAAGTCTTTTCTGCTTAGATGATCAGTTACTGTTTTATTTACCAACTCCCTAGTCACACCATCTTGAAGAAGGGAAGAACCACCACAAGGAGTGACTGCTGGAGCTAAGTTAGAAATCATACCAGTAATGATTTCCTATGGAAAAGAGTGACCAACATTATGGTCCTTGGCACAGTTTGGTTCACACAAGTGATACTCTTGGTATTTCACCTTAACTAACTGTAGAGGAGCCTTTAGAATTTCTACTGAAAAAGCAAAAATAATGAAACTATTAAAGTAATGTGTGTACCTCTGCTGCTCATGATTTACTTAAACACTTTCTTTCTCAGTGCTGTCCTTTAACGTGGGTAAAAATCGTTAAATATGACTAAAGACTAAAATCTTTTCAGTGTACATGTCCAGTTATTGTTTTATAGTTTTGCTGTTACAGGCTCACAAAGCATGTTAAAGAATACACCGTCGGTGCCAAACTGCTAAAGAGACTGAACTCCTAAAGTTGCAACATCAGCGCTCACAGATGCCCCACAGGGAACCATAGCTTCAATATACAATGTGCCTCCTATTCTTACCAAGTTATCATCTCCAGACAATTGCTTCTGACCACTGTCTAAGTCTGTATAGATTCGTGCTGATGGGGAAAACAAAGGTGGCCATCTAGCAGTCACAAAAGTTGCTAATGCTGCACGACAAACTTTATAGCTCTAGTGACTTTATTTCCACATGTACATGTTTGTAACACATGAAAAGCTGATTGTAACATATCAAATTTTCAATACTGCTGGTGTTTGTGAGCAAATTTCAGGATAAGTGTGTCTAATAGCTTTCCAGCTTTTCAAGTCCTACACTGAACTACAGTTTCCTTAAATGTGCTGTGTCATCATGCATTGTCTATTTATTAGAGCTTTAGGTAATTTTCAAAGAATGTTATTACTAAAGTACCTTTTTTGTGGTTTTATATTCAAATCCTGAGGTTGTCTCCCATTCTATTCTTGGCTGGAGCACCTTTTGTGTGGACTTTGCATGCCCTCCCTGCGGTTGAGTGACGTTAAAGGCATGCAGGTAGGTGCGAGCATGAATGGGCATGCCTTCTTTGAAGGTTGGACATCGGGCTGGCAACTCGGCACTGTAAAATCCACTGCCAATCGTGAGCGGACCAGAGTTCTGCTGTGGCAACTCCTAACTGGGAAAAGCCAAAAGACATACATACACACATACATATTCAAATCCTGAGGTACATATTGCTAAATTTTTGGTAATAGCAGATGTTTTTCAACACATTTTAGTAGTATGCTGAAGGTTATGTTAGGATTTATTATTTCTATAGTTTAGCCATGTCATTTAGCTAATTTACTCTTAAATAGTTGAGATAGGTGGAATGTGATATTTTTGCCAGTAGTTCCATATCTAAATTGGCTAGTAGATGTTTACGTACTGTTTGTCCTAGGTTCTCCCCTCTGCAAGAAACCAATGACATCATTGTAAGTTTTGATCAGGCTATTTAATAACATTCTCAGTATGTCTTAAAAATGTTAATTTTATTCATATCACATCATCACTTATACCTTTAGTTCTGATCTTATTCACACCAGATTTATAATCAAAGCTATTCTAGCTCAGATTTATCATTCAATGAATATTCACAACTTCAGTTATCAAGCAATGCAAGAAATGGGTACCCTTTGTTTTAAATAATTTATATTCTTTCCTTAAACTGCATTCCCCTCTAAAGAGACATTAGTCCCACATACATCTTTTTTATTGCCCTATAACAATACAGAATATATAACACAAATAGTTAGGTCAACAATTATTTCATAACAATCAAGCAGTAATAAAGAAGAGTAATCAAAATGATATACAGCATTAAAATTAGATGAAACCTTAATTGCGTAATAAGTTTTTTGAAAAAGAGGAAAGAGGAGAAACTTTCAAGGAACAGTCTAATCATTAAGCAATAGGACTAGCTCCTAAATTCATAGGAACCCATGGAGAACCCAGGGATAGTATTGGTTCAGGATATAATAAATCAATGCACAGCTACCATGCAATGTCATAACTTCCCTCCCATACCTGAACCACGGTTTGACATTATTAAAAGTGGTTCATTTTACATTAACAATATATTTTTTCTATAATTGAGATTTATTAAATGAGTATTGGACTAAACTTCCATTATTCTTTAAAGTATTATGGTCAGATAATTACAATATCACTTATTTAATTATTTTTAATAGTCCATTCCCTGCATATATTCAAAAAAGACAATCCCCGGGATTCATAAAGCTTGCGCCAAGTGCAGGCATAGCGTCGGTGTTCTAACACCAAATATGGCCGCCGAGTGATCCAGGTATGAGTTGCTCCCACGTGCACTACCTGCGTACACTACGCCCGCACAACTTCCGGGCCCTGTATGCTAATTACCCCATGTGCAGCAGTGTAGCATGCAAATGAAGGTATGTAGTGATCCAGGAAGTGGTGCAGGCATACTGTAAGCATGCAAAAATGTAAACCGTAAAAAAAAAACGGTTTACATTTTTGCAAACATAAAATCAGAGCCATGACAGCCGACCAAACACATGTATTATATTGTTAATATATGCCAATGGCTAAATATATAGCCATTGGCATAAAAAATGTACAAGATATAAAATTAACATTTAATATATATATAGTCGCACTATCGCGACATGGAAGCGCAGGGCAGCGGTGCGCAGAGGGGATCTCAAGAAAAATATAAAAATAAAGAATAAAACTGCAATGTAACACATATCACAATTTCCCCATAATAGTCAATGGCAGGCATGCTACACCATACTATGGCGCAAGGGTTGCTAAGGGGCTGTGACAGTGTTATGCACAGAAGCTAGGAATTAGTAGGCAATGCCATGCAAATGAGAGTAATAGTGAGTCACAGATTTCCCCACTGGTGTAAGGATGCACCTCACAGCATAGCATTATAACACTGAGGTTTGCCCTTGAGATAAAGATGACATCAAGAGAGGGGTGTGTCACCATTGCTGTAAGCACATTGGAGCATTGCTAAACCAGTTTGCCCCTAGCTAGGCAAAGCTGCAGGATAGGGATGTGTTGAACTGGCCATAGCTTTGCTTAGCTGAGAGTACACAAGGTAACTGAGCATGCATGTGAACGGAGATGAAAACGTGCATAAACCCAGTAAACGGGATTGTGCAGTGCGCACTGCAGCTGAAACAAGAAGGCTATAGGGAAGAAATAAGGAAATGCTGCAGCAATGAAATTGGAGTACAAATGACTAATTAACACCTAGGAGCCTACAGTGGGCCACTGACAACAGCTAACAAGGCTGCAAGCAGCTACCTGCAGAACAGGAAAGGGGAGGGGCTGTACTGCAAAGAAAACAGTAAAGTGTCAAAGCAGAACAAAGCCGATTTGCAGTATATCAGCTACAAGACACATTTTGCCATGACTAGATAGGGAAAGTACAAAACAAGAAAGACGGCAGGTGGATGCATGCCTGATAATGGGAGGGGATCCAGGTTTAAAAGTGAATTAAAGGGCAACAGATTAATCAAAGCAGACAAGCAGATCTTCACAGTAAAGGTCCCACACTTGCAGTACTCATTGTAAAACCCATAATTAAGACACGGTCCAGCTGGAAGAGCTCATACACACCCACTGACATCAGCAGCATCCATAGCACAATACTATAAAGTGTGAAAGCACCTCACACACGTTTGTGTATTCCCATACACTCTGCACCAGTGGTGTATACAGATGGGGAACTTTTAGTATGTACATGTTAGAGACTGCCATTGCTTTGATTCACCAGCATGTGTTGGAGACTGAAGGTGGTGTGGAGGATGATGCACACGACCACCTCAGGCACCAGAGGAGGAAGAGAGTGTTCAGACCCAGGGTAACCTACCAGAGGCTACATGATCTAGAGATAGTAGAGCATTACAGGGTGGACAGGGAAATCCTACAGCAACTTGTGGAGCTGTTCCAGCCACACCTCAGAGCCAGAGCAAACAGAGGGAAACCCATCCCAGTGGATACGAAGGTATGTGTAAGCCTGAGAATACTAGCTACAGGTACCTTTCAAAGACCAACTGGGGATATCTTGGGGATCTCACAGGCATCAGCATCCAGGGTACTACACCAGTTCCTGGATGCCATGTTACCATATGCCATTGAGCACATATACTTCCCCCAAACGCAGGATGAGTTGGCCAGCAATATGCATCTCTTCCACCATGTGGTAGAATACCCAGAGGTACTGGGTGCAATAGACTGCACGCACATACACATCAAGTCACTACCTGGTGAGCAGGGCAGGTGCTACATAAACTCTAAGGGATACCCCTCCATCAACTGCCAGGTTGTGTGCAATGCCCAGGGCATTATCATGGATGTGTGTGCTGGCAGCCCTGGAAGTTATCACAACTCCCACATCTGGCATGCCTCACAACTGTATCAGTTATTTGCCAGAGGGGACATACCAAATGGCCACCTGGTGTGGAATGCTGGCTATGCACTGGAATCATGGATGATGACTCCCATCAGAAATGCAAACACACCCATGCAAGAACGCCATAATGAGGTACATACGCAAACCAGAATCATCATAGAGCGTGTGTTTGGGATGCTGAAATCATGGTTCCGTTGCTTGGACATATCTGTTGGAGCCTTGCAGTACTCTCCAGGCACGTGTGCCCACATCTTCATAGTATGTGCCATGCTACACAATATGGTCCTGCGGAAACAGCTGCAGCAGGGAAAGAATGGTGAAGGCCCTCACAGCCCACCACTATTGCCAAGGGCCCCACAAGCACAGAGGTACTCAGACCCCGAACACCCTGAGCCAGCCCCAATAGGCAGACAGAGGCATGCCCAGTATGCCCATGCCTTGGCAAAGAGGGAACGTATAGCACACACACTGACAGTGTAGGCACCTAGGGACTGACACCTTTCTCCACCTGCACACACAGTAAAAATGGATGGCTCACACACAAGACTACCTGTAAATTGTCATGTATAGGCAGTCTACTGTGTGCATCCAACATAGGCAGCCATCAACTATTGCACACACAACTGCCATTGGCACAATGTAAGTCAACACCTGAACAGTAAATTAAGCTATCAGCATGTGCTGATACTGTATGTATAGATTCATAGGTAGGTACTTGGCCAACTGCCAGAGGCCATTCATAAGCCCAGCCAAAATGTGTCAGCTTTTGCCACCTTATTGATTCATTAACTGTCCCTCTGTGGAGCAGAGCCAATGGCAGGATCCCTGGGGTGAATCTACTGTTCCCCATCCACTCTTCAAGGTTTCTCTTGCAGAGTGTTAGTGAGGGGCTCTGTATAATGTAGTTAGGGATGTTGATCCAAAGCATGGGGAGTGTCTGTGACAGGAATCCATCCCTCCAGCATCTTCCAGTTATTGTTGTGTCAAGGTTCAGCTCACTACAGTGTGTGGCTCACTGTGACATGGATTCCCATAGGTGGAGCATATCCATTAAGCCTGAGTTCAACATGGCTGTGTTGGCCAGCAGAGATCATCTCTGGGTAAATGAGATGCTACTGAGTAAAGCAGGAGTATATTCAGTCTGGCTACATAGATCATATGTTGGAGGCCAGTATTCCCCTTTGCGAGGTACATTCATGGACCTCCCAACTGTTGGAAGTGTCTTCTGAGGTACATCCCAAATGGGTTATTATACCCTGTGATGGGACTGATGAGTAATGAGTAAAGGGGCACTATAACCCCAGTATGTTTAGATGGCAACCATTTAGTAATCAGATACATAGAAGGATGTCCTAACTACTTTGGAGATATGATTGTCAAAGGGGAGATCACTATCTACCTTAGTCTCCAGATACCCCATTACCTCATCTGTATTAAAGTGGCTGCCACTTACGTGTTAATATGTGGGTGCTTAATATTCCACAATGGAATGACCATGGTGTTAGTGGCACTTGGCTGGACGCCATGACCTTGACACCCTGTGACGGTCTCTGTGAGGCCCCTTGAGGGATGTCTGTGTCAGCTGGACTATCAATCATGGCTCCCAGTTCACAGTCATTGCCAAACATGGTCTGCCATAGTCCACCTTGTTTGCCTGTCCCCTGAGAAGTATATGCCAAACAGTAGGGCTCCCAGGACTGAGTCCTGTGGGACACCAGTCATGACTGGTCAAGAGTTGGACCTGGAGACCGCTAGTCGTACCATGTGGGTTCTGTGTGTAAGCCTGTTGGCAACTCAACCTGTGATGTATGGGTGTATGTACAGGCTGGTGTGTTTATCAAAAATACCTGAGTGGGGCATGGTGTCAAAAACCTTGGCGAGGTCCAGGTAGTATGTGTGAACCACCTACCCCCTCATCTAATGTCTTGGTGACTGTAGGATGTCAAACAGGTTCAGTAAGCATGAACTGCACTCAACTAAGCTGACCTGAGTTGGGTCACATGTTCAGAGGTTACCAATGTCTTTGTTAATAAGTGCCATGAGAATGCGATCCATACCATTGCAGACCAGGCTAGTCAGGCTTATGGGGAGGTAGTTACCATGGTCAGTTGTGATTCCATTTTGATGGAGTGGAATAACCTTTGCCACACACCATTGTATGGGCATGTAGCTTGTGGAGAGGCTGAGGTTGGAAAGCTTAATTAGGTGGGGGGGTCAGGCTGTCTTGTACAGTTTGCAAGATGCAGTCTGCGACAACATCTGCCTCCACTGATGCTGTGTTCTGCTGTTAGAGAGGGCCATTTCCACCTGTGTGTCTCTGATGTGTGGGATACTGTACCTTTCGGTAGTGTTGTGGGCTCTTTAGGGGGTGAAGTATGCACTGAATGTATCTGCAAGAATGTTGGCGATATCAGTAGGGTCAGCATATTTTGTGCTATATTTCACAGGCACAGTGCAAATCTGTGTGTCACCACTTAGATCCTTGACACAGCCAAAGAAGGCTTTGTGGTTATCTTTCAAATCCTTGCATATTCTTCTGCTGATGTTAGCCTTGGATGATGTCATGAGGGACCTACGTATCATACTAATAGTGGTCACGGATGTCTGCCCTTCAAGGGATTTGCTGTTTGTCTGGAACACTGTCCTACTTCTGTAGTATAGCCTGTTTATTGCAGAGGTCCACCAGACTGGTGTCCTTGTCTAGGAGGAGTGAGTCTTGGTTTACCTGTGATGGCACGATCCATACATCCGTGTAGGTGTTTATAGACTGCATTTCTAAATCTGTCTGTATCTTGAGCAGTGTTTCCCCTTAGCATGGGGGCTGCGAAACCCCCCACCCCTGTCACCAGTAGAGTAAATTTAGCTATAGGAAAGATATACATTGTGGTATCCGTGGGTTGAGGAGATGTTTGACTGTGGAAACAGTGAATAGTTCATGGTCAGATCTAATCAGTGACTGGTTAACCTACGCTGTGGTGCACCTGTTGTCCATGTTGGTGATGACCACTTCTAATATGTTTCCACCCCTCTTTAGGGAGGTTACCACCTGATACTGGGCATATGAGGTGATAAATTCCAGGAAGTGCTGGGCATGGAAGTGAGTACTGGAGTAAGTTTCCCAGTTAATGGTATGGTAGTTGACATTGACCAATGCCAGGATGTGCGTTAAGAATGTCATGTTCTTCACTGTCTCCAGGTAGGTGGAGTGTTGGTCCTGGGTCATGGAGGGTGATCCATAGCAGGCCACCATTTACATTGCAGTTGTGGCTGATGTTAGCTGCACATGGATGATCTTAGAGGTATCATGCTGCCCCACTAACCTGGAGGTGTAGGTATCCCTGATGAATACGGATACACCCCCTCTATGTCTGTGTCAGTTCATGTTCTGTGGCTGAAATGTGTGGTATGGGTTGTAGTCTGGTAGTGCTGGTGTGCTCTCAGGAGCCATAAAACTGATCTCAGTTACTGCACAGATGTTGATGTTGTCCATCCTGAGGAGTGCTGTGAGTGCATGCATGTTGTGATCACAACCCCTGGTGTTGAGTAGCATAACCCTCATTGATTCTGCTATTGTGCTGTTTATGGAGCTGGTATTCACCTTCAAGACTTTCCTAAATAAGGCACCATGGGGGGGGGGGGGGGGGGGCAATAGCCTTGGCCAGTATTCCAAAGCCTAAGGCTGACACATAGACTGGTATGGTATTGTTGCATGTATGTTTCCCATCTGTGCTTGTTTTTCATCTCTCCTGTAGGTAACCTACTGGTAAGAAATAGAAAGCCTTAAACTTATACAAGACTTCTAGCTTCCAAGATAGGCTTTTGGAGTGAATAAGTATCAGTGTTCTGTATGTTCTTGCTGTACTTAACAGTTTCCTGACTACATGGTGATTTCTCACTGTATATTGTGATCTGAAAGTCTGTTTATTCACATATTATGGCTGTGATGGCCTGCACTTTATAGGTTCACAGATAGCCTACTACCTATCTGCCCAACGGCAAGCATAGCTACATTGTGTTGGCTTTCTCCGCACCATTGATGAAGTAACTGAGCCTCTGTCAAGCATAGCCAATGAAGCAATTCCAGGCAGAGTTGCTGGAAGCTGTTGAAGACTGGGGTTGTGAAGGGTGATAGGGGCAATTAGTGATCTAAAGATCATGTTAATGTGACAATTCACCACCATTTAATTTCCCCAACAGGTTTCACAGCTATCAAACTGGACAGGCTCCCCCACCCCCTGGATGTATGGTTCTGGGACACCTGATCCCAGGGGTGTATATTCTGTTACCCATTCACACAACAAGGTTTCCCTTGAAGTGTGTCAGTGAGGGGCTATTCCTAATGTGGTTAGAAATGTAATGTATTGTCTCACAGTATATTTGTTATATGTTGTTATTTCAAGAGTAAGTGAAGCTCAGTGGGTTTGGGAGCCTCTGCCCTTTGCTTAGCCTAGCTTACACATAGAAATCATCTAGATAGTAAATAGGCGGAAGCAGCGTTAATGTCAACTGTGTAATGGTTACAGCATCTGCATAGTATCTGTGCATTCGAGGTCCCAATCCCAATAAAGACAGGGATGTTTATCATGTTCAAAAGTATACCTTAACCACAGCTTGCATATATAGGTAGTAATCATCTGTATAATAAACATTCGAAACACCCATATAAACCCATGTGTGCTAGAGAGTACAGTCAACAGAGAATGTAATGTTATGTAAGCACATAGTGAGATGTTACTTCACTGACATGTATATATCCTGAGTAGTTAGTGGATGTGGCCGTGTTTGCGCGCACAGGTTATAGGTTACAAAGTTTGTTTAATTGTGTTTAACCACTGCCATAATGTCACACAAACACTTTTAAACATGCTTACAACTACTTAAATGAGCCTTATTCTGGAGTAAAAAACATTTTTAAAGTATCGTAGGTGTTGAACCCTGGACCATGCACACTATAGTCATGGGAATTTCCACTAAGCCATCTGAGGTGTATACTTGTTTGACAATCTTGAGACTACACCTTATACCACATGCATTCCACTGTAATGATCACAAATGAGACAGTCACTTTGTGTACTTATGTACAGTACATTGTAATGTACTGTAGTTTGTGAAGCAACACATTCCAGTCTACATATGTATTACTGTTACAAATTAATACGAAATATATGTCAGTGATGTCTGCGCATATATATATATATATATATATATATATATATATATATATATATATATATATATGTTATACAGTTAAATCAATAGCCATATATATAAACATCTATGAACACACTTCTTGACACAGAAGCATTCTAAAGGAATTGGAGTGTACACAAAACACATGCAGCTCTGGTATTATAACTATTAATATTAACCTAATTCACCATAGAAGGGATGGTTGTTGTGTATGTGAAGATTGGGGTGGGGGAGGAATGATGGGTAATGAAATCATTCATCAAGGAGGGCCTGGGTCGGATGTTCAATAAGTGAACTGGAGGGATATACATGGAATATGGGGACAATATAAAAAGGACACAAAACAAGAACCATTCTCATTCATAATACACCCTGTCATGTCACATTGCAACACCTAATTTCACAAACATATGAATATTAACATGTATCAGACATATGTACACCAACTGACTGTCACATTTGTTTTCAGTAGTGAGGAATGCCTGTAGTAAAATATATATTCTAAACACCATGACATTTATACATTTCTCAGATGCCTTAGTGGTAAAGTCAGGGACTGTGGTGTTCATGGTCCCGGCTTCAAGAGCTGTTTAGTTATTTTGAGGGACAGAATAAGTGCTGCTGGATGCAGGTGGATTAAAGCACTCTTAAGCTGTTGTAAGCATGTTTCAATGGGTTTGCGCGACTGTAAGCGGCACTGAATCAAGGTAAAAGGAGAAGAGCTTCACAGGTTTAACCTTTGCTTAACGTCGGGCAGACCACGGGCAAACCTGCTTACAATCACTTAAATGTGCGATATTCACACTTTCCCTACCAGTGCCTACTCTGAGAGGTAAAATAATAACACCTTCCAGGATTATAACCTGCAATCATGTACTCCATCCTCAGAGTAATCTAACACTAAGCTATCTGAGCTATCCCTATCCCAGTTGTGTATGCAGACAGGTTAAAACACAAAAGGGAGGAATGTGTTGAAATAGGACAACCCGCCATGTACCCCAAAGGTGTATGCTCATATATATATATATATATATATATATATATATATATATATATATATAGAGAGAGAGAGAGAGAGAGAAAGAGATACATAGAGACATGTCGAATTATACAGACCTACATATATATGTAAATATATGGATAGGTTAAAAACATTTACACATCTATGGAAGTACAGATAAACGTATGCAATAATATATATATCTATGTACATATACACACACACACACATTTATATATATATATATATATATATATATATATATATATATATATATATATATCTATCTCTATATAAATATATATATATATATATATATATATATATATATATATATATATATATATATATATATACACATACATACATACATGTGTGTAAACAGCATCCGAAGTGTTCATATCTGAGTATAACATGGACCATAGCAATCACACATTCCGCCCCCCCCAAACAATATGTACAAAACATATGAAGACTATATGCCAATACACTATTACAAATATGGTCTATGGACACAGTCTCCAACACAACTGCAATTACTGCAAATATCCATGACAGAAATACACAGACAGCTTTCATTTTGCGTAACTTTATTACATTCTGATGTATTGTCAAAAGGATTCAAGGACTAACAGTACCTGCATGCTATACAGTAAGCATTTAACAGTGCCTTAATGAATCAGCCTGCAATTACCACAGTATTAGTCCATTAAGGGATAGGTGTTCACATAGGAAAAGAACACACACACATATAGATGTTGTATAAAAGGGGTTCCTACACACCTGCATGTGCTATGTACACCCACCATCTACCCCACAACCAAAATAATTACATCAATACATACTGTCATACCATAACCAATTATTCAACTACTGTACAACATCTGCTGAAACCTAAACATACCTGGACACAAACACACTAACATGGCCCTATGTGAAATAATTGCTGTTATACAATTGAACAGCTGCTGATGTAGCAGGGTTTGTATGAACTAATCCCGTTTCCGAAGGTTAAAGGGTTTGTACACCAGGAAGTGTTACCGAGTACTGATTATCACCACAGTATGATACACAGTAACACCAAACTAAATATGTCTGATAAGCACACTGTAAACCCCCTAACATTATATGCATAGCTATGCAGCCTTGAGCTGGTCAAACAACCTGGCCAGACTGAAACATATGCAGAAGTATTAGGTACAGACAAACCCTGCACAAGTAGCAATGTTCAGAAATATAACAGCAGTACTCACATTTAGACCAAATCCTCTAGGCATTACACACAATATGTTACTGTTCGTCTCCATACAGCTGTTGCAATAGATTCCAAACAACACTTCCAGGCTGTCTTCCTCACAAGTAAGGCAAAGGGACAATGCCCAAGTGGAGTACTCAATTATGCTCCACTGTTGCCATGGTATTGGCTAAGGTAGTAGCAGCGCAGCTGATGTGCATGTAATTAGCTACTTAGGAACACCAATTGGTTATCGGGATAGCACATGTTATTGATCTGTAACTATAAAAGGTTGCCTTGTCACAAATTCAAACCATCTGTATCTACCTGTAGGACAGTACAAAATACTGAAAGGTGAGCCAAAAACGAGTATTATACTAGTCAATAACACCTCCAATTACTAAGAAGGTATGTATAACATGTAGTATGTCTGTGTATGTAGTACCTGTTCTGTAAGAATTACAATGTAATCAATGCATATAGCTGAAATAGCTTTTCTTGTAGCGATGTATTGTTGAGCAGTAGTAATGCTTGTAGTATTATATGTGTGTACTGCTGTAGGTCACAAGGCAAACTCCTCATACACCAAAAGGGATAATATGGGCTTGGAACTCACCAATTCACTACCAGCCACTGTCAGTGTCAGGATTATTCCAACAAGTACGTGCTATAACAGGGGATAGTATATGTCGATATATTGTAACAGTCGACATATGTATAGGTGTATAAGTAAGATGAACATGTCAAAGGTCAGCTTACTGTGCAAATATGGTTTGCATTGTGGGATATTGTACCAATAACTGTGTAATGTACAGTATTTTAGGCAGATCTGTATTCCATTCTACATAGCAGTTCTGTTATGTTATGCAAACAGTAGTTATGTTTATTGGCAATTATAATATTCAATAACAGGATACATATCATTTGTATTCATCTGGCAGTTTAGCAGCATGATAGCAAAGATAATTGGAAGAGCTAGATAACTATTCATGCACATAACACATGTAATATCCACCTCTCTTGTATCGTTTGCAAGCAATAACAGCTGTGCATGTGTACATGTTATGCAAATGTGTAGTGACCCTTGTTACAGGGCTGGGCCAAATGGCTATGTGCACACCTACATAGAGTGGATATTGAGAGTAGAGACACACTGGTTGAACTACCAGGTTTGTGTAGCCTAACCTCTCATTGCCAACCTACAAGCCGCTTGCACATACTGTATGTAAGGTAGTGCACAGTACTGGTAATGAAACAGGTTGCATATCATCTTTAACTCCAGTGTAACATCTGCAGTAGGAGTGTAAGATGTAGGAGACTGCTGCCCATGTGTAATAGCCACTTCATAGGTAATGGATTACACTATCTGATTATATCCTGATCATTTTAATAGTGGCAAATACATGACTCTGCTTGGAGAGTGGGTGTCTGTGCCCAACAGAGCTCATGGTCCTGGTGAATATCTGAGTATATACCCAGAGAAGGAAACAGACCTGTAGACACTTGCATCATCTGTAATCAACTAACAGGATATGATGTGCTCCTAAGAGGAGGATTGCTGCTAAAGGTAGCTACAATGTTTCCGTAATAGCCAGTGTTGTCACATCCATAACATAAATATTTACAAGTGAGCATCACTGTCTAAAACATTTTCATAAGCAATAAGTAAACTAAATACAGTACTTGGTACTTGTATTACTCAATGCTCATACAAGCATGCCCATTAGTCAGCTACTGGTGTTTACTAATGTCAACTTTGTGTATGTGGCCATCCTGGGGGAATGTAATCTCTGTGCCCTGTATACTGCCAAACCCACCTAACACCATGCCCCACACATTGTTTTGGATGCAGCTACAGGGGTAAGCTGGAAGGCAGCCCAGTCTACAGCCATGACTGGACTGGACAGTCATGAGGTGTAGGGTAACACATGCATTGCATCATCACAACCAACACATACCCTTACTAGAACACAGTAAGGACACCTACACACATTACCAGAAATAACACACATTCACAGACGGTTCTAAGTATCTGGCCAAACAAGTGACCTCCCAAGCTGGAAGAGACAGACAACGAAATACACAAACTGCATGACATAGTTTGCATAATTGTGCCACAATTCAGAATACGTGGCCGGAAACATGCCCAACAGTACTCATTTGTGAATGCAAACTCTAGCACTATGTTACACACCAACCTATATGAGGGCATACATACTGTCAGCTGCCTGTCTTCCATTATTAGCCACATACCCCATACACTCAGAACACCTTTTGAACTATACACATGGCTCTGGCATATTCCATGTTGTTGTGCAGGACCTGTGATGCAGTAGCCTGGACTGCATGGAAACACATGTAGGAACTGTCAGGTCTTGTAGCCCATGCAGGTATGTCCCAAGGCCTGGGTAGCATTATGCCATTGGCCAGAATGATACTGCAGTACAGGGACAAAAGGATTGTATTCCACAATTGTCTATTGTAGTGGTGCAAGTCAAAGGGTATCCAGTATCTGATTGCCTGGGATAACATGATTGACAGACCATGATGCTTTGCCAGACAGGGCCTGCACCTGTCGTCCCTGGGAATCTGGATACTGCCTAGGGCTCATGCTTCACCTATAGTGCTATCATCATGCACAGTTCAAGTGAAAGTCCACTGCTGTTACAGGGACAAACAAGCAATAAACTGTGGGTCTCGCTACACAATGATACATGTCAGAAACACTATATGGACACACATATGTCAATCCCTAACATGGAGAACATATCTGTGCAGTGGCCGAGACGTTTCAATGCTCCGGAGAGCACACCTGCATGACCATGTTATAACACATACCTCACCTCTTGCCCATTATCCTTTACTGGAACACACTGGCCGCAGGTGTGTCCGTATTCTGGAAGGATATGTACACCCCCATGCTAGTTGCACTTGCATAACTTCAGATGCATTATAATGAGCAATTACCTTTGTGCCAAAGTGGAATTCAGATTGCACCTTGCGACAGATCACCCACCATGCCACGGATTTCCCAACTGTCATATTGTGCTGTAATGGGGAAGATTAGGTTTGAGACAGAAAACCATAATAATGACTACTCTCAACTATTCCAATATGAACTGGGAAGACTCCTCATGTACCAACACCTGTACTCAATGCATGTTGGATTCCATCAACCCCAATGACCTGGATCACAGTAGTCATACAAACAGGGCTAACAGTATGCTACACATAGTCAGTCTCCAATGCCAATGTTATGTTTCCTAAGAGCAAAGTGGTGACTGTCATGCCACCAATGCAGATAGACAATGCATGTGCAAATGCTGAATCCTACACAAATGAACCTTAAGCAGTCACATACGTGCAGTGATTGTGGCACTGAAACAGAACCAAGATTCAACCAAACACAAACAAGAAGACAAACTGGTGGTACCATGCTTTAAACTGTATCACAGAAGGTAGTAACTGTTGCAAGAGTGAACGCACATGAGTGTAGGTGATCCCTGGTCAGCCTCAGTAAGATGCAGATACACCATATAAAACCACACAAAGCTACTTTGAAACTAATCAGTCACATATTATGAGGCCAACCACAGAGCATTCTATAGCTGTGTCATTATTCTTAATGGCAATGACAAGACCTGCTGTGCTGAACAGCACTATGGCATGGGAAGTACTGCACCTACAGAAATAGCACCTGTTCATCCAGATAGGGTCTTGGAGAACCTAATCCCACTCCCACCCCCCCCCCCCAACAGGTACACTTAGTTATATATCCATGTACACTACAGGGTCCCTGTAATAACAACTATGCAGGTACAAGCTGCACTCTCTAAAGCCATACATACAGTTTTCATGGGACCTGTCAACATCCCAGGGTGTATCCTACACAAATTTAAGAACAATCAGCTATCCACATACACATCATGTTCAATCATAGCTCCATGTCAGGCTGTGTACACACCAAATGGTGCACAGCAACAGTTATCACACCTCACAAAGGGGGAGACATCATTGATAATGGGAAATAGTGCACAACTACCCAGCTGAGTCTGGTCTGTAAGGCCATGAACCGTAAGTGACGTATTTGACGTACTCAGTACAGATGTAGATGACAGTAGGGTTGATTCACACTGCATATCATGACTAGCCAGGTCATAGGACACCATCACCCATACTGTGTTCCAGCTACACTGAGTAAACTATGTGTATATTCCTATGTCACAGGAGTGGTTGGCAACTGGACTGCTGGCAGAACCAACACTACAGAAGGTGTCTGACTAATGCACGCACATCAAACCAGTGCCAGCCACAGTAATACAGGGTTCATTCCTGGTACTCCCCCTCTTTGTTATCTATACCACACAGACTAACACAGAAAGCATTTGCCTATTGATGTTTGCAAATGACTATGAACTAGGAGCAATAGTTGACTCAATGTGTGCTGCATTCAACATACAGAAGGGCCTTTGTATGTCAGATGTGTGGTGTGTGATGTATGGCCGCAATCTGACAGCTAAGTATTGCATTGTCACCCCCTATGTTAAAAACCCTGTACCCATGAACTACCACCTATCAACATAATGGCAACTGTGTGTGTGTATGGGATGCAGCTGGACAGTAGTCTTTCCTTTGACAGTTACTTCACCACAACAGTCAGGTAGTCGTATGTGGCACCCCTAATCATGACAGAGTGCCATCCATGAATATAGAGATAATTGTTCAGCCATACTCAACACACATGTGACCCATAATAGATCACATATTTCCTTTAAGGGTTATTGCCCATGTGTAGATGGCCTACACTGCCCTTCCCAATCCCTAGCTCCACTATGTAGCATGCAGCCTACCCTGAATAAAGCCATGTCCAACCCAGAGGTGTTGGACATGCTACACTTAACAAATCCTGATCCTAAATAAAGACATACTTCATGGACATCCACCTTTCTAGTACAAGGATCACAACATGCCTGACAGATCTCTGTCCCATACACTTAACATACTCTTGCCATACTATGCATCCCTGTCCAGCAAAGCTGCACATCTCCCCTCTCTGTGGCATGGTGTCATGACTGCATGCCTAATATATCAGTAACCCTGTAACCCTGTGGATCAGTTCTGTGGCACTGATTGTACTGGCCACTGAAACTTACCTGTCTGTTGCCTACAGCTAGGTAACCTGTCTGCCTAGGCTCATAAATGGCCCAGGGCATATAGCCTACTAGATCACTATGACCATACATGCTATGGTTGATATTCAGCCCTGCAAATACCATCAACTAGCTCTTGTCCCATGTGTTACACATGTGCAACATAGGCAATACATGGCAGGATGCTACACAGCTGTACAGTGCCATGTGGATGTATATGGCAAAACACATACATGCTTGCAAGTCTGCAGGGTCACAGGCCATGTCCCTAACGGCTATGTATGACTATATATGTGACATATATACAGCATTAAGGTCAATTGCATTAAAGTGAACACATCCTGGCATGCGCTGATAGGTAAAGACACCAGTACAGGCAAACAGACATGCTCATGTCAAGACAATATCCACATGGACTATGAGCAATGTCATCACATGACACAGACATATATGGTGATAACATCACATCACCAATAAGTGTCAAATGTGTGTGACTTAAACATGTTAGTGTCATGTAGATTTGCAAAGACTTATTTGTGATCTTAATAAATGTGATACACATGTATGTTCAGCTGTGCTTCTGCACTTCTCTGTGAGTTACTGTGACCTGTCTCCATCATTATGTCTTCCAGGTATGCCACGTAGCAGGCTGCCAGTGTACACTCACTTAGAGGATGAGGTCCTCATTCCATACCTCCTTGACAACCATACAACACTCTTCAGCCATGTGGAACAGGATGCACAGCAGTGGGATGACCTGTGGGAGGAATTCCGCAGGAGAGTAAATGATGTTGGCAGTCACAATTGCACCTATCAGTAGGTGCGCCGACACTGCACTGACCTCATAAGATGGGCGAAACAGCGTGCTAATGTAATCACCAGGGAACAAGGTGCAACAGGTGTGAGCCACTCATCCAGCCCCCACTTACACATACTGTGGAGCTACTGGCCAACTTGGGGACACCTGCAGACCTCCATCCATAAGCTTTAGCTGGTATAGTGGAGGTGGGTGTCTCTCAACCACCGAGCCTGAAGTTGCTTGATAAGTCAGTACTGTACATATAACAACTATATTTCACATAGTTACATGTGTTACTGTACAATATGTAATGTAACATCATATGCAAGGCATGTATGCACACATGCCACATACTATAGTCTGCTACTCTATGTATGCACAGATGTGCATACTCCATAGTATAGTGTATTGTACTGGCTTATGTGCTAACATGGACATTGCACCCTGAAGCTATCACACAGGTGTGGATAATGATCTTACTGATGTGACACTCCTGTTTAGGTACCTCTGGCATTTTGCAGTGACAGCAGCCTGAGTCAGGTGGGATTGTTATTATTTACCAGGCTTTATAATGCACAGATCATATTAATTGCATGCTATCTGCCATAACACACGTACACATAATGTATGGTGGTCCTGTTAATAGACACTGGTCAGACCTGCAATGCATCACAGTGGTTACCCATGTGAAACAATTGAAGACTATATGAAACACCTACACTAAACCTTCCAAACTGTCATTGCCAGATGTGTGGAAAACTGAATACAATGATGGAGGTGTGTTTCACTGTAGGGACAGGTACTACATATCAGCATTACACATGTTGGGAATACAAACAGTACTGTACAGAGAGCTTATGTGTGCACATGCTCTAAATGTGTTGGATCTGGAGTATGACCGGCCCACAGGATACACCCTTGTGGATTATACCCTTGCTATGAATGTCACACAATGTCATGTGCTATCTGACATATTCATAACATGTAGTGGGCTGACTTCAACACTGCTCAACAATCCTGGAAAACATGATGTCTCACATCCCATACATACCACCCTTTGTCTGCATAACCCTGTCCTCAGTGGAGCATATGACTTCTATGGGTGTATGTCATATGGGATAACACTGACATTTGAAATAGATGGCCATCACAACCATTGGACAGAACATGTGTACACATGGCCATGGAGGATGGCCAGAGACATGAAGCAACACACACAGTAGAAATTATATACATGTGTGTACACCCTGGTGTACATTGGCTCGACACAATACAACTATGGCCTTTGTGTAATGGTGATACTGCAGATGTGAAACACTAAACATCATACAGGCCTGTGCACAGCATATGTAGGCATAACATGAAACCACCACATAACATGTCTTGAACATCTTGAGTGTGTCACGACATGAAAGCATTCACCTATACAGTATCCAAATATATACATGTGTTGCACAACATACACATACAACCACATCAGGCCACAGATACAGTACATTCACCTTGCTGATGTCAGACATCACTGTCATGCCTGCTCCTCATGTGTGTGAGGTACACAGATGGTGTGTGGGACATAGAGTACTGCTAAGTTAGCCATGTGTGGGCATAGTTGCCAGGCATCAGTAATATGGTTGCAGATGTACAGGGGTGTCATCTGTATACCCTTCTGTGACCTGTGTCATACATTCCACATTAGGGTTTAGTGTGTATACACCTCAGTGATGCGGGTCACATTCCACATTAGATATGTATTGTATGTGAACATAGTCATGGCTATGAACTGTGTCAGTAACTCACACTGTATAGCAATTGTGAAGCCACATGATGCCCTGCAATGGCTATGCACATCAACTCAATGTGAAGTATGTCAATGCATATTTGTAGGGCGGACAGACAACATTGCATCAGCTGAAGGCCCATGCTAGTATAACATGTCCCTACATTGGGACACCATTACCGTACTGTAGATTGGAAAGGACACCATTACCGTACTGTAGATTGGAAAGGACACCATTGTGTTACACATGTATGCATGTCATTCAACACGTCAGCAGAAGACATGTCATACTACATGTGATTGGCAAGATCATACGCCACACATCAGGCCGGTGTACTGTAAATATATGCTGGTCTGTGGCACCATTGCAAAGTAGGGACAGCCATGTCAAACATGTGTGTACAGCCACATGCACAATGTCTGTAGAGTCAGCTCAGGGGTAGACGGAATAATGTTGAGCAGACATGCACTGCTTTGGGGGAGATATGCAAGCTAGGGCTCAGGCAAACATAGTATTCAGTCGATGTACCCTTCTGCTCATGTCCTCACACATAGGGGAGGTGGCCAACACATAGCATCTGCGGTAGATGTACAAAGGTCAGCGATGGTCTGTTAACATGTGATATATGTTGCACACACCATGGCGGTGCAGTGTAACTGTGCAAAGTGCATGCATTGTGTTGCAGGTTTGGGGCATAGGCTAGTAACACAAATGGTGTAATACAGGTATGTATGCTAACCACCACTATAATTGTGTAAGGTGCATGCCGTCTGCTATAACACATGCATGCTGTTGTGTGCAACTCAGTGATGTATGATAACTACCACTATAATTGCCTAAGCTTAATGCCATCTGCCATATCACCTGCATGTAGCGTGTGTCTGTGTGTGTCTATGTGTGGTATAACTTGTAATGTACAGTTCTTGTCTTCACCTCACAGGTGTTGAAGTAGGTGCGTTGCATCCTGCGGTCCACCTGATGTTAGTGTCCCCACAGACTCTAGCAGTGATGATGATAGTATGATTGAGGCACAGGCAGGGTTGTTAGGGGCTGAATCTGTCACATTGGTTGCCATTCCACCTGTATCCCCCTCATCCTCGCACACAGTTCCCCTGCCTACACATACCCCATCACCACTGGCCATAGAGGAAAGACAGTTGATGGGTGATAGCATGGAACAGGGAAGTGTGGAGACTATGGAAGTTGTGCCTGCACACCATGATCCCAGTCAACTGACTGGTGATGTCCCATACAGGTATGTGCTCATTGCTGCTCGTAGGAGGACCACTGCCCAACATGCCCCTGCAGGACAAAGCACATCAGCTGGAATCACTAGATGCATGTTTCGGGCTGTAATGGAGGCACAGGCACATGCTGAATGGCACAACAGAGAAGGTCTGAGGCTTCAGAGGGCTGCTGTCTGTTCATTAACTGATAACATCCAGGCAATTGCAAATGCTCATCATCATCTTGCAAATGTTTTGGATAGACAATTGGGTGACATGGTGAGAGTCCTTGACCGTGGCATGTCAATCTGCGAGCATGGGATGTCTATGCTGGAACATCTGGTGGAAGTGAGGCACCGGGCACGTGGACGTAGGTCAGCTACATCACCTGTCGAAAGTCTACGTGAACATGCTACTGCACATGCCTGCTCCCATAGTGGCGGTAGCAGCAGCAGTGCAACTGGTGCTGTGCAGTCCACACCAGGTCACAGCAGGCCACGTGCACATTGCCCTGGATGGTCGCAACAGGGACACGATTCCAGTGGATATGTGTCATCAGACGTTACCCAATCTGGACCTCTGCCTGGTAGTGCTTGTGCAAATACTGGCAGGTGCAGGTCACGTGGCCATGGCCAGACACCGTGAACTGTGAAACCTGCCTTGTACAGTCTGCAGCTGTCAATAATACCCCTGTGTAGGCCAGCCACATGCCAGACCTGTGTGCATGCATACACACACACCAGAAACAAATGTAGGGCACCTCAACACACACACATGCATAACATCCACACACACCCAATGATATCACAGGCCCTAACACACGCACATGATGTCATCCAATGGCACAGCCTAGGCCTCTGGCAAACATTATCACCCTGTGCATATGATGATGCATGTGTTGCATCCCTGTCATCCACACCATCGGTGCAGGGACATGCTCATATGGTCTGATGCACAGGGTGAACATACTAGGTAGACAATTGTAGATTAATATTGTTGAGTAGTGTTGACAGGCAGCAGACATACCATGAATGCATTTTGTACGTTTGACAGTATGTATCATGTGTAACAACTCTATCAGCATGTTGATCTTGATGTTCTGCCTTCCTCTTTCAGGTGTAGTTGCATGTGCCGGGGGATGTTGGTGTTTGTAGTTAGTGTCCCATATGTACATGTTGACTACTCACAGGTCTGTGTGACGATACCTGCATGCACTTTGTAGCTTCTACATCACAGTTATAATCTCCCATGTTTCAATTATGTTTACTGTTCTAATGATCCAAGAGCATGATAGCTGTGTAGTAAGCTACTGTGTTCAGAGCCGTCACATCCATAGTAGGTGACATCCCAGGTATAGTTTCCTGGTGTGGGGAGGAGGTAAAATAGTGGTATAGCAGATGACAAGGGTAAAGGCCAGTGGAAATAGTGGCTTCTCATTGGGAGGCAGTAATACCCACTGCCATGACAGCATGGAAACACAGACACACTCACACACTCAGGGATTCACAGACACATTAACACACACTCAAACACACACACACACACACACACACACACAGTTGCCAGTGTTCAGATGAGAACCCCTGCCTATGTGCATATCATCATTATAGTACTACGCAATTACAAGACGCCCCTCAGAGATTGCACATGTACAGGTAGTCGGAATGGCCTATGATCGAGGACATCAACAGGGAAACTATTGTGCAGTGAGTGTATGTGAGGGGGGGTTCATCAGTAGGCTATGTAACAACAAATCACACCCTAGGGTGTACATGTTAACAGGCGGACAGAATGCCCATCTAAGATTGATGATATCAACAGGGATACTAGATTGCATTGAGTGGATGGGGGAGGGAGCATTAACATTTCACTATGGTAAAATACAGCCTTACACCAGGGACCGGACAGCCATACACACAGACAGACACAACCACACACACACACACACACACACACACACACACACACACACACACACACACATACACACACACAGACACACTGTGGCATTCACAAAGATATACACCTATGTCACACACATACAGACACTTGACATGTGTGAGGTTCAACCACCTGCCTATGCCTTTCTTTCTACACTTCACTCTGTACTGATGTCAACAACAGTGTTCAGTAGAGTGAAAACATGTGGGATGCATTCCCAACCATACGTGACATATATGGACACACACATACCCACACGTGCTAGCACTGTGAATCAAACACCTGCCTATATCATGATAGGTATTATAGAAGTATAGCACTATCGCAAAGCTTACTGACTCTTTCCTTTGCCAACTGTGCTGATATATTCACAATATATGCACAGGGGAGGTATTACTGTTACAGGTGTCAAGAGGTTTGCCTTCAATGTTACCCTTACTGCATTCTACATTGTCTGTCTTCCACTTCAGTTAACAAAACCAGACATTAGCAGTTACACAGGTTATTGTAGGAATGGTTGTAACACACCAGTGAGCTGCCCTCAGTAATCATTCATCTGCAAAGTAGCCCCACCACTTAGTAGTCATGTCAAAACATCTGTCCATACCTCATGTAGAGCTTACTGTACTTTGAGCATATCACCATATACAGTTGGCAATGTTGAGGCTGTATTGCAACAGCATGATGTACTAAGACAACAGTCACCTTCAAACATCAGACACTGCACACACATGGAATCTACACAAACATCAATACATGTACAGATATGCGGTCTACATCAGTAAGTGCACTAGCAGGTCAGGAGGATACATTCCACACCTTCTCCGCGCCATATGTGAAACATAGCCGAGCATTACACCATAATGGATGTTGTATTCATGTACTGGTAGGACACAATCACCTTCACCGAGTAGCCATGTGACAACAGCACATATAAGCAAGACACACAAAGCATTATTCCATGTCATGCTCCTACAAACTGTTACTTGATAGTGCCATGGTGAAGCCAGGGCACTGTAATGGTCAACAATGAGCACATCATATTTGCCACACACACCTCATGTTTACTGGAAGAGTGCCAGCAATGTGCTCTGTTAGGCTAGGCAGTACACTAATTCAAGCATGTGTGAGGTCTGTGGCTTGTAAACATCTCGCTCCAGCATGTACTGGCTATTGTGGTACTAAAGCTAATGTCCAGACAGCACACAGCATGCATGGATTGCCATTGTTGACATGGGGTATATGTAGGAGCTGTGGTCACACGTTATGAACATATCACCTGAGACTACTCAGGAACATACAGAGCAGAGCTGGATTTCCCTGAGTCGGACAATACAGGCCTTATGCAGGTACTATGATCCTGTTATTTGGATATGTTTGTAGGCATTGCTTAGGTGGACATGTCTAATGACATACATGCCACATAGGTTGCTGTATGATATGATAGGTGTCATGGGTTACCAGTAGAGAGGGAATATGATCTCTGTTAACATAGATATCAAACCTTATGTACTGTTAGCATGCTATCTGCCATGTGCATGTGTGTAATGACTGTAGCCGCCTGTATGTAGAAAGGATAACAAAAGCTACGGTAATGTCTTTTATGTTGTATGAGTGTGTGATGTACATATCCAGGGCAGGTACAGTTAGGTCATATCCAACCATGAGGGTTTTGTTTACCGGTGTACAGCAACAGTCGACTGTGTTAATGCTGACAACATTCAAGGGACCCTAGTATGCATACAACTGAGCTGGTTACAAACAGTGGTATTATTGCATTGCATAACACATTATGCAGCTGTGTCTGTACATGGGTACTTTGCACAGTTTATGTAGGCCTAGGTACAGTCCACCATTCGAAGGTTATCTGGTGGTCTACCATACTATGTCATACCACATATGGATGTGTGTTGGTTGTCTGGGGACAATGTGGTGGATGTATATAAGGATATAACCTAGAATTCAGCTTTTGGCACTGTCACCTGTACCTGACTCATCTGTGATGAGTTATGTCAGGGTAGTGGTCTTTACATGTGAGTAGCCTTTATGTTAGAAAAATATGTATTAATGTATATGTTTAGTGCTTATTAGAAGCTAAAAGGGTTAACACATTTCATTCTATTTTATGTACAGCTTAATTCTGTATGAAATTATAAGATGCTTTTTCAAACTGCAGTATGCTTTCTGAAATTGCAAGATGCTCTCTGACCTAGTATTCGCTAGCACAGCAAAATTCATGTTTACGCCTTTTGGAAATGTACTGAGAAGCAGGTGATTATCTGCTAGGTCAGGAAAATGAATGAACAGTGAATGAATAGAACAATACTGTTTTCTATAATGTGATTGAATATGAACAATCAGCCTTGTTCATGTTATGAGAACATGCACAGCTGCGGAAAAGAAGAGGTACATCAAACAAAGACTGCTTGAAGAAATGAACTGTAATCTGTACTTGCTTTGTGCTCGAATTAGCCATAGTACCTTGAATGGTAACATTGCATAGTGAGAAGTTGTACCAGACCGGTGGTCATCAAGGCCACATTGTTTTTCTTAGGAAGTTTTTTTTTGTGAACTTGATATGCCAGCAGAAAATCATGGACAAACAGCTGCTGTTAAATAATATTGAAAGAACTTGTGATTTTATTATGTCAGCTTAGTAGGCAATACCTTGTAAGAAATGTATAAAAATAGTTTCACTTCCTGATTCTAGTTAGACAAACTCTGTATTAGCATGTTTTTGTCTCCTTGCTGCAAGATTAAAGTGCCTTAACCTGAACCTGCCATGTGTTGATCATTTTGAAGTTATTTTTCCTTTGACAGATTGGTTCTTCGGACCGGAACTCTCACTTCACCTCAGGTCATATCGGCCAGGTGACATGAAACCGTACGGGGAAGAAACCACATCAGTTCTTCTGCTTTGAAAGACCTCCGACTGAATTGCCGTTCAAAAGAGGCCAGCCACTTTTCTGATCTGCGACTGGAGGACGAGTCGGTGTACAAACCAGAGACGGTCAATCACAGAGGCTCAGGTAAGGTGAGATTTACCTTTTTTCTGTTTTAGATCAGGGACATGATTGAAAATATCTGTCAGGAGATTTGTATTGTACAAGTCAGAGACAGAAAGATTGCAGTCTTGTCATAGATCAGGGAAACAGAATAGGTAAGACAGTTATTCTAGATAAACTGTGAAACAGAAAATCGTGGTACCACGTGAGAATAAGAAGGGTTACGTAACATTTTTTAACAGTCAGAACAATATGGGTGATAAGTGCACAAAAAGTTCCCCAAACCGACCGCTAACCGAAGATGCAAAATATATGCAATTACAGCGTGCCGACAATGTTAAATACTATACAAAATGGGTTAATAAATATGAATTTAATGGAAAATTAGAAAAATCATCACTTATTAAACTTATCAAACAGCTTAAAGCTGATGCAAAAGGTCAGGTAAAAAAGCAACGTCAATTGGGGGTTCCTCAGGCACACAGGTGGATTGAGGAAGCAAACCGTAGGGAGCAAAAAAGTAATAATTCAAAAGCTATGTTTCTAGATAAAGAAGACAATAATTTGGTAATAGCATCAGCCCCTCCACCCCCCTTCACTTCCTGCACCAGAATATGAAGCGAGTTGACAAGCTGGTCCACCTCCGCTATACCCGGCTGTTACCGCAAAGCCAAGACCATATGTTAGAGATCCCATCGAGACCAGGTCTCGAACACGTAACTTAAGAGGAGATACTGAGTTATATGAAATAAACAAAAATTCACAAGCTATGAGTGAAGAAGAGATATGTCCACTCATAGAAGTACCAAATTCGCAGACAGGACAGGCAGAACAGGACCCGACTCTCCTAGTATATAGACCGTGGACACCGGAAGACATCCGGAAAGCCACAGAGGGAATTCCCCATCCAAAAGTTAATTTTAGAAAATTCTTAGAAGACTTACAGGGCATGAGGTTAAGTTATCATTTAAATGGAGAAGAAGTAGAAAAAGTAGTCAGACAGATCATAGGTCCAGATTGGCACATGATCAGTGGCAACTGGAATCCCCGTGATGCAGAACACAAGCCACTCCCATATAGCAATGCAGAACAGGATAACAGAGTGAAAGGTCTAACAGACCGAATCTCTGAGAAATGGAAGCCTAGGGCAGACTGGACTTGCATTAATCAATGCATCCAACAGGAAGGTGAAACTATTGACAGATATTATGCTAGATTATTAGAGTGTTTTAATAACCATTGTGGAATGCAGGTACCTGAAGATCAAACACATGATTCCCCATATGAGCAGCAATTAAAGAATGCATTTTTGAAAGGCAGTATTTTGCCTATAAGCAGCTTTATTACAAAGCACATGGTAGACCATCGTACAAGTAGATTACAGTCACTACCTGAATATGCTAGGCATGCCGAAAGGCATTTTAACAATAAAAAGAAAAAGAAAGCCCAAGTATTTGCTGTAGAAGACTAAGCAGAAGTTTATGTAGTACAGTCCGGAAAAAAGGGCAAGAAAAATACCCAGGGAAACAAACAATCTGATAAATGATCAGAAGAGTTTGAAGAGAGAAAGAAAAGGGGTGAATGTTTTAAATGTGGGAAAAAGGGACATTTAGCAAGGGATTGCAAGCAAAACAAGAAGGTGGTCATGGAAGATAAGGAGGGTGAGAACTGACTATATGATAGTCAAGAATCACTAGAAGGGAATAACCAAGAAAAGACAAATGCAAATGTGATAGAGGGAGTAGAGAATGTGATAGAAGAAATAGAGGAAATACAAGAAATCACCGATGGTGAAGAAAGTGAAATTTTGGACTTAGCATTATTGAGCCTAGAGCTCTATTTAGCAGACACAAAACCGGAAGTTACACTTCTGGTAGAGGGGAGGGAAGTTAAATTTCTGTGTGACTCAGGGGCTCCACGAACCCTGATACATCCTTCCAAACTACCAGAAAATTCAGAATCACTTGATTACATATTAGTGAAAGCAGCTAATGGACAGCTGTATCGGGAGCCACTCTCCCATAACATAGCAATAACTGACCCTGTTTCAGGGATGACCCAGAAAAGCAAAACTGTTGTTTCTGCAAAATGCCCAGTGAACATTTTGGGCAGAGATCTTATGCAGATATTTGGCATAGCAGTAGTACCGACCATGCAGGGTATGGAAGCACAGCGACAAATGGATACTTTTGTGGTGCGACCGGAGGGTGAAACATTTTATTGGTACAGCCAGGACTTAGTTACGACTGGTCCAGGGGCAGTAACCGAAGAACTGATGAATGTAGCCATCAGTAAGTCCCCCTCCCTTGACACTGATAAACAGCATTTGTTGCACTGTACTCTGTATTATTGTAGCACACCAGGACCTGATAAGGAATATGAGCAAGAACTGTTTAAAAACCATGCAAACAGATTAGTATTACGTAATCTGTACTGGGACACAGAAGGGAACAGTGTAGTTAGCTGTTCATTGCCCCAAGAATTCTTTGCACTCTATAAATCTAATCGATTACCACATGTTAGTTTAACTAAAGACAAGAATGTGAAATGGGCAGATCTTGGAGAAAACGTCACAAAGTGGGAAAAACAAACAGAGTTAGAATTGTCAGAACAGGGAATACAAAAGCAGAAGTTAAATTGGATAATGCAGACACACCCAGCTGTACACTTGCAGTCAAGTGAGGACAGCTGATTAGCACTCTTACTAGAAGAGTAAGAAAAAGCTTTACGGAGCATACCAGAAACTCTCTGGTCAACAGGGAAATCAGATGTAGGACTAATTTGTACAGCAGGACCAGTTATTATTACGCCAAAATCAGCATTTAGACCTCAAAAGAGACAGTATCCCTTAAGGAAGGATTCAGAAATAGGAATCAAACCTATAATAGCAGCTTTACTTAAGGAAGGAGCACTGGTAGAATCTCCCGATTCACCATGTAACACACCCTTATTTCCTATTAGGAAAGCAAACGGAGAATGGTGTATGGTCCAATACTTACAAGCTGTACATGACGCAGTAATACCTAGAGCACCTACGGTGCCAGATCCACACACCCTATTGAATGATTTGAAGCCTCAACAGAAGTATTTTTCTGCGGTAGATATTAGCAGTGCGTTTTTTTTTATACCGATACACCCTGACAGCCAACATTGGTTTGCATTCACATTTCAGGGGAAAAGGTATACATACACGCGACTACCACAGGGGTATTGTGAATGCCCAACAATATTTGCACAAGAGATGGCAAGCAACTTGGCAGGATTTAGCCCACCAAGAGGCAGCCAAATTTTACTTTATGTAGACGACATCCTGCTAGCAGCCCCCACCCAGCAAGAATGTAGAGAAGATACCATAGCATTACTACAATTTTTAGCCACTCAAGGACATAAAGTAAACAAAAACAAATTGCAGCTTTGGAGAAAGCAGGTTAAATAACTGGGATATGTAATATCCAAAGAAGGCAGAACATTAGATGAAGATAGGAAAATAGCAATTTTACAAGCACCCAAACCGACTAACAAGAAGGAAATGATGTCCTTCCTGGGCACGACTAATTTCTGTCGGAGTTGGATTCCAAACTATGCCTTGGAGTCTGCTCCATTGACCAACTTGATATACAAGAAGCCTAACGCAGCACAAGATTTATTACAATGGACACCAGAAGCAGAATCAGCTTTCTGCAAACTGAAACAACTGATAGCATCCTCTTTAGTTTTAGGATTACCAAACTATCATAAACGTTTTTTTCCAAACTGTAGATTGTAAACAAGATTACATGACATCAGTATTAACACAGCAGCATGGGGATCAGCAACGCCCCATAGCTTATTATTCATCACAGCTGGACCCAGTGGCATGATCCCTGCCCCACTGTATACAAGCAGTAGTTGCAGCTGCAATGGTAGTACAGGCTTCGGCCTCAGTAGTGTTGTTCCACCCTCTCACATTGAGAGTGCCTCATGCAGTCGCAATTATTTTACTTCAAGAAAAAGTAGCATATCTTTCTCCTGCTAGACATCTTTCCTGTATGACTATACTCTTGAGCCAACCTCATATGACAATTGAATGATGTACAACTTTAAACCCGTCTACCTTGCTCCTGACTTCTGCGGATGGCACACCACACAGCTTCCTGCAGGAGATTGAGCAAAAGACACTGCCTAGAAAAGATCTAATGGATGTTCCCTTGGATGATGCCGAGGTGACATATTACGTGGATGGCTCATGCAGAAGGGGTCCTATAGGACAGAATCTAGTGGGGTATGCAGTAGTTTCTGATACTGTGATTTTAGAAGCGAAGTCTTTACCACACAACTTATCTGCACAAGCAGCAGAACCGATTGCTTTGCCAAGGGTATGTACCTTGGCAAAGGGTAAATGTGTGAACATTTTTACTGACAGCCAGTACACTTTTTCTACTGCACATGTTTTTGCACGACAGTGGAAAAATAGAGGAATGATAACATCTACTGGTAAACAGATTAATCATGCACAATTTATTTTAGATTTATTAGAATCTATTCAGTTACCTCAGAAAGTAGCTACTTGTAAATGCGTAGCTCATACCAAGCAACAGGACAGGATTTCAAAAGGTAATGTGAGAGCTGATATAGCTGCAAAACAGGCAGCTTCAGCTTCAGAAGTATTTCTTTTGAGTGAGGAATTATAACCTTCTGAGATTTTAGACTTAGAAATGTTAAAAACAATGCAGACACTTACTACAAATGTAGAAAAACAGAAATGGATAAAATGAGGAGCAATTCTTGAAAAAGGGCTGTACATCTCCAAAGAAGGAAAACCAATTTTGCCGTCTAACTTGTTTAGATATGCAGCTTTGTTGAGCCATGGGCAGTGCCATGTCTCAACAGGGGGGATGGTACAGTTAGTGAACAGAGTGTTCACTGCATATGGATTTACAAACTACACAAAAAAATTTTGTGCAGCATGCCATGTTTGTAACAGGCATCATGCACAAGGGGCATTGAAGCCTAAGCAAGGGAGTTTCCCAACACCACTGAACCCGTTCCATACTATCTGCATGGATTTCATAGAACTAAACAAATGTGAAAATAAGAAATATTGTCTTGTCATTATAGATATCTTTTCCAAATGGGTGGAAGCTTTTCCGACCAAAAATCCAGATGCAGCTACTGTTGCAAAAGTCCTTGTTAAAGAAATTATTCCTAGATTTGGCATACCGGAAAAGATCTACAGTGACAATGGCACACACTTTGTAAATCAAACCATGCAACAGTTGAGTCAATATTTCGGAATTTCCTTAAAGAACCATTGTGCATACCACCCCCAATCCGCAGGATTAGTATAAAGGCATAATGGGGTTTTGAAAAACAAACTTAGGAAATTCATTAGTGAGACACAGAAGAACTGGGTGCACTGTCTGCCTCTGGCACTGTTGAGCATGAGAACTGTTCCAAATGCAAAGGGGTTAACTCCTTTTGAAATATTGTTTGGTAGGGCATATTATTATACCTCAGTGGAAACCTCTCATGCCTGCAGACCAGGAGGCTGACAGTTCACTTGCAGAGTATATGAGATGACTTTTAAGTAATAAACAACTTTTGCAGTTAAATTCTGTTTTAGATAAAGAACAAACCAGACCATCGGAAGCAGCAGTAGTCCCAGGCACGTGGATCTGGGTGAAGGTTATCAAGAAAAGGAACTGGACCACACCGAAGTGGGAAGGGCCGTACCAAGTGCTACTGTCAGCACCCACTGCAGTCAAGATCGCAGAGCGAGCATCCTGGATTCATCTGACACACTGTAAATTGGTTAAAAACTTTAAACTGGACAAAAAACTTGTTACTGTTACACAAGAACAAAATGACCAGATAGCAAATAGAAATGCTGAACAACCTCAGAAGTATTGCATGATTATTCTGTTGGCCATACTGATAACATTAATCTTTTTGTTGTGGCCTTTCCTTTTTCCAGCCACATGAGCTGAACTGAATAAACGTGAATCATTCATAGACTGGCATCCGAACTTTAACACTTACCAAGCAATTAAATATGTGTATGCTGAAACTTTTAATGTTTCGAATTGCTGGATCTGCACAACTATACCAACAGCATACAGGGGATTATTAATGACTACTGTCCCCCTAGGGGTCAATGAGACCTGGGAAAATTTGCTTTTTGATACTACAACTGTAAAATCACAAGACAAATTGTACCTGCCTGTTACACAAAAGGGAATTGTATGTTTTTACAAAAGTTATACTGTTCAGGTAGGTTGGAGTAATTGTAATGTGACTGTTCCTTACAAATGTTATACCAAAGCTAATAATGCAGGTTATATTTGTGATGCAAACTATGACTCATATCTTGAGTCGATCCATAAGACTATTGATGAGATACAACGTAATCCTGTTCTTTTAAAACAACTATCTATTATTGAAAAGAAAATGTTTCATGCAGGGCAAGTGTATATTAATATTAAAGTAAAGAACTGTTATTTTGTTTGTGGGAAAAAGGCATACAGATGGTTACCTGAGAACTGGTCCGGCAGTTGTTTTTTGGGTTACCTGGTTCCGGCCATACGACACACTGCAGTTTTGCCTCAGGGGAGAATTCGAAATGTCAGAGAGGTCACCAAGAAAACTGGAAATCCAATCAGAAGGCCTGAAAATCCAGTGGGATGAATCGAAGCAGGCTGAAGAAACCATAATTCCGTGAAAAACAAAGATAAACTGACAAGCATGGACTTGAGTGACACTATTATATTGTGGGCAGGTATAGCCCCTGCATATGGCACAGTGAAATTGATTTGAGAGCTGAGAAAACTGTTCAAACTTCTTGAAGTAATGAGTAATGTAACTTTTTCTGCTCTCGAGTTAATGACTGATGAACTGAATGCTATGAGAACTGTGGTGCTTCAAAACCGCATGGCGCTTGACTTCGCCCTAGCGGCGAAAGGTGATACGTGTGCTTTAATAAAAGAGGAGTGCTGTTCGTATATTCCTGACAACCAGCATGAGATGAACGACCATCTTGAGGTGATTCACCAAGTGTCGGCCATGACCAAACCAGGCCCAAACCCACTGATGGACTTTTTCCAGAATTTGTTTGGGGGGTGGGGTAGCATCCTAATGAACATCCTGATTGCCATTTGTGTGGGATTACTCCTATTAGGAGTGTGTGTTTGTTGTGGTATTCCCTGCATGAAAAGACTGATCAAAGATTTTATAGACATGTCAGTTTCTGAGACTTTATATCAAAGCACTGAAATTGAAGAACTGCTGAAAAATGAAACACTTTTATAAGTTTAAACTGAATGACTCTCTTAACTGCAAATTCTGAACAGAAAGAGGTTAGGAGAAGAAGCAATTGTTCATGCTTTTGAAAATAGAATAAAAAGTATTAACAGGGGGAAATGTTAGAAAAATATGTATTAATGTATATGTTTAGTGCTTATTAGAAGCTAAAAGGGTTAACACATTTCATTCTATTTTATGTACAGTTTAATTCTGTATGGAATTATAAGATGCTTTTTCAAACTGCAGTATGCTTTCTGAAATTGCAAGATGCTCTCTGACCTAGTATTTGCTAGCACAGCAAAATTCATGTTTATGCCTTTTGGAAATGTACTGAGAAGCAGGTGATTATCTGCTAGGTCAGGAAAATGAATGAATAGTGAATGAATAGAACAATACTGTTTTCTATAATGTGATTGAATATGAACAATCAGCCTTGTTCATGTTATGAGAACATGCACAGCTGCGGAAAAGAAGAGATACATCAAACAAAGGCTGCTTGAAGAAATGAACTGTAATCTGTACTTGCTTTGTGCTGGAATTAGCCATAGTACCTTGAATAGTAACATTGCATAGTGAGAAGATGTATCAGACCGGTGGTCATCAAGGCCACATTGTTTTTCTTAGGAAGTATTTTTTGTAAACTTGATATGCCAGCAGAAAATCATGGACAAACAGCTGCTGTGAAATAATATTGAAAGAACTTGTGATTTTATTACATCAGCTTAGTAGGCAATACCTTGTAAGAAATGTATAAAAATAGTTTCACTTCCTGATTCTAGTTAGACAAACTCTGTATTAGCATGTTTTTGTCTCCTTGCTGCAAGATTAAAGTGCCTTAACCTGAACCTGCCGTGTGTTGATCATTTTGAAGTTATTTTTCTTTTGACACTTTATGAATATGTGGACACCACCACCTGGAATGGTCCATACCACTGTTATGGCCCACATGTTTGGATCTGAGTTATATGGTGGTAGTGCAATTGTGCACTACAGAGCCTTCAGCCAGGTGTTCCTCACTGCACAGATGTCAGTAATCCCCATTGTAGGTTCTACATTGAGCAAATGGATTACTAAAGCCACACATCTAGCACTGGTTAGCATAAGCATCCAAAGCAATTGTCTTGTAGGTGTCAGGGTGGTACTTCTGTATGTATGACATTTGCCTTGGAATGTGACTACATGGGTAAATGCAACCTAGGTATTATCCACGCACACACGAAACATGGATGCATGTGCTCTGTGTTGAAGGCTTGTCGTTCAGTCATGACAGCCCAGAATGACAGACACTGGGCAATCTCATAATAACAGCAGGACATTGGCTCATTGTTTTGGTCTAGCAGTTGCCACTTGTACCATGACATCACTGCGAGTGGCAGTAATTTGCTTGGTAGCAAATGCCACATGTAAGGTGATGGACAGCAGCTGAAATTGCGTATATAACCAAAGTGAGATATACTTAGGGTAGCAGTCCTGCTAATAATGACAACAACTAACACAGCCGAGAGAGGTCATCTTGACACCTGCACCTCAGTACCATTGCACAATGTGGCTCACACATTATGCTTGCACATGTCACTGTTCCATGTATAATGCCATTGTCCACAACCTGCTATCAATGTATGCCTTTCAGAGCAGCAAGGTGTGTGATACATGCTGTAGGTAGCATCTGACTGTGTGTCCCAGTTAACCTATTGTCTGTCGTGTCCACACATGCATGATTGTGTATACTTAACATATATATATGTCAGTACTTCATGTACATGTATGTATGTGTATCACACAGCACAAACACAGATATATCATTTACGGGCCAGATACAGGTATCTGGTAGTAAACCAGTATGATGTGCATATAAATGGACAATAAAATTCTTTTTGTTACTCAAAACAACTTCTTGGTACTTGGTCTGTACCCTCATTTGGTTCTCCACAGAGAACTTTTGTTAGTTTTGGTTATTATTGTTCGCTTTCTTCTCTTGACTGGATGATGTGCATATATACTGACAGGTAAGATGTACATAGCCGTAAACCTGTGTGTTTACACTAGGAGTCCATTACAACGTGTTCTGTACATGTAAGTGTATGAGCATGCACACTGTGGCCTTCTGTGGTTAGAATCGGAGTGCATTCCAAACAGCCCTGTGCTACTAAGTGTATGAGCATACCCACTTCCACCTTGTGTAATTTGAGTCAGTGCATCCAACAAGCCCTTTGTTGCTAAGTGTATGAGCATGCCCAGTATATCTTTGTGTAGATGTAGTCATAGTGCATCCCAAACGGCCCTGTGCTACTAACTGTATGAGCATGCCAACCTTGTGTTATTGGAATCAATGCATCCAAACAAGTTCTGTGATTCTATGTGTATGAGCATGACCACTGTAACCCTGTATAATGATAGTAGTTGTCCATTACACAGATGGGCATACTCCAGCTCAGGTTCCTGTTGTGCTCCAACTATACTTCTCAGGCCTACCTATGTACTACTGCAGATGATGTGTCTTGTTTGTGCATACAGGTTGTAATTGACACCTACTTTAAACACACAGGTTTACAGCTATGTACTTAATGACTGTCAGTATCCCTGCTGTTGTCCTCAATATTAGAAGGGCATTCTGACTGCCTTGGAATGTGTAATCTCTGTGGCGCATCTCATAAATGCGTAGTACTGTAATAATAAGCTATAGATAGGCAGGAGTTCTGATCCCACCACTGGCAACTGTGTGCATGAGTTTGTGTGTGTCTCAGCAAACGGTGTGCGTGTATTTGTGTCTGCATCCTGTCATGACAGTGGGTTTTTCTGCATTCCAAAGAGATACCACATTTTCCACTAGCTTTTATCCTTGTCAACTGCTAAACCTCTCTCTTCCCCTCCCCCTCCCCACTGCAAGTAATCAGTCCTGTGATGTCACTCAGCTCAGAAGTGGAATCAGAGTAAGTGTAATTGTATATGTTCTGTGGCAATACCCCAGCTGCATACCACTGTACTAGTTACCTTTACATAGGCAAGACAAGTATGCACAATACTGGCAAGTGTGTGCGTGCTTGTGTGTGTAACTACCCTGTAGCCAGGCATACACATCTGTAATGTCTTTTAACATGCTGCACATCATGGTAGCCATCTGTGGTGACTGGTGTCTACAAAGTATTACATAGTTAGGAATGGTAAAGAATACACAGTCATGCATGACTACAGTTGGGTATGTTATTTTCCTTGCCACTGTCGAGCAGTGACACAGAAGTGATCACTGGGGTGTAAGTCCATACCCATCATTTCCACACCCAAACTCCATAATCCCCAGGGTAGATTACATTAGCCATCATTCCCCACCCCAAACTCCACATACACAATAACCATCCCTTCTCTGGTGAACTGATTAAGATTTAAATGTTATAACACAAGAGATGCCTCTGTTTTGTGTACATGTCAGTTCCTTTGGAACCCTTCTGTGTCACAAAGGGTGTTCAGACATGTGTATATATATGTGTGTGTGTGTGTGTGTGTGTGTGTGTGTGTGTGTGTGTGTGTGTGTGTGTGTGTGTGTGTGTGTATATATATAGATATAGCTCTGTCTGTGTATATGCATATATATATATATATATATATATATATATAGATAGATATATATGTGTGTGGGGGTGTGTGTGTGTGTGTGTGTGTGTGTGTGTGTGTGTATACACATCCCGTAGGTGTGTGTATACATACATATATATATATATAGTTATGACAGTTGTACAGATGTAGACTTGTCTTTGTTGTTTCACAGAGTACAGTACATTCAAGGGTACTGTACATATGTACACAAAGTTACTGTTCCATTTGTTTTCAGTACTGTGGAATACCTGTAGTAAGATGCACATTATAAAATCCATGCAACATGCATACAACGCAAATGGCTTAGTGGTACGTCTAGTGACCTCAATGTGCATGGTCCAGGGTTCAAAACCTGCAAGCCTTGTTGATATTGTCAATTAGGACTGAATAAGACACTTTTAAGTGGGTGTAAATGTGTTTTTATGACAGTAAGCAGCGGGTATACGCAGGTAACAGACATGTACAACTCGCAGTACACTTGAAATGCCCTTCTTTGGCAATCCTGCTGATGTCACCCACCTACGGATACACATCTGGGACTGCTGTAACCCAGTAATCTCTATGGCACGTGCTGTAAATGCATAATGCTGTAGTGTGATAAACTAGTTTGGTAGGTGTTCTAATCCCAGACAGGCCAGCACTGTAAGTCTGGCTGAGAAAGAAACGATTATTTTTAGTGTATGCACACTCATTACAATTCACATACTCACCTTTGGCAATCTTGCTGATGTCACCCACCTAGAAATACACCTTTGGGACTGCTGTAACCCAGTATTCTCCATAGCGCATGCTGTAACTGCATAATGCTGTAGTGCAATAAACTAGTTAGGTAGGGGTTCAATTCCAAGACATGGCAGGTGTGTTTGACAGTCAGAGCCTGTGTGGAGGTGGCTGTGAGTGTCTAACCACTGGACATGTTGGGGAGTGGATTTCATAGTTTTCCTATATGGTGTTCGTATTATATATCACAATGTCCACCTCTTGAGGAGTACAGATGTCAATCAGCCAAGGGGCTGTGTTGACAAGTCATACCCCTACATCTGGCAAAATGCCTGGTGAACAAAGTATGCAACCCAGCTATTGCCCAGAATACATTCTGAACCCATGTGTCATACACAAACACACTTGCCTAGAACATCCTGCTATGTTGCTAGTACCCTGCACATTGATGACAGATAGTAGGCATGGTATGATTGCAGTCAGCTGCAGAGGGCATGGCACCCTGTCCAGCAGTACAATAGGCACATAATTGCGGACAATATGCCTTCACTATATTCCCCACTGGATGCCTGCAACATATGTGGTGCCATCAAATGTGATCCACAAAGGCCATACAATGCCTTACACACATGCCATGTATGGACAGATGCCACTGACACCAGGAAATACCTGTATCATGCTATCAATGCAGGTGCAGGGTCAACCCGCTGTCTATAAGCAGATCCTGCCACAACAGGCCAGTATTGGTATATCTGAGGATAACAGTCTGTGTACACAACATGTGCCAGCCAAACTAGGTACACTTGTACATGTCACTGTACATTATTGTGGGACATGCACATCCCAGGCAATGTCCATTTCAAGGACTATCAAACACAGACATGGAATGCATTGCAAAGCAATGGCCATACACAATGGTAACCAGGATGACAGGACAGTTCATACAATACCCATCTGTGTGGGACATTGCAGACACTACACCCCTGAACCACACTGCACATCATTGTTGGGTGGTGTGATGCCAAGAATTACCCCTCGCCCAGCCTTGTACAGCCATCTTGCATAGCCAACCACTGCACACCCATGAAGCAATGCACACATGCATGTCAGTACTGGCACCTTGTGTCTGCATGTGGGATATGATGCTCCCAACCATAGTCACACCCAGTATAACTCCCATTGGCATACTGACTGATGTCAGACACGTTCACATGCCCTAGCCCATAGAACCTCCGGATATCCCCTGTGGTGCATGTAGTACCTGTGCATTACTGCAGTATGGCAAACTAAGTAGTTAGGAAGTGTATTTGTGGGCCTGGCAAAGTGTGGCAATGTGTTGGAGTCCCTTAGAGAGTGTGGTTGTGTTGTTCATGTGGACAGCCATGTGTGCTACACCTAATGTATGTCTACTATATCTCTGTTGCAGATGTCGCTCACCAGCACACCAACATGTCAGCTTTGTGGCACATGGAGTAACTGAATGCACTTGTAATTTTAATGGCTAGTCAGTCAGGGGTTTGAACCCCTGTACCAGTAGGTGTGTGACAGATGATGCTTAGGTTTTAGTCTCCAAGCCCTTCTCTGATGTACTTTGCCTCTGTCTGTCCCTCCCATGCACTCTCTTGTGGATGTGGAGTTGTACACCTGCTCAGCAGCAGCTTGTGTTTTGTAAGTGATGGTCATAATCAGGTGATGGCCTCTGCACCTATTGCAGTCCTCCTCTAGCTGATTGCATGTGGAACAGCTGTGGTGATGTTCGCATAGCCAATCGCATGGAAACACAGTACAATATCTAGGAACAACATGTTGATGTTTGCCCATGACAGTCGCTGTGAGTGGAACCTGGATCTGGTGTTTGGTAAACTGCATCACAGATGATATCTGGATATTCCTCAAACAACATACACAGTGGAAAATAGCCTAAAGACAGGAGGGTGATGTGCCAGACATGACTACAGCATGTAAGTGTAGCTATGCTTCATTGAGACTACTGCCAGTTTAACAAGTTGTGTGTGGTAATGGCTATTCTGCATGTTTTAAAACTGACAAGACAGTGCTCTGTTTGTGAGAGAACCCCCATATGTAGGGCCATCTGTGGACTGGTCAGTATAGGGAACCATTTATTTCTTGTGTTACTCACTGAACACACATCTGTGAACTGCAGAAGCATAGTGTGAGGATTGCAGTTAGTACATGGTGGTAGTGATTAGAGTTGCTGCCATCGCATCCCTGATTGGACATACGTCACATGAAACAGTGGTATGACAGTCACTGTCTGAGTTTCTCACAGTGACATGCCAATAATGGGCCACTGTTCATAGCTGCAGTCACAAGTCTTCTACATGTTGTACAAATGTCATGCAGTATATATGCATGTGTTGTGCTCCCTCTGAAAATGTATGCCATCTGTTGTGTTGGGTTGATGGTCATATCTATGCATGCTGTTATTAGTAATTCTGATTGGTGTTGACTATTACCAAGCCATATCTGTGTTAAAACTGCAACACCATAGGCTGTATGGGTTTGGAGGTCCTGGCAGAACTACCTGTCCCACTTCAGCTGGCCATGGCACCAGGCACCAGCACATCTGGGGCCCAGCCTTGGACCTCCACCTCTGTTGGCTCTGCACCACCTTCTGGTGGAACTGCCACTGAGGATGGGACTTGTCCCCCGTGGGAGCAGGTTCAGACAGGAACTTGTCCGCTGTCGAACAGTCCCGGACTTGGTGCATAGGGGGTTCAATAATGGGTTTCAAGGCCAGATACGCCAGCTTGAGGGCAGAGTGTCACATTTAGAGGGTGAGCCTGCCCCTCCTAGACAGCCCCGGCACAGCCACCTTTGCGGCTGTTTTGGTGCAGTGGTGGCTTCCCATGGCTGGGACCTCTGTCTGACTGTTTCCATCTGGGGGCTCATGGGCTTGTGACTGCCAAACACCCCTCCTCGTCCAAGGTGTATCCCCCAACATGTGTCATATCCCGACCCTGTATGCTGTCTTGTCTTTCATCCTACCCAACCTATCCTGCACGAGCAGACCTACTCTCCTTACCCCACATCCCACTCTCACCCTATGGAAACAAAAGGCCAATCTGTTCCTAGAACAACATTTGCCCCATACATAGCTGTCCATTTCACACACGTGTCCACTGGACACTTGTAACCTTTTTAATTTGCATCACAACATACTCCAGTTGTCCTCACCCCTGTCTCTTAGGCACATGATCCTGGTATGCACATGACTCCTAAAGGTTCCAGGTACACGTGATGCAGACAACCCCATTGTACACACAACACTACCGGTCCCTCTATGATTACCTCATTTACCTTTTTCATTATGATGATGTTGCACACAGCACATTGCAAGAGTACAGTTATCACATAATGATTGGACAGGAACTGTTGTGTTAATGTAAATAAAATGCACAGAGTGATGTATTTGGCCAATGTACAAATGTTTGCGTGTATTAATGACACATGTCTGTCTGAGGGAGTCTTACTATTACATAGGACAACACCACTACATAATACAGGTGTTGCTGGTGTTTCCCTTTTCATTCCTTTGTAATGCTTTGTTGTCACATGGGATTTTCTTGATATATCTACATATATGCATGTATCTATATCTGGACATAAACACACACACATACATCTACATGATGGAATACATTTCCTATACTGTTGAATGGGCTGGATGATATGTTTGTGATAACATCCACCATCTGTATATCTGCCATGGCTTAGTGGTAAATCACATTGGCTGTGGTGTGCAGTGTCCTGGTTTCGAGCTTTGCAGAGGCTGTTTATTTTGTTGTTGGGCAGAACAAGGCCATTGGATACGGAGTGATTAACTCACATTAAAGCAGTTGTGAGTAGGTGTGCGTGAAGCTAAGCAATGCTAATCTCTGGTTACAGTTTCTTACACTTAGTTAGCCTCTACATTGCTTCACCAGTGTGATACTTGCATACCGGCGGTCAAACAAGCTTACACCCACTTGCTCCCACACTTGCAAATGCACCGCATTTGGTGTTTGCATCTGGCACTCACACCCCTGGGTGGGAATGAGGACTACGATATTACATTGTGATGCCTATTACATTGGATTACATGCCTACAGTATCAGGAATGGCTGCCCATTAGGTGAAAGCATGCCGTTTGACTGTACGGAATCCGTGGCCTGTCCACAGTTTGATTCATATAATTGGTGTGTTCCACTTACAATCTGCACCTGTCTGGCTAATACATAGGAACTGACACTCTTCAATACAAACAAGTAACTGGGTTTTGGAACCCACATCCTTCAGCCGAGTCATGCTACTGCATATCTATTATTCTATCATCTTTATAAGGTTGTATGCGGAATATGTGCTTTCTGTCCCTATCAGACCTCTCAAATGATTGGGGACAAATATCAACCGAATCAGGGATACGTCATGACAACATCAGGGACACATTTAAAATATTAGTGCTATTAACCTGACACATTGACAGACTCAGAGCATATGAATTAATACACATTTTCTGAGGTAAATGATGTTTATAACTCTAATTTGTTGTCATTATTCATTACGTTTAATTCACCACCTTTCCTCCAAAAGTCGCTAGTTTTAGGAGGGATTAAGTGGGACAGAGTTAGAATTTGAGTCAAAATCAGGGACATCCCTGGAAATCAGGGACAGCTGAGAGATATAGTCCCTATTTGTTCCACCAATGGTTTATGTCCTGTCCAGTGGATTTGCTCTTAGGGGTTGAGAGGTATGGGCATAAGCTATGCCCATTTCGGAATATTACCTACATTCCCGGGGTGGTCCTACTATGACTGTGACAGCCAACACCTGCACGCCTAGGCCCATAATTGCATACCCATAGTTCCCCCACCTGCCCCTCCTCTATAGCACTCATCCTTACTGTGGGTGCAGGTGGGGTATAAACACACCACTACACACTGCCCACTCTCTGCATGTCAGGAAACATGTCGTACGTTGTGTTGACCCATAGGTTATCAGGCTTGCACAAACTACTGGTCCATGTATGTCTACAGCTTGGTTTGATGAATCATTACAGGGACTGACTCCGATGATCAGTAATTTTTGGGTGTCCCACAAGGGACATTGATGTCTTTGTTTCAAGATTAGACCTGGCAGGTCTCTCCCACTGGTAGTATCCTGCCGGTGGTCTGGGAAGCAGTGATGTGTTTACTTTTATTGTGTGTCTGTATGGCTCACTGGCCTAACTTGAGGGATTTGATGCTACATGTTACACGTTTGTTTATTGGACCCCTCACCCCCATATGCATGGCCTGTGAAAATTTGAAATTCGTAACTGCTGTATCATATCCTAGCTATATACATGTGTATATTTACAGTCACATATATATATATATATATATATATATATATATATATATATATATATATATATATATATATATATACATTACTATATATAGATATATCTGTAACGATGCATACATGTATATATTTATATATTGCTATCTATATATATATATATATATATATATATATATATATATATATATATATATATATATATATATATATATATATATATATATATATATATCTTATATATATATATATATATGTATAAATATATATATATATATATATATATATATATATATAAAACAACATATGGGTCTATGGTTGTCTGCATATGTATATATCTATATGTGGGTATGTATATGTATTCTGTCTCTGTATGTATACAATTGTACTATGGAGATGGAGAGGTTTATCTCTATGTCGCTATGGGTAGATATACACACACATACTGCTACATATATACATCTACATCTGGTTATTCCGTTCCTTGCCATATAGATTACACTTTGCCGCAGTGGGACACATAGTGGGTGTGGCTGCTCGTTGGGCGATGCCTCTGCCCAATGAACACATTTGCTTACAGCCCTGGGGCTGTCCATATAGGTCCATATCAGCCAACACCTGCACACCTAGACCCATAAGTAGCTACCCATAGTTCCCCCACCCACATCTCTTCTACAGCACCCATCCTTACTCTGGGTCCTGGTCGATTATGAACACACCACTACACACTGCCCACTCTCCACTTCACGGGATCCATGTCATACAATTGTCTCGACCCATGGGTCATCAGGCTTTCCCACCCTTGTATTCCGGGAATGTACACACCCCAGCCAGAATGTTCGGTGTATCATCTTCTTTTGGTCTTGTCAATTTTTGGGGTGTCTCGCAAGGGACGCTCCTGTCTGTGTTCCAAGATTAGATTTCACGGGTGCACTGTGCACCCCCCCTGTTGTATCCTGCATGTGGTCTGGGGAGCAGTGGACTATTTACATTGTTTGCGGGTTTGTGTGTATGTTTCCAGTGTCCGGCTTGGGGGGGTAGAAAGTCATGCTGCGTGTTTCATGTTTCTTGCTTGGGCCCCTCACTTCCATTGGCATAGCCTGTAAATATATGTCATTCTTGTGTGCTGTTTCCTATCATAGCTGTATATCTGTGTATATCTACGCGCACACACACACACACACACACACACACACACACACATATATATATATATATATATATATATATATATATATATATATATATATATATATATACATACGTATATGTGTATGTCTGCAACTATATATATATATATATATATATATATATATATATATATATATACATACATATAGTTATATAGATAGATATATATATATATATATATATATATATATATATATATATATATATATGGGTTCATGTCACTACATCGACATATCATTATGTCGACAATTACTGCAGCGACACGAAATAATCGACAATTGAAACCGTCGACAACTGGAATCACACACTTTAACTTTATCGACAACCCGAAAGCACTTTTAAATAGAATGCTACCTTGGGCCAAGTACTAACATGGGTCAAGATGGGAGCGTGATTTGTACGTCTACATTACTGGTGTTTCACCCCCATCTTGACCCATGTTAGTACTCGGCCCAAGGTAGCATTCTATTTAAAAGTGCTTTCGGGTTGTCGGTAAAGTTAAAGTGTGTGATTCCAGTTGTCGACGGTTTCAATTGTCGATTATTTCATGTCACTGCAGTAATTGTCGACATAATGATATGTCGATGTAGTGACATGAACCCATATATATATATATATATATATATATATATATATATATATATATATATATATACACACATATATATATATATATATTTATTTATATGTAAATATAATGTGTATATATATATATATATATATATATATATATATATATATATATATATATATATATGTGTGTGTGTGTGTGTGTGTGTATGTGTGTGTCTGCAAAGCAATGCATACCTTGCGCAAACGCACTTACACATGCTTACTGGTGTTTATATATGCTTAAACCTGCTTACTAGTGCCTTATTTATAATGACACTGACACTTCATTCCAGTTCACTTTTAATTGTTATTTTGCAGGTTATACAGCAGACAGATGTCGAAATATGTTCATGTACAGATTACCGATGGTAAATGGTATGTGATGCAGTGGGATTCGGAACGGGAATGTCTGTTCGTTAGGCGGTTGCTCTAACCAATACACTATTGCTGTGCTGCTTCATTTGCATATGTACCCATATACCCATGACTCCTGGTTCCCCAAACACCCACCCCAATGCTCCCGTAGCACTGCAGTCATCCATTCTCCAGTTGGATTTGCGGTGTATCCACACCACTACACATTGGCCACCCCCTACTCCTGTAGACCTATCCCATCGGTTGACTCACTCCACATATCCTCAGAACTCCTAAACTTTTAGTCCACAAACATTGGTGATATGAGCGAACAAAAGGACACTATTCTCAATTTTTGGGTTGTCCCACATGGGACATTCATGTCTTTATGTCAAGATTAGACTCTATACTTCATTACATCCTTACTTCCGTTAACATGACACTACAATAAATTAATAAGTATGACTATGTGGTAACGCACACGTTACACATGAGAGCCTTATTATTTATGTGTTCGGCATATTTTTTTTACAAACAGACCGGTTTAGTAATTGACGTTGCTGTAGCAGGCAGATCACAGGAATGATTCCATGTGTGTGAAAGTCATCACATTTGATTTTTTCAGCACAGCACTGACTTCAGTCATTGCACACACTTCTGCATTTTAGCAGTTTCATCCCTTCCCTCTTATGCAAAACCTATTATTCTATCTACTGTCGAGGTTTGTAAGGGCACATTCATGTTATTTATGTCTGCAAATGGAATGAATGTTTTACAGACAATGTACTTCTACATATAGATGTCTGCATGTGTGTATGCATATATACTTATAATGACCTCGCTGACCTCCATGAGGTGGTCCAATTAGTACCAGCCCATCCAATTCTGGCATGCCTGGATCCATAATTTCATACCCATAGTTCCGCCACCCCACCCGAGTTCAACATACACACATACCATCCATTATCCAGTTGCTATCGCAGCCATGACACACCTCCACACATTGCCCTCTCCCGAGCATTAGGGGCCCTAAACATATGTTGTCCCAACCCATGTATTCTCAGGCTCTCCCACCATTTAGTCCTTGAACATACCTGCCCTTGCTTGTGTAATGGTCGGATGGCCAAACATTCTATCAATTTTTGGGTAGTCCCACCAGGGACTACCCTCTGATTGTAAAGTAGACTTAGCAGATCAACAATGTTACTCCCACTGGTAATATCCTGCCTGTGGTGTGAGTAGCAGTGTTTTGCTCACTCCTGCCCAGCTTGATATGACATACGCTGACAGTGCTATATAATACTGGGGTTGCTGTTGATTCACTTCTCATTCCTTTTGCATGCTTTATTGTTATGTCGTTCATTTTTCATTGATATATATATATATATATATAATATATCTGTACATACTTATATACATTTCCTATGCTGGGCGCTGCTTAGATCCACGCAAGTGCACTCAGACTTGCTTATTGGTACTTATATATGTTTACTGCTGCTTATTTGTGCTTCCATCTGCTTTCTAGTGCCTTATTCATTATGACAGTGCCACTTTGATTGAATGACATTTAGTTAAGCATCTCATGCGATACTCTTATGTCGGTTGTACAGAAAAAAAGACATTCATTCCACATGGAAAATGATATGTGCTATTGTTGGGCTCGAACCGTGAATGCCTGTAGGTTAGAAGGATGCTCTAAACACTACATTATTGACATTTACGTTGATTCAGCATGTTTTTCTCTATTTTAATGATTTTTATGTGTAAGCTATGCTCGGCGGAGGGCAGCGATGCACAAACACGCTGCGCTTTGCTTACTTCTTCGATATTGCAGCAATACAAATGTATAATAGGGACACTGGGAATTTAATTGTGAAAGTTCTAGGGACAAGGCTCAACATTCCACTATGTGCTTGTGTGTTTGCTATTTCAATTTTATTTCACTGTCCATGGACACTCTTGTATGTTTAGCGTACATTTTGGTGTCCACGGACACTGAATTACTGACTTACTATTAGAGGCGGGCTCTAATAGCAAGCATAGTAGGTTGTGCAACTGTCGTGGCATGTTTACACCTCCATAGAGCACTTGTACACACACACACCCTGCACTCGCACACATTTCCTGTGCATGTTGAGGGTGCAGCAGCGCGCCCTCATACATATTCATGCTCAGCACAAAGCTAAAACCGTCCTTGCACCGAGCTTCTTGAATCCTGGGGCTATAGCTATGGACTTTATAAGTGATAACCAGAAAAGTTATTTCAAAGAATTTGAAAAGTAACGCAACTCCTCTTTTGTTTGACTTTTTTAAATTCAACAGTTGTTGTTTGCCAGAAAGAAAGTGCATTATCAAGAATAAAATCTATGGCTAACACACCTAATGATAAATATACAACTAAGATACATAACACATTAGAAAAACTCACAACTGGATTATCCACTTAACTTTCATTAGTCTTAAGATCTATATCAGTAAATTCTGAAAAAGAATTAGGAGAATTTTAAAAATGGAAATCTTTATCTGTTGTAAATAGCTGGTGTTTGTATTAGCATGTTTGTTAATGATTATTTTTGGAAATAAAAGTTTAAAAAGTGCTTTATTGGAGTGTATCATACCAAATCTCTTAGAATGGTAAGATTTCATGTACATCATCCATATACTTTTGTTGAAGCAAGTGACAAAAATAAGATATATTCCAAATGCAAGAAAAGAAATATCTGTGTACTTTCAGACAGACAGAAAGGGACAGAAGTAAGAGGAACAATCCTGAACTAGAAGGCATTATGAAGCAGCAGACACAGCTATGATCTGCATTCCACTGCCCAATCAACCTGCAAGTCAATGAGAATAACAATAAACCATACGGTACTGATCTGCTGCTGTGGAACGCCTCTCGTTACTCTTTGTTTTACAGTGTCAGGGTTGAACAATAGAAAGTTACAAGGCAAAAAAAAGAGGAACAGGTGGATTCAATAAAGCCTACACTGTCATTTTTGACCATGTGCCATGGAAAGTTTTAGATTCAGTAAGCTCCGCGTAGAGGAAACAAGGTAAACACTGCATCATGTAATTAGCTGAATTAACATGGTAATTAACCTATCTAACATGGTGGAGCTGTTCAAAAAGCTATAAAGCAACTTGTTAGACTCCATGCTGGTCTTACCTGATGAATTCGAAAATGTTTCAAATACAGCCACAGAACGGAGTCTACACAGATAGAAAAAACTTTAAAATGTGTGACATTTGTACAGAACTGACCTTAATATGTGACAGCAGGCTGGACACAACAAAAGGAGAGTACCAAAAGCAACATAAATCTTTTTTCTTTGTGCAAGAACAGAAATGCAGCTTTGCTCCCTCACCCCCAGGTGAACAGTACACATTGCAGACCATACCTGTCAACCTGTTAGAGCAAAAAATCTAGAGAAAGCCATAAATAATGAGGGAAAAAGGCCCCAAAATAGTGACAATTTTTAAATATTGCTCTTACAAACTTAGAAAGTTGAAAGAATAACAAGTTTTGTGATAACATGAATTTTTCAAAGGGTTTGAAATCTGAAACTCAAATGTCTGTCATTATTTTCTGACTTCAGTCTATAATGACTGGGCAATGTTTTGCCAGAAAATCACATATCCATGTAAAAAGCAGTACTCCTCTGTACGGATTTCTCCCAAAGTAATATCCTCTGTAATACCCTCTGTTCTGTGTTCAATATTCAGCTCCCCTTCAGTTTCCTCAGCTACACAGTTGTCAACTGTGTAGATTCAGGGTTGTAAGCATGGTGAATATGCAAATGAGGTCTGAACTCCTTAGAATTGCTGAATCCAAAAAACTGAATCTGTATAGGGATGTAAACATCATGCAGGTACTACCTCAGTGTTTGCGTTTACTGGGCGACAACTGTGAATACTTACATTAGGGGGATGTGTAGGTTAGACTTACAAAGCACTTCATGTAGATCTGTCAAGGCTGGAAATGCAAGTAAGCAGTGTGCAATTCACAGGTTTTGTTTCGTTAATATGCAGCCTCCACTTCATTTGTTGGCAAATTGTGTTTTCTCTGTCAGTGTTTTATTTTATTTATTTATTGTCGTGTCTGTGCAATGCTGCACTTCATGCAATCACGGGAAACATAGTAATGCTATCCTTATCTTGTTTGCCTAGCAATGCGTGACAGGTGAAAGGGAGAACTTATGAATGATTACTAAATAAGGGAATGTCATGTAACTATTCCAGTACCAGCACTGCTAAAGTTTGACAATTAGTATTGCTGCTTAACTGACTCTGTGGCAGCATGTGTTAATGCATTGATACATTCCTTTTTTGAGCCAGATGGTGCTTGGTTTGAATACAGGTGCATCTAATACTTCAAAATACTTTTCAATATATTGCGATAATGAATGGCATGAATTTTTTTATATGAGATATGTTGCTTTGTGTTTGCATAGCACAGCTAGATTAAGTGGCATTGCACAGGGACAACTGCAGCATTTGCCACCATTCACCGTTGGTGTGCAGTGCACACCTCTGCTCAAACATGGAGCCAAAAAACTGAAGGGATCCATTGCTTCTCCAGTATTGCTAGAGTCTGATAGTTAGTATTCAGCCTGTGGAGTACACCTTCTACTTAAATGACTCTGTGGCAGCAGGGGTAATGTACTGAATGCAAGGATATGTTCCTTTTTGGGGACAGATGACACTTGATTCAAATACAACGAAATCTAACACTTTTAATTTCTTTGTATTACCATTGCTGTGCATTGGTACCTGATGTGCACCATTGCAAAATAATGCATTAAAGAAAAGAAAATGGGGAAGATAGGACAGTGGTGAAATGGGGAGCAAGCAGAGGGAAGAACAAATGGAAAGCAATGCAGGAATATGCAGGAGGGAGGTAGGAAAGAACCACAGCTATCCACTTCTTCAATAGTAAAAACTGACAATATATGCAGAATATTCACTGAATTTGGACTTTCACCTCCAAAGAGAGGGGTGACCACAACAAAATCATGTTGTATAGCCAAATGGACCGAATCAAGTGTCAAAAAGACATGTGTGCAAAATGGAAAGCTATGTATGGGATGATTTTTTTTTTTGGTAAGTTGTGTAAGTGAGGAAGCAATTGCAGACAGATAAGACAAGACACAGGGATGGTGATGGACACAAGAGGTCGGGGAACATCATGGATTGGGTGTGGGTGGGGACATCAAGGGCCTATGGACATCAAGCTGGTTGACACTGAGAATCAAGTCCTCACCCACAAGACTGTCATCACTGTCCCCTCACCCCACCACCGGCAGGAGCACTACACATCTGCTTCTCCTCCTCCTGGTCCTATGAAAAATGAGGGAAAGCAGCCCTCCATCTAGTGTAGGCATGCACCAACAGTGAGGTGCACAGCTCTATGCACCATTCTTGGCAGCTCAGCATGGATGATAAACTCACCACCCCTGCTACTGCTCCCAGAGGGAAACACTGGCCTATCCTCTGGGGCAAAACTACTTGATGGGGCAGGTAGTGCAGGGGCAGCAGATCTGGTGCTGCCAGGTTGGCTTCTAGACATGCCGGGCAACAGTGTAGTGGCCGGTATAGTGGGGGAAGCTGGATCCTGTGGGGCAGGTCTACCCTGCTGTGTTGCGGAGTATTTTATGATGTGGTACACATGGATGACATCAACACATTTTGACAACATGTAATAAAATAAATAAATAAACATAAAACAAAAATAAAAAGAGATAAAGGTTGGGGTGAGAGAAAAAAAGATATGATTAGTACCTTCATCTGTAACATACAATGCATTAATACAATTATTTGACTCTTTTATCTTAACCTTTTCTCTTAAGACTAACACCCCCTAGCAGATAACTTATGTTTAAGACTAGCAGCTCCTAACAGCTACACACTATAATACAGATTGCAGGAAGTACTCCTTTACATGTGCATATGTTGCACATATGTTTGTTTCAGTTATTTAGCTCACAACTTGCAGCAGGGCATGTGTGCCACTGGTAAAGAGCTTTTACTTTAAACTTTTAAGTTACATATAACTGAAGAATTAACAGTTATTATATAGTTAGAAAGTGTGGTATTTGAACCCACCACCTCTGACTAAAGCCTAATATTGCACTCTTGGTTTGTGCTACAGACTGATACATGCACACTTGCTTTTAAAGTTGAACTATGCATGTTCAATTTGATACAACTGTATAAAATACCAAGCAAGCTATTTTTAACTTTTAATGATACAGTAGCAGTACTCTTTTTCTGCATACATACCACATTCCTCCATTATCCTCACCAATCTAGAGGCGTGGGTCCTGATATTGCACTCCCTTTCAGTCACAGCTGTGAAACAAGAAGAACAGAACAGAATACAATTATGAATACCAGTCTTGCCTATCTTCATCTTTTAAGACTTATAATGTAGTTGATACTTACACATCTGTGGGATGCCCTTCATCCAAGCATTGAGGGTGCCCTTCTTCTTCCTCTGGAAGTTACTGTAGTGATGTCTACACTTTTCACCAGAGCAGGGGATACCGGTGGCACTGGTCACACCCTGGGCCAATCTATCCCAAGCATCTGTCTTAAACTAGCTCCCAGAATAGAATAGTCCTCCTGCATCAGCCTGGCACTGTATTCTTTCACTAGTAGTCCAACAAAAATCTTGGACTCCTGGACACCTCATCTCTGAGCCCTAAATCTCAGACCCTTTCCACAAATGCCTGCCATGTCTACTACAGATCAAGAACAATGGGAGTTGATGGTTTCCCACCAATTTCTATTTATCACGTTTACTTGGAATGTACACACTGAAAATGGTGCGCACTGCACACCATCATGCAAACACAGTGCTTTGGGGTGTACGATGGTAAACAGTGCACAACAGTGGCAAGCAATGCAATTTCAAGGTTATTTAATGTACAGGCAGTTATGCTTACAGGAACATAGTACACAGTACACCCACAGTCATACATTTGATAATAAATGGGCAATACATAGATAAATAAATAAGTAAATAACTGACACAATAGTTGTGTCTCAGCCCTAGTACTTATAAAAATTTGTATCAGCTACACTATACGTCAAGTGTTATAAGTGAGAATGATTATAATGGGAAGTAGAACAACATTAAAAGTGTGGGAAATATGCTGTATTCGAACCCAGGACCATGTGCATGGTAGTTCTACACTTATTGCCACAAGAAGGTTGCAAAAACACTCGCTGTGTTGGAGTTAATTACTGTAAACTGCAATGTCACAACAATAAGCCAAACTTTGCACACCCTGTAGTGGAACCCCAGATCATCTGGACTCCAGCACTGCACTTAGCTGCTGCCACAGGATTAGATGCATGACAGTCATATTATTAAGCATTACTGCCCATTTCTTGTGTATGACATAGCATTACAGTTGGAAATATTAAACAATGAAGGCCCTATCTCACACTGTGTCACATATTTAAAATATAGCCATGTGTTGCACCCCCCTGGCACTGCAACCCTGGTCTCTCAGTGCTTTTTTTCACACATATATCACCTACACTACAGAAAGTAATGTCAAATGTTGTGCCATATGCAATGCACATCAATCTGGTAACATCCAGAACTACAACTATTGACCCATAAGCCTAAAAAGTCTTACCTGCAAAGCTAGGGAAGGGATCAGCCTGGACCTTATCCACAGAGACAAAGGTGACCTTCAACACACTTGCGTCAACCCATGTTGTGTTTGTCAAGGATAGATTTTGTCTGTTGAACATCTTTGATCTTGATCCCGAAGACCTGGATGACAGATAACAGGATATACTGCCTGTGTATAGTTATCCAAGGCATTTGACAATTCCTCATTCTCCTCTTTGGCAATGAAGTACCCCTGCTAATTATGATACACACACACACACACACACACACACACACACACACACATATATATATATATATATATATATATATATATATATATATATATATATATATATATATGGGTTTACTACCATAGATCGAAATTACACTATTTCAAAATATGATAGTAGTGTCCCACTAACGCAAAAGTGCACTTCAACGAAAGTGGACTTTCGCGAAAGTCACTAGAACAAATGAAGTGTTAGGGCTTGGCTAATGGATAGTGGATAGCTAGTAGAGCTATCCACTATCCTTAACCCTATGGTTCATGACTACCGCACCACAGTGCAGGAAATTGTATTTCCTCCACTGAGCAGTAGTTAAGGACCTATTTCCTGTACTGTGTTGCGGTAGTCACTGACCTTAGGGTTAGGGCTTGGGTTAAGGATTGTGGATAGCCCTAATAGCTATCCACTATCCTTAACCCAAGCCCTAACCCTAAGGTCCGTCACTACTGCACCACAGTGCAGGAAATGTCCAGTTTGACTTAGTGACTTTCACGAAAGTGCACTTTCGAGTTAGTGGGACACTACTATCATATTTCAAAATAGTGTAATTTTGATCTATGGTAGTAGACTCATATACATATATATATATATATATATATATATATATATATATATATATATATATATCCATATATATATATATATCCATACATATATATATATATATATATATATATATATATATATATATATATATATATATATATATATATATAGCACCCCTTTCAGCTCAAACACAATGGTGGGAGACTTGGGAACATGTGTTTGTAGCAATCTTCACTTTTATCACTATGTACCCATAGTGGTGACACACAATATCATACCTCTGTTGTACTCTAACCTTTCACACCAATAATGGAGTACAATGCACATATCTCTCTGTACCTCACCAGACACCTGCAGCAAATGGAGAGAATACAGGGTTGTGCCTGGGAGACTCCAGTCCTACAAACATGACATACATGGAAAGACTGACATACCTGTCACTGTACTCGGTATCATGCAGGGTACTGTGAGGTGACCTTTGGCTGCCCTGTAGAGCAGTCTCAGACCCAGCCCTTCTGGAAATGATGGATATCTGCAATTCAAATGGGACAATTATATTTTGCCCCAGGGTTCTCATCCTAGCCTGTGGCATAAACAGAACATGCTGAGGATACAGATATATCCCATAGTGATTCACACTCCTCTGTAATAGGCTTCTGCTGTGTGCAAAGCAGTGCTCCTCAATTACCCTTTTCATGCCCAATTTTCACTACAGGTTAGGTGATTGTAATGTCACCACTGGGGTGGCAACTATGTCTCTCATAGGCAGGCCCAGTTATTGCTACTCTCAAAATTGCTCTGCTAACAATGACCATCTAAATATGGTTAATAAGGGTACTTGTGTTTTTAAACCCTAGGCTTCAATTGCCTCATGTATACTGACAACCTTGTACTCCTAAAACTTACAAATACAATATGGAACAGATAAAACTATACAATGAATCTAGAATAAATGCTTTCTCTTTCTCTCTCAGGTAGCAACAAACCAGATATCAAGTAGGTTGCCAGCACATACACTTCCCCTCCTCAACAAACCAAGTGCACAACACAGAACCTCACATACACAGAGGTAGTCATTCAAAGCTTACCACAAGCCAGACACCTCACAAATGCAAACCTTCTGAACACATTACAGTCCCACTGGTGTCTATACACATAAAAACAAACATATCATTGTGTCACCCATTAAGGCCCTAAGGCAAAATACCTGACAAACAGTGTCTTGATCATAGGAGAATCCATAGTAAGACACACAAATGTTCCCCTCACCAGGTTGTACAAGGAGAAAGTTATGCGTCAGCTGCCTGTCAGATGCCAGGATCTGCAAAGTCATGTGTGCACTCAAGTGTCTCAACAAAGAGCAGAATTATATGTCTGTCATAAAATAACTTCAGACATATGTCACTGGACTATATGAAGAGAGATAGCTCTGAGCTCTCAGATTATGTGTCCCAGACAGGTATGCCCAAAGCCCCAAACGGCATTCTACCTTCACCTAGGATGATGCCTCAATACAAACAAAATAATTGGCTTAGCTACTGGTGTCAGTCCAGGAGGATCAAGTATTTGTCAACCTGGGATGATATGGTTGACAGACCACACTACTTTGCCAGGGAGGGTCTTCATCTGTCACCTCTTGCATTTTTTCTGTTACTGGCAAAGGTATTCACTCCACGTAGCAGCTTTTTTAGGCAATTCATAAGAACAAAATTCCTGGCATAAGCATTTCTTTAAAAGACAAAGTCAAGGTTATGCTGTTTAATGCTAGGAGTCTAAATCAGAAACTACTCAGTGCAGGCACTACTTACTTGGGAAAATGTTGATGTTTGTGCAGTCACAGAATTATGGTTTAGGGCACAGAGAGTGCTCAGGCCATGAAAGGCTATAATGTCTTCCATACATTCAAGCCACAAAATGGAAGTGAAAGTACCAAAGGAGGAGGTGTATCCATCTTCATAAAAGACAAATACACCCCAAGACTGGTTAAGCAGTACAACTCCCTACAGTTATTCCATGTCCAACTAACTGTAAGAAAGTCCCTCCCCACACATCATTGTTAGGTACAGTTCCACCAACCTAAACCATGAAAACCACACAGTGCATTCCTAGACCTACTACAGCCCAACACCCTATTCATGGGTGACTTTAACTATAATTACATTGACTGGGATACATATATGAGCTCAAACATGCCCGCTGTAAGATTCCTGCACTTTGTAATCACAAATGCTCTGGAATAGTTAGTCCACACCCCCACAAGGGTCTCAAATCTCCTTGAGCTAGTACTCAGCATCACAGAAGATCACTGCTCCAACCCCATATGTGAGATCCTCCCTGGTAAGATCTGACCATAAATGAGTCAGGTTCAATGTAACAATCATACCTGAACCCCCTCATGATACAAAAGGTAGAAATGTTTCTCTAATGCAAACTATAGCCTCCTAAGCGATGGCATAGTTTAGAAACTCCTGACAAAGCTGACAGCAAAGACTCCTATACAGAGGTGTACACAAATGCCCCATATAAACACTTTTACAAGTGTATAGCCTTAGCCATACCAGAATGAATCAGCACTTGCTTATGAAAAAATAAGCTTTCCTGGTGGACAGCTAGCATAAATAGATTATACAACAAGAGAAAGAAACTAATGTCCATGAATTAGAAGGAACAGTCCCAGCAGAGGAACACCCTCCATAGCTTGAACAAGCTAATTTGACATCTTGTTTAGTCCTCTAAAGCTTATTACAAAACTAAATTATCATCAGTAGCTAAGGATAATCACAAGGCATTCTTTAGCCATATCTGTAATGTAAAAGGAAAGGCCCAACTTTGCACCAAATTCATAGTGGATGTTACCACTCATACTAAACCTGAGGATATCATCAACCTGTTAGCAGACAGGTTTGGCAAAAATTTCATACAACTGTCTCTGCCAATATTCTCCAAAGCATACCTGTCACCAGTTCTCTACCTATTATCTCCAAAGACCAGGTCATAACTGCACTGACCAAGGCAAAAAACACAGTCTCTATTGGACCAGTTAGCATCCCAGGCTGCTTACTAAATGGTGTAAAGCAAGAGTTAGTGGATCCTGTGTACCCTTTTCAACTACAGAGTAAAAAACAGCAACTGTAATCCTCTTGCACAGAGGGGGTCCCTCATCTGATGCAGGGAACTATAGACATATAAGCCTGATCAGCCTTGTCTGAAGGCCATGGAGAGAATCATCTTTGACCTATTAAAAAAGGATATTGGTGACCTTTAAACTCTGGAGCTGACCAAGTTTGTCTTTGCTAAGGGCAGATCATACCTGTTAAACCTAGTAGAATTCTTAAGAGTATTACCAAGCCCAGGATGAAAGCAAGTCAGTACATACTACCTATCTCAACTTGGCAAAGGGCTTTGACACGATCTACCACATAGGCATCACTGAGAAAATACACCAGCTGGGGATTAAACCCTATGTCATTAGATGGGTAGCCAATTGTTTCACCAGTAGAATGCATTCAGTCATAATTGGGTATTTCACCTCTACCAGTAGACCTGTTACCAGTGGTGTTCTGCAAGGGTCTGTGCTGGGCCTCCTACTGTTTACAAAGTATTTCTCAGAAATTCAGGCCATAACAGATGACCTGTGGCTCATGAAGTTCACTGACAACTGCAGAATGCCTGCAATCACTGAATCCCCAAACAATGTCAGCATACTACAAAACAGACTGACATACATAAATGATTGCTGCATAAGCCACACACTTAAAGTTCACTCCCCAAAAAATGCATTATTATCACATTTGGCAAACGAGAAAGTCCCTGCAAATTACACTGTTAATAATACCCACTATTTTCCAAACCAATGTTGAGGGATTCGGTAACACAGGTTAATAGTGACCTCAACTTTGATCATCATGTGTCCACAGTAGTAAGGTAGATATTTACATTGCACACCTCAGAAGTAAGGGCATAGCATTCAAGACTAAGGATGTTATCAATCCACTGAACTCATCCTCATCAGACCAGCAATAGAGTACAATGCTCCTTTTTGCAGGTAACTCACCAGATACCTGTAGCAGCTGGAGAGATCTAAGAGGGTTCTCACGCAGAAAATCAAGGGACTTCAACACATGACCTATATGGGCAGACTGAAGGCCCTGTCACTGTACTCTGTATCGTATAGACTGCTGAGAGGCAAGTTGTGTCTGGCCTGCAGAGTACTCTCAAAGCCTAACTTAATGGAAATGCTGCATCTTTGTAAATCAAATGGAACAAGACACATTTGCTGTCTGGACCTTAGCCTAGCCTGCAACATCAGCAAGACATGATGGAGAGACATATATATCTCCCAAAGATTGACACTCCTATGAAACAAACTCCCAATTCACGTGAATCAAAGCTCCTCAATGACCTTATTTAAGCTTAACTTGGACAACTGGATGGAAAATCATAAATTTAGCAGCCTGGGACTTTCACCTATGTCACACTTAGGGGCAATCAATGCTGATCATGGATTTGCAAATACTGACTACATATCTTGGTGGATAAGGGGATACTGGTACAGCTTTGCTAGGCTTTATAAGGCCCTATGGCCATTATCCTAGCAGCCACCTATGAACCTATGGCCATTATGGCAGTAGCCCCATATGAACCTTTGAAACTATGAACCTATGCAGGTCTGCCCACATCTTGTCTCACGCATGGCCTGCTGATGTCATGTACTATACATTTAGCTTATGGAAGTTTAGCTTAATATGGATGGTGCAGTGGTAGTGTAGCCTCACAGCAAGAGGTTCTCCATTTCAATTTTTGGCTGGGGTGCATTCTGTGTGGAGTCTGCATGTCCTCCCTGTGTTTGCATGGGTTTCCTCCCACATTACAAAGATATGTGTCTGGAGCTTTTTTCCTCAGGCTTCGGATAAAAATTGGCTTTGTTCCAAGTCAGACTTTCCTGTTAAACAAATGTTAAATAAATAGCTGCAGTCTTGTACAAGTCAGAGTTGTGCTGCGTTACTAGTGTGTTCTGTAGTCTATGTACTAAGGCATGGGTTCTATTCTCACTGCAGTCAAGTGTGTATGAGCTCTTGCCTGACATTACAGACATCTTTTTACAGCAGCATGTGGGACACTGTTATTATCATATTCTTAACAGACAATCCTGATGTTATCAGCTATATCATATTATTGTATATGCAGTCATCCTACCAGGTCATGGTCAGACACTGGCCTGGAGGCCAGGCAGATGTCACATCATCCTATACCAGACAGATTACAGTGATATTTATTTTTATCCATCCATGTACATCATGACATGGTTTGTAGGCCCTGTATTATATTGATGAGAAAGCCATGTGGTCTCTCTAGCTGCTGCATGTGTCTGCTAAGGTACATGCAAAAGAGAGCATTATACTGTACTACTGTTCTGATGAGATATGACTACAGTGCTGTCATACAATCTGAAGATATGAATATGATGGCATAACTTATGATGTGCACCATACGTTTGTACTGGAAAAACATTAAAGAGAGAAGTTAGGAAGTAGTGGCGCACAGTGCAGTTTCTGACGTCACAACTCTTACAACAGCATTCACTATAAACTTGTGAAATTATGATGCTATCAACTGTATAACTTGCTAAGGCCAATATAAGGCAAAGGTACAATAATGAGTTCAACAACACAAACATGGATATACTAAGCACAAGGTTAGCTATACACCCTGAGCATCAGACACAGCTTTTTTATGCCTGAATCCAAAAGGTAGAAAACAGAGATATGACACTGCTATAATCACTTGCACAGGGTGTTGTTTAGTGGGGGGGGGGGCAGGAAACCTAGACTGACACAAAAGGTTGGTTAGTGTGTGTGAGTAAGAAGGATGAGAAGGTAGACACTGAGATAAAACAACTAATGGCCAGTGAGACAAAATGAATAACTGTTGTCTGTGTGTCTGTATGGGTCCTGTAGGTGAAACTGGTGGTTTACCAAGTTTGCAGACAACTGTTAATTGGACACAGTCATATAGATTGCCCCAGTGATGGTAACATATTACAGAAGGGGCTGACAGAGACAAATGATTCCTGTCAAACTCACAGACTGAATCATATAGCAAACAATGCCTCATTCTGCTTTTTGGCAATGAAGTACCCCTGCTAATTATGATACACACAGATATATATATATATATATATATATATATATAGAGAGAGAGAGAGAGAGAGAGAGAGAGCACCCCTTTCAGCTCATACACAATGGTGGGAGACTTGGGAACACATGTTTGTACCAATCTACACTTTTATCACTATGTACCCATAGTGGTGACCCACAACATCTGCATTGTGCACATCATACATATTGACATCACATTCAAGCCCAGGGTAGTCATACCTCTGCTGTACTCTAACCTTTCACACCAGTAATGGTGTACAATGCACACATTTCTCTGTACCTCACCAGACACCTGCAGCAATTGGAGAGAACACAGGGTTGTGCCTGGGAGACTACAGGCCTACAAACATGACATACATGGAAAGACTGACATACCTGTCATTGTACTCAGTATCATGCATGTTACTGAGAGGTGATCTATGGCTGCCCTGTGGAGCAGTCTCAGACCTGGCCCTTCTGGAAATTATGGATATCTGCAATTCAAATGGGACAACTATAATTTGCCCCAGGGTTCTCAAACTAGCCTGTGGCATAAACAGAACATGCTGAGGAGACAGGCCCACCGGCGAGGCCTGATGATAATGCAGGGGATGGTTGTATATCAACCTCTGTGTCAGATTCAACCTCTGCACCCCCCCATCTGTGCCTCAGTTTGGCCACCATCATCATCATCATCAGAGTCTGCTGAGATACTGACATCAGGTGGCACAAGGTGCACACTCCCACTATTATGAACACCGATGATAAAAAGAAAGAAACACAGGAATACATTAATACCTGCACTGTTGCTGTTCCCAAGTCTCCAACAATATTTGAACGTAGTGTACTTAGCGGTCACGCAACCTGTTATGATTATTGCTTGGTCACACAACCTATTATGATTATTGGTTGCAAATATACAGCTCTGTCTTACCTTTCTGTGTTTCCTGGTTATTCATCAGTTATCTGAGCACTACTCTGGGACAAGCAGCGTGTAAACCATTCTATATCATTGGCCTTAAAATGTGCGAGGATATTAGTTTGCAGATAACTTAATTGGATGCAGTCATATAGAGTCCCCCAATGATGGTGACATATTACAGTAGGGGCTGACCCAGACAGATGATTGATGGCAATCTCACAGACTGAAATTTAAGCATACAATGACTCTTTGTCACTTCTATTAATAAAGAGCCCCTGCTAATTATGATATACACAACCCCCCCCCCCCCAAGCTCAAACACTGTGTTGGAGACTAGGGAACACATGTTGATAGAAAACTGCTCTTTCATAACTATGCGCCCATAGTGGTGAGACACACAATCTGCATTGCGGACATTATATATGTATATATATATATATATATATATATATATATATATATATATATATATATAGATATTGCATCCAAGACAAGACCAGGGTAGAAATACCTCTGCTGTACTCTACCCTTATCACACCAATAATGGAGTACAATGTTCACATATCTCTGTAGTTCACCAGACACCTCCAGCAATTGGAGAGAATGCAGGGTTATGCATGGGAGGCTCCAAGACCTGCAAAAATGACATACATGGAAAAACTGACATATTTGTCATTGTACTCGGTATCCTGCAGGCTGCTGAGAGGTGATCTATGGTTGCCCTGCAGAACAGTCTCAGACCCTGCCCTTATGGAAATGATGGACATCTGCAATTCAAATGGGACAAATATAATTTTTCCCAGGGTTGTCAACCTAGCCTGTGACATAAGCAAAACATATTAGGAAGACAGCTATATCCCACAATGATTCACCCTCCCGTCTAATAGCCTCCCACTGTGTGTGAAGCAGTGTTCCACAATGACCCTGTTCAAGCACAAACTTGACAACTGATTGAGTGATTTTAAAGTCACCTCTGGGCTGGTACCTATGTCCCTCATGGAGGTGGACAGTTAATTCTGCTCACAAATATGCTCTGCTAAAAACAACCATCCAACTATCTTCAATAAGGTGTTTGTATTTTTACACAGCTACATTTCTAAACACCCTAGTGTTATTAGGTTAGTAGCATCATATGAGCCTATGAAGCTACGTGCCTATGCAGTCCTCTCAACCTATTGTCCCCCACATCGCCTGCTGATGTCATCTACTATAAGTTCACCTGCACTGTTGTATAAATCAGATTTGTGCTATGGTGTGTGGGTTAATACTGTGTTCTGTAGCCTATGTACTTAGATAGGTAGGGTTCTATTCTCACTGCAGTTGTGTGTGTGTGTGTGTGTGTGTGTGTGTGTGTGTGTGTGTGTGTGTGTGTGTGTGTGTGTGTGTGTGTGTGTGTATTTAGTGTGTACCCTACAGTTACTTCTTCCATTATATGGACTGCCATTATTTTGATACTTGCTCAGTGCTACACATCCATTTCATACAGGACTCCCAGCCTCTTTTCTCCCACATGGTTTGCTGATGTCATCTACTATAAGTGTGCTGTGGTGCTTGCATAAAGTACTATGTTCTGTAGTCTGTGTACTTAGATAGGCAGGTGTTCTATTCTGACTACAGACAAGTCTGTGTGTGTATGTGTGTGTGTGTGTGTGTGTGTGTGTGTGTGTGAGCTGTTGATTGACATTACAGAGACATTACATTTTACACCAGAATGTGAGAAATAGTCATTTTATCCTCAACAGACACTGCTGATGTCATCCGCTATACCACATATTTTGATATGCAATACTCACTCCAGGGAAGGGTCAGAGACTGGCCTGGGGGTCAGGTAGAAGTCACCTCATCGTATACTGTAAAGTTTACAGTGACATGACTTTTAATCTATCTACATATATCATGGCATGGTGTGTAGGCCCTGTTTTATTTTGCTGAGAAAACCATGTGGTTTTTCCAGCTGCTATATGTGTCTGGTGAGGTATATTAAAAGTGCACAAAATGCACTATTAGTGCAGTAATAAGGTTTGACTACAGTGCTGTCATGCAATTGTAGCATCTCGATATGATGGCATGAGTTATGATGTGCACAACATAGGTTTTCAATAGCACTGTGGACACTTGGTGGTCAAAGTTCAAACTGACTATCTAAATGCATTCCCAGTGTTTGCATCACTGGGTTTCTGCATAGCAGGACTGTTGTCAATGCTGTGACTAACATGGAACTCCACTTTTCAGACAGACATTACAAAGACACATTTCTGCATTTATTTGTATGTGTTCCTTTGTCACCACTCAGTTTCATGTGTTAGCTACTCCTGTACTGTGTTATCACCATTGGTAGGCTCAATGATTGTGCAAACATAGTAAGGCAAAAACCATGCACTTTAGGCTGAACTGTCAAGAAATACAGTTCAAACAGTGAAGGGCCAAGCACAAATCTCTGGAGTTTGCCAGTGGTGACAGCTCTACTTGTACAGGTTGATTCACCAACTTTTACATGATGTGTTCTGTCAGTGAGCCAACTGTTTACCCATCAATTGATGTAAGTTTTAATCCCCAGAGTGGGGGTTTCCTCAATGATACCTGCATGTGTGATTGTGTCAAAGCTCTAGGCCACATCACAATAGGCAGTATGCAATGTCTTACCTTCATCCAGGATTATCACATGGAATCCGTGTGCTGTAAAAACATCATCAATCACCTGTGGTGTGACCCAGCGCATGCACCTTCCTGATATACAGTTCAACACACCCTCCAAATAGCCTATGTTCCCATACAAAGGTGTACATCAACATACATCCACCTGAGTTGGGGATAGCATCCAATGCATGCATGTATGTATAGGGACATCCTGACTCTCCTCAACTGTGTGGTAGACTAACTTGTCACCATGGACCTCTTCTACATGTCCATTAGTAATATTCCAGTGTGTGCAACAGACCTGTGTGAGTTGTTACTGCTACATCAGGTCCATTACATTTGATAGATGTCCTCAAAGAGTTTATCAAGGGCATGCATGATGGCAACAGTATCATCTTGTGGAACTTGACCAGGTCAAGGGATTTGACAAAAATCCACACTGAGGTATTCAAACAACGCTGTCGATATGTGGCCATAAACAGCTATCTAACCAAATAGATAGACCAGTGTATGACATATGTGACATCTCACTATGTTGAAATGTGTGACATGACATACATATCCGGTCCAGTGATTAGTTCAGTATATTAGGTGTGTCTGCTAGGCCCTTTCCTGCCTATTAGTTAAGTGATGTACATAACAGGTGACATACACATGCTGTGTCCAAACAGCTGCCTGTAGGACTACAGCTTGTGGGCAATCATTGACTACAACTGTGATATTATTATAAAACAGACAGTAGCAACACATACCACAGTTTGCTGCCACAGCCATGACAGCAGTCACATTGATGATACACTTGGAGGGATTTGTTGAATCAAGAAACAGACACACCACCCAAGTATACTGTAGACATCACACCCTATAATCAGGCCAGTAGGTATGAGACCTGAGTCCCGAGGTAGAGAGTAAGTGGTACATCCACCAGCATGTGGTCACAGTGCTGACTGTTCCCTTGAATGTAACAGAACTACTGGGTATGTGATGGACATGCACAAAGGCCATAATAACTTCATGGTTCCCAGCCTTCATCACACCAATAACTGTGTACAATGCACCCTTCTTCTTGTACCTCCCTACAAACTTTCCTGTAATGTATAACTGAAGTGTGCCATCTTTGTCACAGTGCCCTGTCACACAGCTTATTGGCCAAACCTAGGTATTGTTTCTGGGAAATATACATGACTGTTTGATGGTATGGAACACCAATAGGTTTGCAGGTGTTAACTAGGCTAATGACCTCAAGGGTCTTTTTGAGCCTATCCATGCATTCCAAATCTCTAACAAGTTATAATATTCTTGATAAGTGTAAGTAGAGGCTTGGGAGATAAAGTTTGTACAAGCAGGGGCCTGGGAGATGAATCATTTACAGACTGCCTGTGTCCATTAGAGACATAGGTGCAAAACCAAGAATGAATTTTTTGTTCCCCATCCAATTGTCCAACTTGCACTTGAATTGGATTAGGGAGGAACTCTGCTTCACAAGGATGATAAGCCTGTTCCAAAGACAGGGTAGTGTCCATGGGATACAAATGTATCTCTCCAGTAAGTGCTATTTATATCACAGGCAAAGTTTTAGTCTTTAGAATGGGTAATCCTGGTTCTGTTTGTTTGTGGATATGCAGGAGGTCCACCAGAGTGACAATGCCATGTATGCCAGGCATAGGTGTTCACTCAAAAGCCTGAAAAGACAGAATACAGGGACAGCACCTTGAGGCGGTCTGCATAGGACATTTTGCATATGCTTTGTATTCTTTTAGTGAGGAATCTCTGTAGATGTTCCAGTTGTTGGATATGCCTGGTTAAGTACATACCAAAGGGGGCATTGTACTGAATGAAAGATCTGATGAATGCAAAGTACAGTGGAACAATGACTCCCTTGGACTTAGATGCCATACCTTTGTTTATAAGTTCCACAACATAGAATGATTTCCTCACTACTGCAGACATATGATGGTCTAAGATCTAGATTACTGTCTATATGTGTTCCTAAGTCCCTGACTACTGGGTCAACTCTAAGGGGTGTGTTGTCAATATGATAGTTAACAGAGGTGGATGACTTCCTGAAGGGTACTATTATGCATTTTTGGCATTTAGTTTTAGTCCATGGCTCTGACACCAGGTCCGTATCTGTGCTAGCCCTTCCTGGAGAACGTTTTTGTCAGTGTAGGATTCAATGACAGCTCCTAATTTGCAATCATCAGCAAATTTAGTCAGCCAGAGGCCATTGACATTCGCCTTGACTTCTGAGAAGTAAATACTAAAAAGGAGCGGTCCAAGGACTGATCCCTGAGGGACTCCACTTGTGACTGGCCGCTTTGTAGAGGTGGACTCCCCAATTCTAGCTTCCTGGGTCCTGTCTGTGAGTGAGTCAGCTATCCGCTGGGTGACATATGTGTTTATACCTAACCTATTGAGTTTGTCTACAATGCCCAACCGGGGTATTGTGTCAAATGCCTTGGCCATGTCAACATAGGCATTGTGAAACATTTTGCCCTCATCCATCATTTTGGTGACCTTCTCAAAGAAGTCCACCAGGCTGAGTAGGCATGACCTGCCCTTGACAAAACCAAACTGGGTTGGATCCACTGTCTGGAGAGTCACTATATCATTATTGATCATTTCCATGATAATTCTTTCATGCCTTTATATATAAAACTATTTTCAGTGTCTGTAGATGATCCACCTTTGGGCAGAGGGATGACTGCTGCTGCTCTCCATTCATGAGGCATGAAGCGTGTTTGGAGGCTACAGTTAAATAGCAATTCCAGATGGCCTGATAGGTAATGTTTCATGTTATTTAGAAGGCATCCTGGGATATTGTCTGGGCCCACTGATGCAGTTTTCTTGGGCTTAGAAAGTTGCTTCACCAGATCCATGTGTGCTACCTGTTCAGCTTATGCATACACTACATACATAGGTGTTAGACAACATTAATGGCATGTATATCATTCGTGACAGTGCGGATTGTGCCATAGATATATGCCATGCACACTAGGTAATTAGCCTGTATTGCCCATACTGTCACATACAAGTATAGCAGTGTTCCTCCTAACACCTCAAGCAGATATTACAGTACCAGGACAGTGTGTGTGATTACACTCATAGAGTGCAGATGTATCTTAATAGTTATCAAGTGTGTGTGTGTGTGTGTGTGTGTGTGTGTGTGTGTGTGTGTGTGTGTGTGTGTGTGTGTGTGTGTGCAGGCTCATCTGTTATCAGTCCACATCACATATGTTATGTCACAGGTATGGGATTAGTGGTGGTATTATTCTGATATTTTCCATGATTATGGTTGGTTCTTGAAATGTTTGCCATGATCCTTTACCTGTGGCCATCTTGATGGAGACCTCTGCTGAGAGTACACTCATATTCAGGTATAACAGTTTGCACGGCTTCCCAATATGCACTCTACCCCAGTTGTATGTAAGATCCCTAATAGATGTCCTCTGCATTATTCATGTAATGATGCTTATCATACACACACACATCCTCCCGATTGTTATGTCACCTTGTGTGACAGTCACAGACAACACATTTTCACTGTACAGTCCATACTGTACCATATAGATATGTGTTTGGTGTTGTTGACACAACCAACTTCCATTGACATGCCCTCCTCTGCTGTACATGTGGCGGTTTCATCTGTACTCTTTCCCTGGGTTCATTCTTACAATTCATCTGTGTGCCCATATTCAATACAGACACTTCCCGTGAGTAATTATTTTACATGGCAGTCCCATGCCTCTTACAGATCATTAACACATTGTCAGTACAGTATGCCAGGAATGGAATATCACAATACATTACACTGTAGGTACACTGTCCTGGTCAGTGTTTGGACCATATACTTCACATTCATACCTCTCAACTGTCCAGATATTCCCAGGATGTTCAAATGTTTTCCTTATCAAATATGTGGTTTTCTGCCATATCAGTAGCATGATCTCTGGACTGATGTGACTCAATAATACATACATTTGAGTGCATAGCTCTCAGCTGTCCTTATCTGTGCAGAATGCAAAGTTTTTCAGTCATATTTGTGATCTTTTCCTCATAACATATTTTCCTGGCAAATCATTGTCATGTCATTGCAGAGTGCACTCAGAAACTGATGACTGACATTTGAGTTTCAAATATCAGGCTCTTCAGAATGTTCATCTAATGTGCAGCCTATATAGTCAATCAACTTCCTAAATTTGGAAGTGCAATATTAAACACCTGTCCTTATTTCTGGCCCTTTGTGGCCCCATTGTTATGGATTTGTCTACATTTCTCACTGTAAAAGTTTGAGAGTGTTGCATTCTAACACATTTCTATGTGACATATATGGTCAAATATGTCCCTATTACTGATTATTTGTTCTCTGATTAAATTTGCTACAGTGTAGATGTGTGGCACTAACAAAATGACAGCTATTTGTAAAGCCCTGGTGATCATTGTGGCATTCTGTGCAAATTTGCACACTGTAGCTGCTCTTCTTTACATGGAATTGCTATCTGCATTAGATTAAAAAGGTTTCATGGACAGCAACACTGTCTTGAGCCACAAAACTTAGCTGAAGTGTGCCACACCTCATTAAATATGCATTATGCAGTGATGCGCCTCCTCGAGCACCATCGCACTAAGACATACACTCTATGTAGGGTCCGCTCAAAGCCTACATGGAGTTTATTGAATCCCTCAGGAAGTGTGAAGGCTAGAGAAAGACATATAAAGAAGTGGACTGAGAGAAATTAAAAGGAGAAGGGTGGTGTAGGAGTCAGAAGAGGGAAGCAGTGCCTGAGGGATGGAAGGAAATGCATGTGACACATGCAGAACTGGAGGAGGATAAACAAGGAAGCTAGGTAGCCTGAAGTGCTAAATGAACGGGACAAGCAGAACAATGCAGAAAACAATTAGAAAATAAGCTGCACTATGACAGCAGAGGAAGCCACAATTTGTATTATGATGACAGTAAGTCATTGTGCAGTCACACAGCATGTAATGGGAAGGCAACTCCTTTAATGTAATGAAAAATATAGTAACTGAATTACATTAGCTTAACAGATTAATTGACAAAGCAGCCACAAAAGCAGCATTTGGTGAAATGATTATCTCAGTTTGCAGCCATGCAGGGTTAGTATTTCAATAAGCAATAAAAAACAAGCACTTTAATTTTTCCCTAGAGTGCCTAAAGTTGAGACAGCTGAGGAACAGTATGGAGGATACTAAATGTGTTGTCAACTGTCCAAATTTTGTACCTCATATATTTTGGTCTGTTCCTCATAAAATTTGTGGTTGTCTGGCAGATCATTGAGGTTAAAATCACTAAACAATGACATACATTTGAGTTTCAGACTTAATTTTCTTCAGAAGATGTATGTCAATACAAATCCTGTTATTCTAGTGATGTTCTGAATTTATAAGAGCAATATTTAAAATCTTCCCATATTGTGGAGCCTTTCTCCCCATATTTTTGTAGGGTTTGTCCAGATTTATTGTGGCAAGAGGTTAAGAGGTATATGTGTATTTAGTTCCATGCAAAGCATCCTGGTTTGAAGAGCTGACTGCTATATCTAGTCAATCCTCGTGCAAATATAAAAGCAGCAATGACTTGTAAATAAACAAAGGAACGTGGGACATTGGAGCAAAAGATAATGATAATTTTCAGATGCCTAGCCATAGACAACTTTAAATAGACACACTACAGTTTTTACCAGATTTTTGATAATAGTGCTTACCTAAAAAGTCGACCACACCTTTACTTATGCTAATGACTAGCCTGCATTTCTTAAGAAATCAGCATGGTAAACCATGCCAAGATAGCAAAATGGTCTTAAAAGCTGTATCATCTACTCATTAGGTATAAACTGGACTTTTGGACAGTGGTGTAGGACTTGTTACTTATTGGTGCAGGTTTAGTGCATTTGCAGAAAACTGTCCCGGTTATTGCTGAAATGTTTGCATACCTTTAACTCTGAAAAAAACTGACCTATAAGATGGGAATGTGTATTATTATTTTTTAGCAAAGTTGGAAAATTAGCAATCAAACTTACATGCTCACAGTTCATCTGTATGATTATTTCAAAATGTTCCACGTGAATTTGACATCAGCTTGAGACTAATGGAAACTCGATGCTATAGTAACACAGTATGTAACAACATAAGTGTAGTTGGAAGGGATCCTGTTATGCAAGTCACACTTCAGCGCATCACGCTTAGGTCTTTTTGGCACTGCACATCAGAACTGTCATACTGCTCACTAAGCAGGCATTGCCCACAGCTGCATAACTCTGCAGCAAACGGGAAAGCTGTCACTCAGCATTCTGCTCGCACCACTTCATTGAAAACTCCAACTGCAGCTAGACATAGCAGGTAGTGAATAAAAAATGATGAATCATTATTTGGCTATGTCTGCATCAATAAATTAACTGCCTACCTAAAATAAAAAGTTTTTCATAATCAAGAACATAAGATGGATTAAACGGTACCAGAAGAATGTGAAGTTTATGTATAAAATCTACAAATTCTATCTCAAAAGAACAATAAGGAATCAATAAGCTTCATACTGATGCCAGAAAATAAAAGCTATAAGTTGCAAATGATCTCAACCCTATTTTTTTATTTTTAATTGACTTAGATCTACCCGCATACTATGTGACTCTGACTAAATCGCTTAAGCAAACCAGTACTTGTAGGTCAAACCTGAAGACACTTTTTGTGTATTACACGGTTAACACAAAAATTAATATAATAATTAAAATCAGAATGCCAGTTCTTTTTACAATCTTTAGTCATTTGCGTTTCCCACTTCTATATAGTTAGGATAATAAGACTGCCTAATCTAAAAAGCATGAGTGTCACCAGTGCTGCATCTATAAAGATGCCAGATATTCCATTTACTGTCTGAATAAGCTGACCTTTAATTTAAAGGAAAACTGTGGCCCCTCTTCCTCAGTACACACCAGAGTTTTATGTGATTATGACAGAATGTGCCTCTTTCTGCTGTAAATACACAAAGTTCTAGACTTTACCCAGTCCCTCAATATCAGTTATACCAGTTCCAGCTTTGTACTGCTCCTTAATATCACAGCATTATTATTTGAAATAAGAAAACTATTAATTCGGCCATGACATAAATAAAACTTCTAAAAGGAAAATATGTCCTACTTTCTCATCTGTGTGCACTAGTTACACTGAGAAATACATTAATAAAACGTATCTTCATGCCACTCATATGCCTATGAAAATATGAAAAACGCTTTCATCTGTTTTTGAAAATGCAGTTTTGTTACCTAAATTAACCACAACTACAATGTAAATGATGGCTAAAAATTGTGGACTCTTGTGGTATCATCAGCAGCCAAATGTAGGTCACACAATGTGCTAGATAAATGTTAAACTGTACTGCATGCAAGTCAGTTTCTTAAACAGAATCCCTAGTAACCAAACATTTCCTGGTGTAACCTTTCTAAATGGAAATTGTAGCTGAAGATGAACAACATGCAGATGAATGCATTGTGTGGAAATGGTTCTACTCCGATTGTCAAACAGCAAACCTGCAAGCCTCAGAAACACCAAAAATAATGCCCAAAAAGCAAAATGGATAAAAGTACACTTACCTGCTCATTCAATGTAAGGACCAAACCCTCCATATGGCCTGAACTTATATTTACCAACTCCCTAGTCACACCATCTTGAAGAAGAGAGAAACCTCCATAAAGGAATCACTGCTGGAACTCACTTAGAAATTACACCTGTAATGATTTCCTATAGAAAAGCGTGACCATCATGGCATAATTTAGTTCACACAAATGACACTCGGTATTTCACCTTAACTAAATGTAGAAGAGCCTTTAGAAAGAAGCAAAAATAAAGAAACTATTAAAGTATCTGTCTGCCTTTGCTTCCAGTGATTACAGTAACACTTTCTTTATCAGTGCTGTCCTTTAACATGGCTAAAAATTGTCAAATATGACTGAAGACTAAAATCTTTTCTGCTTAGATGATCAGTTACTGTTTTATAGTTTTGCTGTTACAGACTCATAAATCATGTCAAAGAACATATAATGTGTCCAAATGGGTCCAAATGAAGAGAAAGGGGGCCAAATGGAGAGATGATAAATCTGAAGCAAAAGAGAGTAGCATTGCTGGAACTGAATTCATTCTCAGGTCTTGTTGAGTACCTTCACAAAATGGACCCAGTATTTCACAAAATCTCAACAAGACAACACTGATATATAGACTGTATTTTATATAGCATATCTTATGGGCAGAAGTAAGTTACAAATAAAAAAGATAGCTGGGTACATAAGACCCAGGATAAAAAAAGTGCCCAATCCTGGTAGGCTCACTGGTGTAAGGACAGGAAAAAATGACAGTGCGGGAGCCTCATGACACAGAAACATTCCTACAGTGGGTTTGGCCAGGCCCAAGTGGAGGATGCCCCAGCCCATTGTAGAAGGAAGTAACAGTCCACAAAAATCACAAAAACTGATAGGCCAAAAAAGTCATAAAGATGATCGAGTGGACTACTGAGGATAAGAAAGAAATGGTGTATTATTATTATGCAAGAAGCCCAGAATTTCCAGACAGAAGATATACATAAAGGTTAACAGAGAAATTAGAGGAAAGAAAAATACTTGCATAAGAAAAACTATCAGAAGCTTCAAATAAAAATGCGTTTTCATTAATACAACAGATTTATGAAAAACATTATATAGACCAAGAAACCTTGGGCCATTTGAAAAAAGAAGTGCCTGAGGAAGTACAAAAATATAAAGCAAGATCTGAAGATTTTTGAAAGGTATAAAAAGGAAATATGGACATGGAAAAGAAAGAGATATCTGATATGGTGCAATATTTATGAAAATAAAGCCGAATTAATACCAAAAAGCAGCCCCAAAGATATTTGAAGAAAAATACAAGCAAATGCATCTAAATATGGAAAATTTCATAATACAAAAATAAGATCACAAAGAGGGAATGTAGAACAGAAGATTAGTAAAGTAAAAGTTAAAAAATAGAAGTTGTAAAATACACGTGAAGTGAAGAATTTAGTGTAGAAAGTCTAACACAGGTTATATCACAGCATGATGGAACAACAAAACCCCCAAGTAAGGAGAAACAGGAGGAGCAGAAGACATGTGAAGAAGGAATATGGACAAGGGAAAGAAAAAGAGATTTAATATGGTGTGATATTTATGCAGAGGAGAAAGCAAAATCAATCAATTCAAAAATAGTAGCATCAAAGATATTTGAAGAAAAATACAGGCAAAGGCATCCATAGATGGAAAACTTTACAATACAAAAAATAAAAAGACAAAGAGGAAAAGTAGAAAACAGGATTAATAATGGAGATGTTAAAAAATAGAAACTGTGGTTATGGATTGCCTAAAAAGTGAAGGATTTAGTGTAGAAAATCTAACTCTGATAATGTCACAGCAGGATAGAGCAATGGATCCCCAAAATAAGGAGAAACCAATGCGGCAGGAAACATCTGATAAGTTGTCATATGAAGATACTTTGGAGTACAAAAGTTCAGCTGGATTTGCACAGCAGGAGAAATAACTGGAAACTGTAGCAACTCTGACACAGTCAATGTTGTGGAGTAATAGGCCAGTGAGCTTCCATATGAAAGAACAATGAATAACACAGGATGGAACTGAAGACAATGTAGCACAGGAAGATGCTCTGGAACTTTGTGTAGAATGCCCACAGGAAATGGAGTACAAAGAATGTGCCCTCAGCTTAAAAGAAAATGATCTTAGAGAGAAGAGTTGATCGATGTAATAGAGATGGACAGACACATTAAGATCAATAAAAGAAACAGACTACAAAAAGTCAATAAAAAGCAAAAAGTAGTCTGATAAAACAAATGAACACAGTAATTGGGACTGTTCGTAGAGATCATGTGATAAAACAGAAGTAAACAGGATATATTACTGTGCAGCTAAATTAGTAACTGATAAAGTCTTACTGCATAAACACAGGGCGGTAATGGAAAGGATGGGGAAAAATCAAATTCCACCATGGACGTATCAAATAGAGAAAACTATAAAGCAATTAAGACAAGAAGTGTTCCTGTCAGAAGAATATAGAAGAGAGAACAGATCAGCCAAAATACTCAGAAAGATAGACATAATAAAAGCAATGCGCAGTATCAGAACTGATCAGGATCTACCGTGCACAGTTCAAATATTAAATTAAAAATATCAGCAGAGGTAGAAAAACTTAGAAGGTATACAGATAAATATAAAGGACAAGTATAAAATGAGCAATTTATTGATGACCCAAAAAAGTTTTATAGAGAATGGGAAAGCAAGGCAAAAGGAATTGAAACATGACCAAAAAGGAAGAAATAGATACATTTTGGAGAAATATCTGTGAAGATGCAGTGGAACATAACAAAGATGATAAATGGATAGAAAAAGTAAAAGAAAGAATAAGAAGTTCAAATGTACAGGATATAAAATCGGATAAAGTAACAGCCAGAGAGACTGAAACAAAGTTAAGAAAAGCTCCTAACTGGAAAACCCCAGGCCCAGATGTAGTACCTAATTTCTGGCTAAAAGTATTAACATCTTTATGTGAAGATTTAGCCATGAGTAAGAACTGTTTATATGCACACCCCAAACAGACACCAACATGGTTAACAACAGGAAAAATAATACTTCTAGTTAAGAGTGAACCTGCAAGCTATCCTAAAATCTATAGACAAATAACTTGCCTTCTGATGATGTATAAACTATACACTGGAACTGATGCTGACAGAGTTTATAGTCAATTAGAAGAAAACTCAACTATGGCAATAGAACAAAAGGGTAACAAAAGAATGTTGCATGGAACAAAGGATCATTTGTTGATAAAGTCATAATGGATAACTGTAAAAATGGGAAGAATCAATTATGGCAATAGAACAAAACAAAAGGGTAACAAAAGAAAGTCGCATGGAACAAAGGATCATTTGTTGTTGAATAACATCATAATGGAGAACTGTGAAAAGCGGAAGAATCTAAGTATGGCATGGATAGACTACAAAAAAGCATTTGACAGTATCCCACATTCATGGATAAAAAAGTGCTTAAAATGTATAAGATACACTCTGTACTGATCAATTACACTACAGCAACCATAAAACATTGGCAAACTAATCTGAAGTTAAGCCATGATAAAGAACAAATTCAAAGGGGGATGAGGGTGACTTGCTGTCTGTTTAACAGAATAGGTCATGGCTACAATTTGACTCTCAAAAAAAACAAAGTATAAAGACTTGTCTTTCTTTTGTGGATGATTTAAAACTGCACAGTTCATCAGATGAGGAACTGAAAACACAACGACAAGTGGTCAGAAATTATTCAGATGATATAAGAATGTCATGTGGTCTTGATAAATGTGCAAAAGCAACCTTTAAAGCAGGAGAGCTGCAGCACCAAGAAAACATCAGCCTGGGAAATGAATCTGATATAAAAGAACTTGAGCAAGAGGGAGTGTATAAATATTTGTGAATTGATGAAAGATCAACAATAAAATACAAACAAATGCAAATACAACTTAGTAAGGAATATTTTATAATACTAAAATTAATATTGAAAACAGCATTGACATCTAGGAACAAAGTCCAAGCTATAAAGCAGTTTTCACTTCCTGTCCTAACTTACAGTTTTGGAGTGACTGACTGGTCCCAAAAGGTGTTGGATTGGTTGGACAGGAAAACAAGAAGGATCCTTCATGCTTATCAAATGATTTATAAAAAATCAGTGTATACCAAAACTATATATTCTCTGTTCTGAAGGAGCTATGAGCCTCATCGAAAATTATATGTATAAATCTGCAATCATAGGACTACATACATAGCTGCTGACCTCACAAGATGCATATGTAGTGAAAAGTTTTAAAACATGCAGAAAAAGATGAGTTCCCTACTTAGTTTAGCAGAAGCATATCATTGTCAAACAGGAACTGAAATCAAACTCGAAGTAAATAAAAATCAGGAAGCAACTGAATGTGCCAAACCACAAAAGAAAGAATATAAGGTGAAGGATCAGATGAGAAGGCAAGAAATGTGGAAAATGCATAAATACAGTTGTAAATATAGAAAACTCTTGAACAACCTCATGTTAGTCAGGATCAAATGCAGGAATGGTTAAGGAAAGGTGAATTTTAACCAAAAGATGAAAGGTTAATATTGGCAGCCCAAGATGGAGGACTATGTACACATTGGTTTACAAAGTCTATTGAACGTGGGAGAAACAAACAAATATAGGTTTTCTAAAACAGAAATGGAAACAGTTGCACATCTTGTTGCTGGTTGATGTATACTAATGGCAGAAGGACTGTATACTGAAAAGCATAATAATGCGGCAAGGCTGTTGCACTGGGGATTGTGCAAATATCATAATACTGAAATAGCTGAAAAACACTGGAAACATGAGCCACAAAGCATTGTAGAAAATGATAAAGTTTATATCACATGGGATCACCCATTACCAACAGTTCAAAAAATAGATGTGAGAAAACCAAATATAGTAGCTATGAAAAGAAGACAAAAATAGCATCGATCTTTGAAATTGCCACATCCAGTGACTACAGTGTCTTACATACAGAGAGACACAAAATCATAAAATACCAGGATTTGCCAGCAGAATCAAAGGCAATGTGGAAGGAAGATACCCAGACAGTTCCAATAGTAGTAGGAGCAATGGGTCTTATAAAAAATGTAATTTTGTATGAATAGCAGAAGGAGTCATTACTGGTCACATTGCAGATGCTGCGAAGAGCACGCCTGGCTAACATCAAAGACTGAAACAATACTAATTTCATGAACATTAATCATACATTGACTTAAGAATGGGGTCCATTCCTGTCATGGTATTAGAAACCTAAAGGACTTAGAGAAATAAAAAAAAAATAGGTGACAAATTGCTAAAGAGACTCACCTCCCAAAGTTATAACATTAGCACTTGCAGAAAAAAAAAAGTAATTGAACTTCCATTCCCTACAGGGAACCATAACTTCAATACACAATGCGCCACATGTTCTTACCAGGTTGTCATATCCAGACAACTGCTTATGACCACTAGCTAAGTCTGCATAGATAGGTGGTAATACGGAAAACAAAGGCAGCCATCTAGCAGTCACAAAAGTTGTTATACAGCATATGACAAACCTTTATCACCCTAGTTCCTCTATCCTCACATGTGCACATGGTTGTAATACATGGAGACCTGATTTGTAACATATTAAATATTTAATACTGCTGGTGTTTGTGAGCAAATTTCAGGATAAGTGTCTTGAGCAGTCTTCTTGCTCTTCATGTTTTACACTAAACTATTGTTTCCTTCTTTGTGCTGTGCTGTAATTGCATGTGTTGACTATTTAATAGGGCTTTAGATAATTTCCAAAGAATGTCATTAATAAAGTACCTTTATAGTGGTTTTATATTCTAATTCTGGGGTACATATTTCTAAATTGTTGGTAATAATAGATGTTTTTCAATGTATTTTAGTAGTGTGATGAAGATTATGCTAGGATTTATTAGTTTTATGGTTTAGCCAACTTATTTATTTAGCTGGTTTACTCCTAATTAGTTAAGACAGGTGGAATGAGTTATTTTTTGCCAGTTGTTCTATTTCTAAAGTGGCTAGTAGATCTCTGCACACTGTTTTGTCCTAGGTTGATTCCTCCATAAAAAACAAACAATATTGTTAAATTTGATCAGGCATTTTATTGACAGTTAAATAAAATGTCTCAGATTGTTTTAAAAATGTTCAAATTATTCATATCATACCATCACAGATACCTTTATAGTTGATCTTGTTCATAACAAATTTATAATCAAAGCTATATCATAAGCAATTCTATCATAGATTTATCATTCAATGAATATTCACAACTTTAGTTATCAAGCAAAGCAAGACATGGGTACCATTTGTTTCAAATAATTTATATTGTTTCATTAAACTGCATTCCCCTCTAAAGAAGCATTAGTCCCACGTACCTTTTTTATTGCCTTAGATTAATACAGAATATACAGCACAAACAGGTCAACAATGATTTCACAACAATCAAGCAGTAATAAGCAAGAGTAACCAAAATGATATACAGCATTAACGTTACATGAAACCTTAATTACATGGAAAGTTTTTCAAAGAGGAAAGAGAACAAACTTTCAAGGAACATTCTAAGCATTAAACATCAGGACAAGTTTCTAAATGTATGGGGACACAGGTAGAGCCCAGAGATAGCACTCGTTCAGGATGTAATAAATCAAGGCACAGGTACCATGCAATGCCATAACTTGTCTCCTATATCTGACCCAGAGTTTAACACTTTTAAAAGTGGTTCATATGACATTACCAATATATGTTTTCTATAACTGTGATTTATTAAACAAGTATTGGACTAAAATTCCATTATCCTTTAAAGTGTCATGGTCTGACAATTACAATATCACTAGTAAAAATTTTAATTCTTTTAAACAGTCCAATCCTTGTATAAGTTGAAAAATCACAATATCCATAGCCATGGATTCTATAAGTTATAACCAGAGAAGTTATTTCAAAAACTTTTAAAAGTAATACAACTCCTCCTTTTCTTGATTATTTAAGTTTAACAACTGTACTTTATCAAAAAGAAAGCACATTAACAAGAATAAAATCTAAGGCTAACACACCTAATTATAAATATTCATCTAAGAAACATAATGTATTAGAAAACATCACAAGTGAATTATCCATGTAATGTATTTCATGAGATTTAAGATATATATGAGTAAATTCTGATAAAGAATCGGGAAAGTTATAAAATGGAAATAGTTGTCATTTATAAATAGATGGTGTTTACTTTAACATGTTTGTTTATGATTATTTTTTAAAATAAAAGTTTAAAAAGTGATTTATTTGAGTGTATCATACCAAATCCCTTAGAATGGTAAGATTTCAAGTGCATATTCTATATACTTGTGTTGAAGCAAGTGAAAAATAAGGTTCCAAATACAAGAAGAGAAAGATCTGTGTATATTCAGAAAGCCAAAAAGGGACAGAAGTAAGAGAGAAATCCTAAACTAGATAGCATTATGAGGTAGCAGACACAGTTGTGATTTGCAATAGATCTGCAAGTCAATGAGAATACCAAGAAACCATATGTTACTGGTCTGCTGATGTGGAACACCTCTCAATACTCAGTGTTTTACAGTCCATCCATCCATCCTCAACCTCTTTTCCCATTTTGCACATGGGGTTGGGGTGTCACTTCAGCAGTGACAATCATCATGAGCCATAGTATACACCACCAGGTGGCTAGCTCTGCCATGGTAATTCATTCGTACCACTCACTCGCACACACACTCTCACCTACGGCCAATTTAGAGTATCCAGTCCACCTACTGCATGTCTTTGGAATGTGGGAGGAAAGCAGAGCACCTGGAGGAAACCTATGTGACTGCAGGAAGCAGGAAGAGTATGCAGACTCTGCACAGAAGGCATCCCAGCCAAGAATCGAACCGGAGAACCTCTTGCTGTGATGTGACAATCTAAACCAATGCACCACCACAGCCACCCACTGTTTTATAGTGTCAGGGTGGAAAATTAGGTAGTTGCAAAACAAAAAAAGAGGAAGTGTGAAGAGTAGAGAAAGACATATTGGGAAGTGGATTGAGGGAAAGAGAAAGGAGTGAAAGAGAAGGGTGGTACAGGAGTTGAGAAAAGGAAGCAGTGCCTGGGAGAATGGAAGGAAATGCATGTGACACATGCAGAACTGAAGAAGGATAAAGAAGTAAGAAGAAATACAGTGACTCATACAGCAGAAGTTAAATAAATGCTAAATACCAATGGATAGTAATAAATGACAATTTACTAAAGGTAAGTGCTTTTGCATTAAGAACGACAATGCTTCATCAGACCAAATAACAATACTACAAAAACTTTAATGTAATTCCATAAAACATCTCCAAACAATGAAATTAATTAAAATCAATTACCTGTGTATATGACAATCATCCCCCACCACTGAACCTCTCAGCAAATGTTTCACACACTGATGACATCATCATCATTTTATATATATATATATATATATATATATATATATATATATATAAATAGATATACATATAGCTAGATAGATAGATAAAGGTATACAAGAACACATTCCTATAAAGACATTTCATTAAAACATCATGTATTCATAAAATGAAAATAATAATGAAAAACTAATGAGTTAAGGAACGTGCCTTTAGAGCTGGTTTAAGGGAAAGCATTTCATTTAACCCAGGAAATCTGTTCTCTCACTTCAGTTTTGTTTCTCAACTCACCGCCTCTCATACATAACTTCACAACCTCCACAACAGAAAACTTAAAGGTATGTTGTTGTCCTAAGGTGGAAATGTGTAGCTAGAGCATTGTTGGTCTTATTATGTCTAATATCTCTAATGTCTCTGAGGTGTTATAAAATCCTGTCCTTCAAATAATGAATTGTTTTTCCAATATAGAATGCGTAACAGCATTCACAGAAAGTGTAGTATATCACATTCGCAGTCTTGCAATCTGCATACAGAGTTATTGAAGGACATCAATAGTGTACAAGCTAAGATACACAACAGATTTTCAGTTGATATTGTAACTACCAGCTTGGATGAACTGTATGAGCAGATTGTCAACTATGATAAGAGACTACAAGCTACCAAGTTGAAGAAGCTACAAAGGGATATCACTAACTTTAAGCTTGGAAGTGTTTTTTCATGGCCAAGGAATGAGTCAGGGTCAAGCCCTAACATTGTTAATAATACCATTAACAATGGGATATCTCCACAGGAATCGATGGATTGCACTGGTAATGATTTGGTTTTGTCTCAAGGCCCTTATGCTATATGGGCTGAGCATAGCAGTGCTACATCTTCTTCATCTGGCACTACTGATTCAATAGGATCTATAGTTTGTATCAATTCCAGTGTCTCACTTCACACTGGTTCTACACATGCTCAGCCTCCTTCTTTTTTACCAGAGCTTCTCCCCATTACAACAGGGCAATGGCTGGGAAGGTCTTGGAGCCAGTCAAGGAGAGGCCGGGTCCACTACAAACAACAATCAAAAGAGAGATTTACATGGATGATAACTCAGAGCATGACCTAAATGACCTGGTTTTTATCATCTTTTCTGTCAAGCTTACTCCAGAACAACTTAGTGTACTGAATAAAGGTCTTTCTTTTGTTCCTGCCCAGAGATCAATTTCGACACAGGTACTAATTGATTTAAGGTTATTTACACGTAATTGATCTCTTTCTTTGATGTTTCAAGATATGGGTGATACTTGACAGATGTTTGTTAATGTGAGTATGTTCATTCCTGATAAACATCTGATTATGGAAGCTTTTACTGCAGTTTGTGACAAACAGATCAGGACAGCTTTGACAGCTGTCCTGATCTTTTTATAATCTTTCAGAGACAGAAGCACAGGTGTTATGAGAGCTGAAATATCTTAATTCAGTTGAAATAAGTCCAGCCAACAAGGGAGGGGAGATTGTTGTTATGGATAAGACATTTTATCTAGCAGCTATGGAACAACTTTTGGGTGATGAATGTACTTATCAACAGATTTCTAAGTCTCAGTTGATGCCATTATTGATAGAGTTTCAATTTTGCTTTTTAATTTAATGGTGAATAATATGATTATGGAAGATTTGTTCAAGTATTTTTTTGTGGATTTTCCAGTTGATCCCATACTTTATGGGCTTCCAAAAGTTCATAAAAGTTTACCCCCCCCCCCCCCCATGCATCCTATATTATCAAACAGAGGCTGAACCACAGAGTCAATGTCTATTTATTTGGAAAAGACACTTAGTAGATAATGTACTAGATAATGTCAACTCAGTTCTGAAAGACACTAAAGATTTTTTGCAGGATATTTCTAGAACTGTTAGTCATTTACTGAATACCAAAGATCTTGTTTTTGTTATGCTAGACATCACTTCTTTGTTTACTGTTATTCCAAATACCACAGGTATTGAATATGTTAGATTTTTTTTGCAACAACATGATATTTTTTCTAATATGAAGGTTGATTTACTTTGTATGCTTTTGGAGCTGCTTTTAGAGAAAAATGCTTTTGTTTTGGGTGAACAGTACTATCTGCAGAAGCTTGGTATAGCTATGGGCACAGCTTGGCAAATAGCTATGCCAGCCTTGTGATAGCATACTGGGAATACGACAAAGTTTTATGTAACAATGAGTTTACCAGGCATATTGTTTACTATAAAGGTTTTGTTGATGATATTTTTTTTTGCTTTGGAGAGGCACCTGTGAGTCATTACAGGAGTGTATTGAGTTTATGCAGAGTACTACTGAATTTTTAAAGTTTAGTGGTCATTTTTCTTGTGAATCTATAGACTTTTTAGATATAACAATTACCAGAGATGAGTTAGGTAGGTTTAAAGTGGATGTATATAAGAAGTCTTGTAAAAAGAATTCTTATTTACATAAAAGCAGCATGCACTCTAGGCACATTCCTAGGAATGTGCTTAGAGGGCAGTGTTTCGAATTATGGGTCTCCATACAGAAGAAAATTCTTTAGATCAGGCTCTGAAGGAATTAAAGGAAGAATTCCTGAAACGAGGTTACAAGGCCAGAGAGATTGACTCTTGTATATCTAATGTGAGGTCTGAAAGAGCCTGGTGAGCTAGATCCTGCAACTACTTTAGACAGAAGTATTTGGGTAACATGGTTTTTAATGGTGGTATATGTACTTCTCATTCAGAGAAGGTTGTATATGCACACAGTCACTTTATATTTATTGCATTCTGTATTAATTGCTAATTAACATTCTTATTTTATTGGGTAATTAACTTAATTCACCAAGCAGAGGGAATATAAAAGGAATGGTTCATAAGTTTGTCTGCATCTGATGAAGTAACTTGCAAACGAAAATGTAGTAGATAGGAGATGTTAATGCCTGGAGTGTATGTGTTTTTTGTTAATTTTCATTAAAGCTGTGTTTTCAAAGAAAACTGCTGGTATTCGATCCTTGGTGGCACCTGTGGATTCTGTTTGAAGTGAACTTTGGTGCCTTGGTAAATATTTTACTTTATCCTGCAACTATACCAACCAGAGAACAAACAGAAGGCAGAACAGTTAGGTGTGTTTTTACAAATTCTAATGATACTAATCTGGTCTGTGATATAATAAGGAGAAACTGGGGTATACTTCGGAGTTGTCCTGAACTGACTAATTCAATAGGCAATAAGCCTGAGTTTTGTTTCAGGAATAATCTCTCTCTCAAGAGGCAATTTTGTTATAGGAAAGCTGCAAAAAGCAACGCATTCCCCATCTTCTGCACATTGTGGTACATTTCACTGTTTGAACTGTAAAGCTTGCAGATTTATTTATTCTAATTATACCTTTAGACATCCTACTCTACAATATGAGATCAAGACTGCGAATGTGATATATTATGCTGTTATGCATACTATATTGGAAAAACAAATCGCTGTTTAAAGGACAGGATTTTACAACACCTCATAGACATTAGACATAATAAGACCAGCAATGGTCAAGCTACATATGTTTCCACATTAGGACAACAACATACTTTTAAGTTTTTTGTTTTGGAGGTTGTGAAGTTAGGTATGAGTGGTGGTGACTTAAGAAACAAAACTGAAGTGAGAGAACAGAGCTGGATCCTAGAGTTACAGCCTTACAGATTGACTGAGTTAAATGAAATGCTTTCATCTAAATTCCTTAACTCTTTAGTTTTTCATTATTTTTTATTATTATTTTCATTATTATTTTAATTTTATGAATACATGATGTTTTAATGAAATGTCTTTATAGGAATGTGTTCTTGTATATCCTTTATATATATATATATATATATATATATATATATATATATATATATATATATATATATATATATATATATATATATATATATATATATATAATCTATGTGTGTGTGTGTGTGTGTGGGGGGGCTCATGATGATGATGGCATCAGTGTGTGACAAGTTTGCTGAGAGGTTCAATAGTGAGGGATGTTTGTAAACCACATACACAGGCAATTGATTTTAATTAATTTCAATGTTTGGAGGAGTTTTATGGCTTTGTATTAAAGTTTTTGTAGTATTGTTATTTGGTCTGATGAAGCATTGCCATTCTTAATGGGAAAGTGCTTACCTGTAGTAAATTGTCATTTATTTATTACTACCTATTGGTATTTGGCATTTATTTAACTTCTGCTGTGTGAGTCCGGGTATTTTTTCTTTTTTACAAGTGTATTTTGTTTGTGGACTCCAGGGACACTACCTGACACTTTGTTTTAGTTCTGTGCTTGTTCTAAGTAAGCTAGGCCTGAAGTGCAAAATGAATGGGACAAGCAGAAGTATACAGAGAAGAGTTAGGAAAAGAGCTGCACTATGACAGGAGAGAGAACCACAATGCATATCATGATGACAGTGTCACTGTGCAGTCACACAATATATAATGAATAGGCAGTCGCTATAAGCAAACACCTTTAATGCAATGAAAAATATAGTAGCTGAATTAGATTAGCTTAACAGATTAATTGGCACATTAACCACAAAAACAGTATTTTAAGAAGTGTTTATCTCAGTTTGCATCCATGCAGGGTTAGTACTTCAATACGTCAAATAATGAAAAACAAACATTTTATTTTTTTTTTCTCTACAGTTCCTAATGTTCAGACAGCTGAGTTGCAGCATGGAAGGTACTAAATGTGCTGGAATGGCACATTGTGTGGCTGAAGTAAATCACATCAAGCTATGTGTTCATACCTCTCAGTGGTCCAGATTTTTGCCTCATATAGTTTGGTCCTTTCCTCATAAAAAGGATTGAAGTCTTTAAATAATGATATACATTTGAGTTTCAGACTTCATATCCTTCAGAAAAATGCATGTTAAGACAAATCCTGTTACTCTACCAACGTTCTAAGTTTGTAATAGAAATATTTAAAATATGTCCCTGTTTTTGGGCCTTTGTCCCCACATTATTTTAGTTTTTTTCCCCCCAGATTTCTTGCTCCCAGAGGTTGAGAGGTATGTGTGTGATCACTGCTATCCAAAACATCATGCTTTGAAGAGCTGACACCTTCAGCTAGTCTGTCCTTGTCCAAATATGCAGTTGGTAGTAATTTGTAGTAATATTAACGAATGATAATGAAGGTTTTAAGATACCTAGCCATATGCAACTTTAAACACACATTTACATTTTTTATCAGATTTTTGATAATAGTGCTCACCTCCCAAATGAAGCAGGGCCATACATAATAAGCCTTGTGAAAATTTGTGCTTCCCAGTCCAGTCATCAAAACTAGCCTTTAAGGTAGCCAAAGTAATACGTTGCTTAATCTAGTGATAACGTATTCCATGGACTGGAAATACTGTTGATTTATGAACCTACTTTTCCAGCAAGTCTTGTTTATTTCTTGCTGTAGATTCAGACCCCTAGTGTGGGTGTTTGCAGAGCCACTGGTTTTCTGAAGTAATAGGATATAGCCTAGGACTGTGTCTTTCTTGGGCCAAAAAGTGATTGAGAGTGATGTCACCTTGAAGGCTCCATTAGGGTATTGAGTATAATGGGGCTTGTGACCATCTTTTCAGGTAATTTAAGGAATCAGGGCCTCCAATTTTCCTAGTTAGAATTTCTGAGCCCTTTCCAGATGAGTGATATCAATAGATTTGTACATTGCATTCAATGATGTATTTGATAAGGGAAGATGACAGTGGTAAGATGACTTATTTGAATCTTGAAGACATTCCCTTGGAAAGTAACTGGGCCTCACAGAAGGATTTCTTGACTAAGATAGAAACATAATGATCAAATGACAAAGAGTTGTCCACATAAGTATCCAGGACTTTTATGGCAGTGTCTGTCTGAAGAGAAATATAATTTATTATGTATGAGGTGGGAGTATCTTTTTTCCTGAATGCCATTATGCTGCACTTTTTTGCATTTAGCTTGAGACTATTTTGCAGAAAACCAGGTATGTGCATAAGCCTTGTTGAAGCTGTTTTGTATCAGTGGATAAGCAGGTAACAATAGTTAGCTTGCAGTCCTTAGCAAATGTGATCAACCATAGTTCTGAAATATTGGCTTTGATGTCTGCAAAATAAATGCCAAACAAGGCAGGGTCCAGCACTGATCCCGGTAGTACCCTACTATTCAAAATGTTATGTTCAGAGGGTACCGTCAACTTTCACAACATGGTATCTTTTGGCTAGCCAATTTACAATCCGGTGAACAATGTAGGAGTTTACAATAGGTTCCCCTAATTTTTTTAACACTACTACTGTGAGTTGTTTGGGATTTGGAAACTTATGTGGACAGTGACCTAACTTTTGACCAATATCTGTAAGAAAGTCCTTCTATACTACACAGCTTATAAACAAAGGGGTTGTGTCTAGATCTAGGGAAGTCATTTTCCCTTTTTACTCAGCCCTCATTAAGCCATTTATTGAGTATAATGCCCACATTGGTATGTATCTGTCCAGATACATGCAGCAACTGGAATACCCAAAGATTTTTTACTAAAAGGATAAAAGGCCTAAACAACATGTCCTACATGGACCGACTCAAAGCCTTGTTACTATACTTGGTATTCTATAGACTGCTGATAGGTGACCTGTGTCTAGCATACAAGCTTCCTCCCACCCAATACTGATGGATTTACTGCACATCAGCAAGTCAAATGCCATGAGAAATATTCAGTCTAGGAAAATAAACCTCTTCTGCAACATTTAATATAATAATTTGCAAGGACAGGTATATATTGCAGAGGATACTACTGCTCTGGAACAGGCACCCTAGCCACATAAAACAAAGTCCATCCCTGTCTGTATTCAAGTGCAACTTAGATCTATGGACGGGGAACCAAAAATTTACCCTAGGACTTCTTCCATTAGTGCTAATGAACAGAGGTCCTAACTGCTTTATCCCATGCATGGATCCCCTCAATATACCTATGGTATGAGCCCAATTATTGTCATTGGGGGTAATATATAATATCAACCATGGGATGGGTAAGACCGTTCTCTAACTAAATGGGAAAGGTTAATATGAGACAAAAAGAGAAACTAGCTAGACTTATAATGCCCCTCAAGGACAGCTAGCCTAGTACTTACATATGAAACTATGACGGACAGTGTCAATACCCTTTCTCAGTTTGAAATAAGTAGTATGCACTGAGTGACCATTGGCTACAACCTGTATAACTTTTTCAAAAACACTTATTAGGCTCAGGAGACAGGACCTGACCATCACAAAACCAAACTATTTGGGGTCTTGTTCAGTTAGATTGCTTATATATGCATAAAGGATATCTGCTATAATGCATGCAATGGTATTGTACATAAGGCTAGTGTGGCTGATAAGACAATAATTACTTGCGCCCATAGAGGGGTCACTATTGTGTAAGGGAGCCCCACAGGCTTCCAGGCATCAAGCACATACAGTATTTTGAAATATCCATTACATATCAGTGCAGCAAGTTGTGATCAAATGTGTGTGTGTGTGTGTGTGTGTGTGTGTGTGTGTGTGTGTGTGTGTGTGTGTGTGTGTGTGTGTGTGTGTGTGTAGATACACCATTCAGAATTCAAATCCAGGTCAAGCAGCAGGTACTACAGAGGCCCGAAGCAAAAACAGTCATATAAGCATCAGTAGCCTCTTCAGATGCAAAATATACAGTGGGAACATTTCCTAAATGCAGAAGCTTTTTGAGTATTTACAGTACTGACACATTGAAAAAGCATACAGATTAGCTCTAAAAGCAACAGCTGCCAGATGGAAGCAGAGCATTGTTCCTGTATGACAGAAAAGAAAGAATAAGAAGCCCAATATTGTTTTCCATGCAGTTACTTGCACTCAGGTAGGTTAAAGGTGAACTTTGCCATTAAACATGCATAGCAGAGAAGAAAATTAAGCAACAAGCTGTTAACAAGCTGCATACTGTAGAAACAGGGTTTGATGTTGTGTGACTCCGAAAAAGTTCCTTAACCATACATTGCTCCAGTAAATCTGGTACAAGACATACAGTTTAGTGCATCCTCACAAAAGAGTAAAACAGTTTATTTAGTCCAAAGTCCAAATGAATTGGCTGCCTGGCAGTTAGTACAGAGGATTAAGGCTACAAACTGCTAATGCTAGGCTTCCTGTACTCCAGCATTTGATTCCCTCAGCCTCTGTTTACATACTGTGTGACATTGAGTGAGTCATTTAACCAGTTACCACAGTGCTATGAGAAGCAGAGAAAGACTCCACAATTGTTTCCTGGACCACATGACTACCTAAGAAACTGCAAACATGCTGGCAGTGCCGATCAAGTGGAGGAGTTCAGTGAGTTTTTTTTCTGCCATTAAGGTGTCATGTTCCAAGATGTACATTAGAAACATCCCTGATTTGCAAGAGTAACCTTGATTTTACTTAAAAAATTTGCTCCATCTTTTATAAAATCAGTGATGTTGTAACACAGCAGAGATTACTGTCACTAAAGCTCTAGATTTTTTATTCTGATGAAAATGCATAGCAATACATATCCTTTTGTCTTGAGAGATGTCTAAATAAAAAAGCATTACTATTTAAAAATAATTCTTCACCTTTAGCCCTTATCCATGAAAATGCCTGGCTTTCTCTCTGATTCTTGGTTAAAAGGTTGAAAGCTATCATCTCAGGGTGTAAAATCTGCACATTGCAGAAAAAACCTCGCTTGTTTCATTTAGCCCCCTTTTTTGCTAATGACATTTTTCATTGAGCTAGCAGCCAGTTACTGAAGACTTCTCTTTCTCTACTCTTAAAAGATACTGAACAGTTTAGCATTACTGCATACCACAGTAAAGCTTACGAAAGGGAGAGAGCGAGAGAGAGAGAAAGAAAAAGCTAGAGATACTTATCTGTTGGCATGAGCCAACGAAACTCTGTCCTGGGGATTTAATAAACTCCAAGTAGGCTTAACGTGAAGCCTGCACAGAGTTTACACCTTAGTGCAATGAGCAGCAGTGCTAATTGTATATGCATGTCATGCATTGTACTTACGTGAATAGGTGTAGTGGCCAGCAGCAGGGTTGCCAGCCAGAAAACTGTGTAAAGCAGCACAAACACCTGGAGACATGGAGACATGTTTACCTACAGGCAAACTACTTCTGCATAATTGCACAGACACCCACAATACCTACCAGACTTTAACATAAGGCAATGCGTAAAGTTCTAACACATTAAAGGGAAGCATAGACAGTGCAGAGTACTGTGCAAACCTGTTACAGGCATACTTAAATAATGTTTTGGTGGTGATCATCAAGGGTACACAGACTGAATTATAAATAATTATGCTGGGGAACTCTGTGTATTGAACAGGGCCACACACATGAATGGTAGGCATGAAGACAGGGGAGGAGGAGAAGTGAAACATGGTAATGCACAGTAGATAAGGGCATGTCAATGTATGTACACCACAAAGATAAGCCAGTTGTAGCATGAACAGTAATCACATATGTACATTTATTTAATTGGGAAAGTCCCACTTGGAACAAAGCCAATTTTTAGAGGAGGCCTGGGGAAAAACACTCCAGATGCATGCCTTTGTAAAGTGGGAGGCAACCAGAGCACCCAGAGGGAACCCACACAAATGCAGGGAGGGCAGGCAGACTCCACACAGAAGGCACCCCAGCCAAGAATCAAACCGGAGAACCTCTTGCTGTGAGGTGACAATGCTATTGCTGCACCACTGTGCCATACATGATACAGTACATACTACAGTTTACACCTCCTGTGCAGGTATAGTCATATCATCACACAGTTTTTGTATATTATGTGACTGCCACACAAGGTCACATATCAATGGAGATGATTGTTTGTGATGTAAGCAACCTGACATGATCACTGGAGAGTACATTTAGCAAGGACATTGTGTACAATAGGGGGTAGGTGCATTTTATGAAGATGTGTAAAATGAGTTGTTTGAATATGAATGCAGTATCAGCATAGGTCACAACCAAGCAACACACATAACAACAGGCTCATGAACAACAGTAGATGGAAGCATGCCCAATCATGTACAATATCAGAATAATACCACCCATTAATCTGTGTCATTGACATAAAATATGTGATTATGAGTTATTATACATGTTCTGTATGAACACACTTGTACAGTTGTCATGATTTGTCAGTAATCTATAAGGGGAATCAAACACATCTTCCTCAAAAATTAACACCTTTCCTTGGTGTTAAGAGGGACATTGTTACACCTGTAATTTAAATAATAAGCAATCCTGGCTAGTTGATAGGTTTGTATGGTGTATATATGCCACAATCCACACTTGCATGAATGTAGCCGATGCCATTAATGTTGTTAATGAGTTATGTATTTACTGGGTGCATCACAGGAGCATGTATCATAAATGCATGTTGTACAACACCCTGAAGGGAGTTCTGCACTGTCATCTCCTAATGGTTATGCATCAAAAAGAATACTTAGGTATGGCCAATAAGATGTGTGAGAGATCACTGTGGCAAAACTGATACACATGAGTAAATCATCCTTGGAATGTGCATTGAGAAGTACATGCAAAAGGGTGCATTGTACTCAATTATTGGCATGATGAGGGTTGAGAACAATGAGACTATAATGCCCTTTGATGTGGGTATCCTGCAAATACCCAGGAGTTGTGCTAAATTCAAGGGATTAGTTACCAAAGTGGGCACATGCTGGTGGAAGTTCTGCATGCAAAGGTCACATAACACTTGATCTGCTTATAGGGTTGTGCTACCTGTACTGTAATTAGCTTTTGTATTTGCTTTCATAAAGGAACTAATCCCCAAAGACTTTTGTTCATCGACTGTGTCTCCTTGGCTCTGGCAACAATCCTTTGTGTGTGTTAATGCTGTCTGCATTATACCAATACAAATCTTGGAATCAATGATTATCCACAATTTGCAGTCCTTTACAAAGCAGGTTAGACAAAGGATGTGAAAGTTAGTCCTAACTTCTGAGACTTAAATAATGAACAGGAAAGGGCCTAGTACAGAACCCTGAGTATGGACCTGGTCACTGGACTCACATTATATGTCATGTATGCGATTCATTTGTCAACCCACTTGGTGACAGGTGTTTATGCCCATTTGCAACAGTTTCTCAGTAATACCTAAGTGTGGATTTGTGTCAAATGCCTTGGCCAGTTCAAGTTATGGAGGATGATAGTGTTTTCCTCATGCGTGCCCTCGGTGACCTTCTTGAAGACATCAGACAGATGTAATAGACATTATGTAGCTTTAACAAATCAAACATGGGTTTGGGTGCACAGTCATGAGATTACCTGTGTCCTTTTTGATAAGGTCCACAATGACTTGTTGGTCTACCTCACAGATGAGGAGAGTCAGGAGTATGGGTCTATAACTCCATGTATCAGGTGATGTTCCCTCCAGGTCAGATGGATGACTGTTGCTGTACACCATTTTATGAGAACATAGGCTGTTTGGAGACTGTGTTGAAGTAGGGATCTAATTGTGTCTACTATGTTAGGCTTTAAGTCACACTATAGGCAACCTGGAATGCTGTCAGGGCCCATTGACTCTGTGTTATTAGCTGTAGAAAGCACACAGATGAGCTGCTTTCCTGAGAAGATAAACTAAGTAATGTTTGCATGTGTACTCTGGCTGATGGCCAGTGGTGACAGGGGGATGAGTTAGCAGGTTGTCTGTTTTCTCCAGTTGAGTATAGCTGGTGGCATTCACAAACAGCTCTGTGCTTAGTTGTGTATTCCCCTTAACATGTCACAATTATTGACATAAATGATTTGCAAAAACACCGCCAAATACAACCTTGGTCATGCATTACATGCCACACACTGGTACTGTTCACACAGTCATACAGAACTGTACCAATGTCATGTAATTAAATCAATTGCACAACATATGTCTATATCTGTTTCATGGAAAATCTGTCTTTGCATGGCCTGATGCCATATAAGGACACATTATAAATCAGTTGTTTGTGGCTCATGCAGAATATTTCCTGACACAAATGCTCATAGACACACAATGGTGCTGTAGAACACCTTAATAATCCTTGGGAATAGCAACACAACTGCACATACAATGAATTCCACAAGGTTGCAATTTAATCAAAAAGTGTGATATTTTCTGTATATGACAGCATTACATGTGGATAAAACAAGACTTATTTGCCCATGTAATCAGTATGACTTAATAATGATGTCTGTCGCAGGGCATTTAATGATGGTAGATAGACACATGCACACCTGTGTCATACTGCAAGTGTCACTATGATGGAGCTGCAACACTACAACAGCACATGTTTTAATAAGCCAACCACATACCTAAAAGTTTATCATACCATGTCAACAGTTCTCAGGAGGCATATTACTGCAGCTGTTACTGATGAACCATGTAATGAAATGGCAGCAGTGGCCCACAACCCATTATCTCACATCACAGATTGTAATACCCTCTTGAAGGCATACTGTACATCCATACCTCAACACAGCACATGTCAATGACAACAGCATTGACATGTCAAATGTTCTTAGGCTCATATGACAGTAGTAAGCTAACCGTCAACATCACATAAAATCCTAGACATTATTATATGATTTAAAACAACCTCCCTATATCTATATGATGGAGAATAATAAGACTATATGCATATGGGTCATAGATTAGTACTAAGCCAACTGCCCTTGTGGACCATTGTAAGTCTAGCTCATTAACCCATGTGAGAATCAAACCCTTTACTTTGTGCATAGAAGGCAAATATCTTAACCATTACAGCTTCCATCTGGTAACATGCATGGAATATCTTGTATTTGAACTCAGGACCATGTGTATGACAGTCTTATACTTAAGTTTAAAACAAAAACAACAATGACAAACAAACTGGATAAGCTGTGGCAGGGATGCAAGGTAGCTTGTAGCAAACACAGCACCAAGATTCGAATAAGTCAATAAAAAACACTATTTATTAAGATATAGAACATTACATATTACAATTCTAATGAAATGGAAAAAGTAACAACAACCAAATATTTTTTTATAAAACAGTAAAAACGGTGCAAGCTCAGAATATTGTAATACATATTCTTAAAAATCAGTACAAAAATACATAAAAATCAATAAAATTTCAATAAAATAGGTGGAATGCAGCTCAAAATAATCAGTGCTATTGGGCTTTAAGTTTAAGTAAACAAGTAATGGATAAAACATAATTCAAACCGGGGGGGGGGTGGCCTGCATTAAGCTGCATTTGCCATATAAGTTCTCTTTGTTCAGGCATTATACCCCATAGTCTTCCTGTAAAATTGTACAGTAAATGTTCTAAAATTACAAATTTAAAGTTGTGGTCTGGGTGCTCTGCAGTATGCTTAGAATGCCCATTAGTGCTACTATTCTTCCTGATTTTATATAAATGTTTGTAAATTCTTTGTTTCAACATTCTCTCAGTCTTGCCTATATAAAAACTTGTGCATGACTGACATATTGCAATATAGACAACACCTTTTGTTGTACAGTTGTAACTACCTGTGATCTGTACAAGTTGTCTATTCATTTTAGTATTTTCACAACAAGGAATGTCCTTGCAATAGTTACAGTGTCCACATTTTCTCATAACTGTTTTCCTCGGTTTTTACTTTGTTTTTCTTGCTTATCAAAAAGTTGTTTGAAACTAATGCCCTTCCTGAATATGACAACTGGATTATCATCTACATTTTTGAATAGTTCCATGTTAGTTTGAAACACATACCAATGTCTTTGCAGAGTTTCCTTAAACAGTGCCTGGTTCATGGAATATGTAGTAATACAACTACTTCTGTAGATGTTGGCTGTGGTACTTCAGCTAGTTACTGAAGTAATGTTTGCAGATGAGCTTATGATGTTTGATTCTCTCTTTAATGGAATTGGCCTAAAGAAATTCCTTTCCATCTTAGAAATAACTTCCTCCAATGAATTATCTATAAACCCATTGGGGTAACCTCTTCTTAAAAACATATTTTTTTAATATTTGACACTCCTCAAGGAAATTTCATGTAGGGTAATCTTCAGTGCAGCATGGACAAATTGCCCTTTGACTACTGCTGGATGGGAGCTGGTGAAATGTAGGAAAGAATTAAAATTTTCTAAAAATATTTGAATGTAGTCTTTTATTCTCCACATCTTTCATGAGCAACACATCTAAGTATGAAATGAGGTTTATGCCAACCTTGTGTAAAACTTAAAAAGCTGGTAGTGTTGGTCAAATAGTTTAAAAAGACTGGAATGTTGCTCGTCATCTTTCCACAAAATAAATATGTCATCCTGGTATCGTGTATGTAGCTACTCAAAAAAAAGCAGTGGTCAAAGGGCAATTTGCCCATGCCACACTGATGATTACCCTACATGACATTTTCTTGAGGAGTGTCAAATATTTAAAAAATATGTTTTTAAGAAGAGGTTACCCCAATGAGTTTATAGATAATTAATTGGAGGAAATTATTTCTAAGACAGAAAATAATTTCTTTAGGCCAGTTTTATTAGAGAGCAAATCGAACATCATAAGCTCAGCTACAAATATTACTTCAGTAACTATTTCAAGTACCATAGCCAACAGCTATCGAAGTAGCTGTATTACTACATATTCCATGGACCAGGCAATGTTTAAGGAAACTCTGCAGAGAAACTGGTATATGCTTCAAACTAGCATGGAACTATTTTAAAAACTTTTTGATAAACAAGAAAAACAAAGTAAAAAATAAACAGGTAAAACAGTTATGAGAAAATGTGGGCACTGCAACTATTGCAAGGACATCCTTTGTTGTGAAAATATTAAAATTAATAGACAACTTGTACAGATCACAGGTAGTTATGATTGTACAATAAAAGGTGTTGTCTATACTGCAAAATGTCAGTCATGCACAAGTTTTTTATATAGGCAAGACTGAAAGAATGTTGAAAGAAACAATGTACAAACATTTATATGAAATCAGAAAGAATAGTAGCACTAATTCACTTTCTAAGCATATTGCAGAGCACCCACACCACAACTTAAAATTTATAATTTTAGAACATTTACCATACAATTCTAGAGGAGGCCTGTGGGGGTCTAATGTCTGAAAAAAGATAATGTATATGGCAAATATGGCTTAATGCAAATCCCCCCAGTTTGAATGATGTTTTATTCATTACCTGGTTACTTAAACTTAAAACCCAACAGCGCTGATTATTTCAAGCTGCGTTCCACCTATTTTATTGCTATTTTAGTAATTTTTATGTATTTTTGTACTGATTTTAAGTATATGTATTACAAAATTCTGAGCTTGCACTGTTTTAACTGGTTAATGTTACTTTTTGCATTCCTTAGAATTGTAATATGTAATGTTCTGTGTCTTAATAAATGGTGTTTTTTGTGAATTATTCAAACACTGGTGCTGTGTTTGCTAGAGGCTACCTTAGATCTTTGCCACAGCTTATCCAGTCCTACACTTACACCTGTTTCCACAAGAAGGCATGTGTGTATTTGTTTGATTGCATTACATGCTGCCACTGTCCATATGGGACATGTGCACCACACCATGACAGAATTAGCAATCACACATGCAGTGGTCTGGAGATGGCTTGCAAAGACCCATGGAAGAACTCTTCTTCATGATGTGCGTATGCATATTTGACATGAGGACATCGTCCACTCCTTTAGAGATAGGCTGTCATGTGGTCAGAGGAAAAAAGAGGATGGTTGATGCATGGGTTTGCTTTAAAACTTCTAAGTGGTAGTGAAATGAAAAGTCATACAAATGATCATACAATGACTATAATGTACCACCAACCACACAAACACAGCAGTAGAATGGGTCTGATTTGCACTTTACACCTGTGTAGGTATAGAAGATGAATACCATGCAATACAACACTAGTAACACCACATATGGATGCCTTTAACACTGCCACATTGCACTTTATGGAGTAATATAGCATCATTGTATGCTGAGAAGAACATGTTGGGAGAAGTGTCTGACATGCATGTGAAGTCACATCTCTGTGTAAAATTGTCTCAAAAGTAACATTTTGGTATATACATACTCAGGTTGCCTGTTGTCAGATTAAACACTCTATATATCTAGATAAAGAAGCTTGAGTACACAGTACTTAATGCCACTGCCACAGCACAACTTTTTCTTGTGCACTGTCAGACTGCATGTTATACAGGATGACATCATCAGTGTATGTTAGAAGATGATGTTTTGAGGAGTCTCTGACATAGCTGTGGACTCACATGGCATTCTAAAATTTTCACCATTCTGATTCTTAAATGCACACACAAATCAGTTGCCTGCAGTGAGACAAGACCCCTACTTAACAACAGAGCACATTCTTAATGCAAGCACCATAACACAAGTCTGCTTTTGATAGTTAGAGACAACACTTTATAGCTGATGATATCAGCAGTGTCTGTTGAGAAGAATATGGTAATAGGAGTGTTTCACATGCTGTTCTAAAATAGTTTCTTGAACATGAACCAACTAAACACAAGCACGCCTGCACACCCTCAACAAGGGTTGAACCCCTATCTATCTACAGAGCACAGTACTTACCACAAGTGCCACAGCACAATTCTGGCTTTCATAGTGTCAAATACTTTATAGTTGATGACATCAACAGTGTTTGTTTGTGAGAAGATGTTGTGAGGCTTGTATGAAAGTGATGTGTAGGCATTTACAACTGTCAAAATATTTGTTCTCCATAGAACTGGATTACTGAAAGATGGATACCGAGTCATACTATTCTCACTATACACACACACCAGTTGACTGAAGTGAGGTTAGAAACCCTATATAACTTGTTACCACAGCTTGAGGACTGAGTACTTAATGCAAGTCCCATGGCACAAGTTTGACTTGTACACTGCTGCAGGACACTTTATAGCAGACATCTTCATTGGATGTTTGAGAAAAGATGTTTGGGGGCCTATATAAAACTGATGTGTAGGCATATATGAATGTCATAATATCTGTACTCTATGAGACTAAATTACTGACAGTAAGACACACACGCTCTCCTGTCTACACATGAACACACACACTAGTTGACTGCAGTAAGATTAGAACCCCTACCTAATTAGAGACATCAGCTAGATAACTCAGTACTTAATTAAATCACCACAACACAAGGCTGACTTTTATACTATTGCTGGACAATTTATAGTGAATGACATCCTCACTAGATATTTAAGAAAAGATGTTGGGAGGCCTGTATTAAATTTATGTGTAAGTAAGTATGAATTTCAAAATATCTGTACTCCATGGGACTGGAATGCTGACTGCAAGATACACACTCACACTCTCCTGACTACACACAAGCAGACAGTAGCTGACTGCTGCAAGATTAGAACCCCTACCTATCTAGACATCAGCTAGAGAACTCAGTACTTAATGCAAGCACCACAGTACAAGTCTGACTTTTACACTGCTGATGGACAATTTATAGTGGATAACATCCTTATTGGATATTTGAAAGAAGATTTCGGCGGCCTTTATGAAACTGCTGGATAGCCATCTGCTACTGTCAAGATATTAGTTATGCATGTGACCAGATTGATGGTAGTACGATACAGACTGATGCCCCTCTGGCTATGCACACATACACACTTACACATATACACACACATACACACACACACACACACACACACACACACACACACAAAATGTGGCTGCTGTGGTTATTTAACACACATGTAAGTATTTTGTTTCCATCTTCCAAACACAATAGCTAACGATTGCAACACCCCTTAAGTGTGTTTTTACATTGTCATAGTGGCCTTTATATATGATGACCTCACCACTATATGATGTAGGTAACATATCCTGTTATGAGAGTGATATACAAAGTGTGGATTTCATGTTTCCTGTTGTGTTTCCAATGTCCAGGTGTACTTTAAAAGACTTCTCAAACTAGATGCTAAAAGCTGTCATGAATGCATGCAGCAGACTGCAAACAAACAAACAGCAAGCAAAACAATGCAGCAAACAGCAAACGTAGCTGTTTCTCTGTATGGCTGTGTACATTACACACTTACTATCACATCAGCATGGATGCAACTGTGTATGTACTGTGCTCATATTTGTGAAGAATTGCTTTCTACATTAATACATGTTTAAGACAATCTGAATGTCTATTGTCAATATAAAGGTGTATATGATGTAACAATGCAGTTGTGCTACTTATCCCTGTACTATAGGTGACAATTTTGGACTAGTACTGACATACCATTTTTCAAGTGCATGGGTGCAGGGCACACATGACTCAGGGTAAATATGTGTTCAGTCAGTAAAATTGTTTTTACACAGATTTTAATAGGATGAAGACTAAATGCACAATAAACATAAGTAATACATACTAATCAGCACTTTCCAAAGTGCACCCTTTGCAGCTAGCTTGCATAATAGAGGACAAAGTGTTTGCACATGACAGATACACATTTAGTGACTACTACTTGAACTTGAAAAGTATCTATCCATATTGGCTATGGTAGAAATAGCTAACAAATACTATGGTGTTCATAAGTAGTACATATTGGAAATGTTCTATCATAAATTTTAGCACATTAAACGAGTATACATCTTTCCCCATTTGCTCATAGTTAAGCAATGAGCAAATGTGGGTCTCTGCTTTAATGAAAAAAATTATAAGAGTTCTATTAGTTCACTTTTCTCTGCTCAAACACGCAAAACTGAGAGGTGTGGAAGTCAGCACTTTGGTTAGTACTGAGTGGAAGAAAAAACGCTGCTGCCTAGCTGCTCTGTGGTAGTAGGTATAACAGCAGTGTACTCTTATTTTGAGCACAGATGATACAGGGTTAAAATCCAGCTCAATCTATTTTTTTACTCACGATGTAATTAAATAATTACAAGTGATAATTTTTGCACATGTGAAAGGGACTGACTACAGTGAAGTACTGTATAAAAACAAACACTACTCATTTTATGTCAACAGTACACATATGGATTTGCACATCTATACATTCAGCTGTCTAAATTCATTTATATGAAATTTTTAATATTAGTGCCTTTATTCTACTTTAACTCTGTGTTTCCCTAGCATAGCAAGTTTAAGCAGCATTGCACGGAGATAACAGCACCATGCCATAGGATGTGAAGAGCAATTCACCGTCGCGCAGCATTGGTGTGTGATGCCAAACTCTGTGCAAATGCAAAGGAAAAAAGTATATGGCTTCACCGGGGATTTATTATTTATGTTTGTGGTATGTGATTCCATTTTTTGACCAGATTAAAGGTGTGAAAATGGGGTAGATAGCAAAGAGGTGAAATTGGGAGCAAGCGGGGGAAATATAAAAGCAAAGCAGGAGGGAATTAGGAAAGAACTGTAGCTAGCTACTTCTTCAGCAATTTAAAATGAATATGGTTAGAATAATGGATGAATTTAGACTGTTGCCTCAACAAAGATGGGTGACAACAACACAGCAATTTTGTTTAGCCAACTGGACCATTCCAAGTGTGTCAAGAAGACACTTGCAAAGTGAAGAGGTATGTATGGGATGATATATATATATATATATATATATATACATATATATATATATATATATATATATATATATATATATATATATATATCCGATACAGATACAGATCTCCATTGTCGATCTTCTGGTGTCGGTGTTCTCATCAGTGGCGTTTCCAGCTTTCAGCGTTATCAGGTAGACCCATATATATATATACATATATATATTTTTTGGGGGAGGCAAGTGATTATTTTTGTGTTTTTATTTCATTAAGAGAGAAATGTTGGGTAAGGAACATAGGTATGTCAGGTTCAGGTAAGAAGGGAAGATGAGGAAGTGGCTGCAGACAAACAGAATAAACAAGACAAGATACAGGGATAGCGATGGATATGACTGGTTGTGGGACAACATGACTGGGGACTGGGAGGGGACATCAGATGCCCATGCCTATCAAGCATGGGCCAGTGAGAATCTAGCCCTCCCCCTCCGAACTGCAATCACCATCCCATTCTGGAGGTTGCTGTGATGCTTGGTGTTTTCTTTTCCCAGCATTACAGCTAATATAGTCTCCATCCAGCTGAGGTGTGCATCAATGGTACTTTCCACAAACTCAAACACCATGCCTGGCATCTCCTGGTGGGTAACAAAATCACTACCTCTACCAATACTCCTGGAGGGTACCAATGCATCAGCTGCCAGGATAATGCTACCTGATGTGAAGGGCCCAGGTAGTGCTGAGGCTGCAGAGGCAGTACTACCAGGTTGCATCCGAGATGTGCTGGGCATTGATGCAGCAGACATTGGAGGGGAGGCAGGCTGAGCCACACTGGTTGGTCTACCTCACTGTGCTAGAAATCATTTTGTCAGAAACTGATGACATCAGAATGTTGTAACCACACACATAAAAATAAAACAGACAGATAAAGGCGAAAAAAAAAAAAAAAAACAGAATCAGTACCATCCTGTGTCACATACAATAAATTAGTCTGATATGAATAATAAATTTATTTTTACATTAACTATAATTTTTAACAACTACAAACTATGACTGATAATTGTTCCAAGTAATCCTTACAATATGCATATATTGCACATATGCTTTATCAAATAATATAGATTAAGTGAACAGCATGGCATGTATGCCAATTCTGGTGAAATTATGCAATATTTTTTAAATTATTTTACAGTATATTTGTCACCTGTGGGATCTGAACCCATATATCTCATTTCAGAACAACCAGATTCTAATTTACCAGACATGGAGAATGCAGAAGTCATCCTTGCTAGGCTAAAACTGAACCCCAATAAACACATAAATATTATAGGTTGCTACTATCCACCAGGCAGTAACATTGCCAAGATGGAAACCCTACTAGAATGGATCTCTGATTCCCTTCCTCAGGAAAATATCTTGTTAGGAGGCTTTAATATAGACTGGCTCAACTGTTCTTCTCACAATCCATCCACCCACATTAACCTCTATGGGTTTACCCAGCTTATCTTATTCCATACTAGGACTGATAAAATCTCCAAATGTCAATCCATTCTGGACTGGATTCTTATATCTGATCCCTCACTCACATCTCAAGCAGGCTGTTTACCCAACAGCCTTAGTGGCCATCAAGCTACATTCCTCCTTAGAGGTAGAACCCACCAAATTCATCAGGCAACCTTTAGAGAAATAAGAAACAAAAGGAACTTCAAACCAGATGACTTTATAAAGACTCTAAAATGTTGCAATTGGAAACCATTAACACTACTATCAATAGATGAAGCAGTCCACTACTTCAACACATCTTTCCTGCAAATCTTAAACCATCCTGCACCCACAAGAACCATTAGAACAAAAGCAAAATATGCCCCCTGGCTAACCAAGATAACTAAATCCATTCTCAAAGACAGGAACAAAGCATGGATACAATATCACAAAAACAGAACCCAGTCAACAAATCAAAACTACTTAGAAATCCGTAATAATGCCAAAAAGCTCATTAAATTAGACAAAATCAACTACTACCAAAACCTTCAGGATAAATATAATCACAACCCTCAGAAATGTTGGGCCACTATAAACACTATACTCCAACCAGGCAAATCTAGCACCCCAACATCTGCAACAAATAACAGTCAAGGTAATACCCCCACTCAGTTCAACAAATATTTCATAGAAACAGTTAAAGCCCTAGCAAATACCCAGTCTAACAACAGCTGTCCTATCCTAACAACCCCACTAAATTACACAAATACACAAGATAATACATTCCACTTTAGCCTACACCCAATGTCAACCAAATTCATTTTAAAACTCCTCCACAAGCTTAAACCTACCACCCTGGTCACAAATAATTTACCAGCAGAATTCTTACAATTAGCAGCAGAGGCTATATCCTATCCTGTTACTATTCTAATTCATAGATGAATATCAGAATGTAAAGTACTGACTGTATGGAAGATCTCCCACATAATACCACTGCACAAGGGCAGCAACTCCTTAGAACTCAATAACTACTGACTGATTGCTATTTTATCACCCTTATCAAAAATACTAGAAAGAGTGGCTCACACACAACTGATGGACCACCTTCTAAAAAAACAATCTACTAACTAAATATCAAGATGGCTTTAGACTCTTCCACAGCACCACAACAGCACTAATATCTTTTACTAACACAGTTAAACAACACCGCTAGTTTCTGCCATCTTTCCACATCTATCTAAAGCTTTTGATATGGTCAACCATAATAGGCTCCTTAATATACCACTCTCCCTTAATATCAACACCCACTCAACCTCATGGTTTAAAAGCTAACTATCAGAGTGCCAACAAGCAGTAAAATGGCAAAACCAACTATCCCCTCTCCTACCAGTATCCTTAGGAATCCCTCAATGCTCCATACTTGGTCCACTACTTTTCACTCTATTCACTAAAGCTCTCATCCTCCACAACCAACACAACAGTGGTGCAATACATTGATGACACCACCCTTATATGCTCAGCTCACACATTAACAGACCTTCACTCCTTAACCCAAAATTGCGTCTCATTAGCTGAAACCTAGTTCGCCAACTCCCGGCTTGTCCTGAACCCAAATAAAATAAAACTCCTTCCTTTTAGCTCCTGCAGATCTCCTCCCCCATGTGAAAACTTTACCATCATGTCCAATAATAACACCATAATCACTCCTACCTCCCACAGCAACCTATTAGGTGTGGAAATAGATAAAAACCTAAAATTTGACATTCACAAAGCCCAAACTATCAAAAAGGTTCACAAAAAACTTGGCCTCCTGTACCAGAACAAACAATTTCTCACAAAAGACACCAAATCCACCATAGCCAGGACACATCTGTTGTCCATCCTCCTTTATGCATCCACAGTTTTAACCAATATCCATAAAACTGACCTACTCAAATTAGAATCTTGTTACAAGACAGCTAAATTTGCTACTGAGACCCCATATAGGTCCCATCACTGTATAGCCCTCAAACAACTAAAATGGATAGAGCTACCTCAGCTAATAAAACTCAATCAACTGTCATTAGCTCACAAACTTTATTACTACCCAGCTAAAACCCCAGCTCTTGAAAACCTAATTATCCCCCTATTCTACAGCAAGAACCTTAACATCTAGTAGCCAAAACTGCCTAGACATCACCAAATTTAACAATGATGCTGGGAAATCTCTCGTCAGTTATTCTATTTCTAAAGTCTGGAATACCCTAACTAGCCACCTAACTTCCATTAGGTCCACCTCACAATTTAAAAAGCTCCTTAAAGCACACTATACAAATACCTGGTTATGCTCCTGTGACTCTCCAGGTTAAACATTTATTATACAGTCTAGCTCCTCCCTTAATCAATATGCCACACAAAACCCCTCACTATCTAGTAGTATTAACCCATCAGAATTCTTGGTTAGACCCACAGGCTTTGATTACACTTTACATGAACCTCCTCTGGTTTCACACCAGTAATCTTGAGGTTCACTTTCCACCTCTAACATTAGGGGCCACTAATCAATAACGTTATTCTACTTCACCCCTACTAATTTGCAGCAATTAGACTACCCACAACAGATCTACTCTTACACTGTCTCAGCCCTTCTACTTCACATCTTTCCTTCAGCTTTCCACGCCACCTCAAAATTATCACACGTATTATGTACCCCAGTAAAACTACCATGTAGTGTGAAAAGCAAAAAACGTTGTCAATTGCTGAGAGTAAGATAAACCACTTTAAATTCTTTAGTAGTCCACAAACAAACAGTATAGGTAAGCGCTTTCGCAGTTGCCTGCTTCTTCAGACCTTAATACAAAGACAATTAATCAAGATGCATTTATACATTACTGCAGCCAAGGTAAGATCTGAGGAAGCAGGCAACTGCAAAAGCACTTACCTATACTGTTTGTGGACTATTAAAGAATTTGAAGTGCTTTATTCTACTCTCAGCAAATGACAACTTTTTTTTGCTGCAGCATATACTTTTTTTGGGGTTTGTCTGACACCAGTGGCACTCTTTATATATTTTTTACAATGTAGTGTGAAAAGTCTGCTACATCAAGATACTTCAAATATGGGTTAACACTCTTCATCTCCATATTTTTAAAACTAACATATCAACGTAAAATATTTTAAAATTTGCTGTGATTTCTATAACAATATTATAAACACTGTGCTAAGAAATGCAAATGAGTTTTGCTATGCACCACATGTACCTATCTGCTAAATGTTAACACTTTTAACATTTTGCTGTGTATATAACTTGATATCCATAACCCAGTTACTACTGATCTTTTCCTGTTTGAACTTTGGTTTTAGATATTCTGACTTTTCAACTTTGAATCTTGTGCTGTTTTTATGTATTTTATGTATTTAATGCATTTTTATCTGGAGCTATTCTCCCTGGGCCTCCACTGAAAATGGACCTGTGTCCAGTCGGACTTTCCTGGTAAACAAATGTAGAATAAAATAAAATAAAAATCTGAATGGACTGTTACAGATGGCTTCAGCTACAGACTGAAGTATGCATGTTTTATTTTACAGTTAAGATATGCATGTTTAATTTGCTACTAATGTATAAAGACTAATACATTTGATAAAATAATATTATTTTGTGCTGCATACATACCCCTTGCTTCTCTAAGTCTTTCCAAAATCCCTGTTTTCTGCAATCTCTTGGGGACTGTAAAAGACAAAGAGGAGAAAAAGTATCTGCATACTTACACAACTGTATGATGTCAAGATTCCTAAACTCATCCAGTCATTGGTTGAGTTGTTCCTGCTTGCACCTTTTCAAGTCATTGTAATGGCGCTTACATTGTTCACCAGTGTGTGAGACAGCCTTGGCCAGCCTATTCCAAGCTTCTGATTTGTATTGAGATACAGTATAGTCCTCTTGCAATAGTCTATGGCTGTGGTGCTTTACAAGAAGTCCAATGAATAGTCTGGCCTCCTCTACTCACCATCTTTGAGCCCTAAATTGGGCACCTTCCCTTCTACCTCCTGCCATGTGCATTCAGGTTAAACAGCAATTCATGTTATTGCTTTTAAGGCTAGTATGCAAACTTGTACAACAGTGTCAACTGCATTTGTTAGATGCTAAGGGAGAGAAACAATGTCAAGCAGAGAGTAAGGTAGTTTAGGAATTAGGAAGTATAATGTGACGGTTGGCATTAGGTTTTGGTTTGGATGCTACTATATCTGTTAGCTGATTTAACTTTGCAGACACATATTAGGGGTATACATTTTAAAACCTGACACATTTTTTTGTGTGGAGTAATTTGTACAATGTGTTATTCAAACCTGTGTGAAATATACTAAACATATTCATACACATATGTGTTTTTCTATCCTTGCCACAGTAGAAGTACTTGTTAGACATGCTTATTAATTATATGGACACATGAAAGAGTGAGTGGATAACCATGTATGCATGTAACCTGACAAGGTCCTGATTTATACATTCATGTGTATCTAACTAACATTGAATGATGAAGTCCATCCCATAGAAGAAAAGACACTTTTAAGTACAGAAACGTAATTTTGAGTACACCCTCACTCACACATATAATTCATATGGTCTCCAGTGCTATACATAGTTATTGTTATTTATAATTATCTTTACATTATTCTTTAGTTTTTAAAATTGACTGGACAAGCAAGAATAACATTTGGAATGTGCTAGATTAGAACCCTGGCTCACTTGTATTGTGGACATTAACTTATAACACTTGCCACAGGGAAAGCTTGGCAGCAGTTGTATTTTTACAGTCATTACTGTGCAGGGTGCTCATTGCAACTGAGACCTTGTTTGTCAAACCTGTTCATTAATTATGTGTATACATTGAAGGGTGGAGAGTTTAATCATGTATGTCTGTGGGATGAAAGATCATAAAATAAACATTTAAGTGTAGAACCATTGTTGTAGTCATACCCACGGTTACACATTTAATATATATGATATATTGTGTATGCTCAGTGCACCTGTTATACATAGTTATTTCTAAGTGTAATTATTTTTCTATTGTGAATTTTTATATGAAGTAAAGTAGAGCAGCAATAATAAAAAGTTTAAGTTTGCTGGATTAGAACTCAGGCTCAGCAGTATTGTAGCCCTTAACTTACACCTGCTGCCACAGAAGCAACTGGGCAGTAGTACTATATTTTCACATTCATTACTATGCATGTGTACCGACCTCAATACAGTGCCACTTAGCATGCTTGAGAAATGGTAGACCACACATGATACAATGTACCTGTTTTGAAATTGACAAGTGTCTGCTTGTTATCTGCAGGTGTTCTGGACCTGCAGATATTGTGGAAGCTTGATGACCATCGTGCAATGCCACTTAGCATGTTTGATTGATGGAAGGCAAAAGATATAACAATGTATCTTTTATGAAATTAGCAATATCTGCTTGTTTTCTGGGCTATTAAACCATATTTGTGTGCAGGTCAGCAATGCACAAGCAAGAGTAGCAATGCCCCACATCATTGTAATTGTAAAAAGTGTTTATTACTTTTCATCACTAAAAGATAAATGTGGGACTAGACCCTTGATCTACATATACTATGTGTGAGTCATCATATTTACCAGATGTGCTACACATACACTTGATTCACAGCTTTAATTTATGCTGTTTTTATCATATAAGCAATATCTATTAATTTAAATTTATTTCACATTTTACAGTATTTGCCCTAAGCCGCGCATCATACAAATATTAATATATTTTTAAAGAAAACATAAACAACATTACAAGATACTTTTTAACACATATTACAGATTTTTAAACAACTCTGGAACTGAACTGTCAGACTAATGAACCTACAGAACACAGTAAGAGTGTCGTATTTCTATTTGCCACAGAAACAGTTTTGCAGTGGGAATGTTAATCTCTGTGCATACAAGCAAGCCCCATTTCCACAACAGTATTGCAAAGACATATAACACATATACACTCTCAGTTGTTTGTACAGGTGTTGCTTACATATTTAATGCAACAAATGATCACACAACCATTTATGAGTATTGTTTGCACCAATGCAGCTCTGTCTCCTGTTTTCATTGTGTTCATTCTTCTCTTATCTGTGCTGTACTCTCACACATGTTGTCTATAGGGCATTTTGTATCATTCTCCTTAAAATGTATGAGAATATTATATCACAGTAAAATATTTTTTTTATTAAAAGAAGTAGAGGCTGGCTATTAGTGAAAAGAAACTCAGAAATGTGTGCTGCTCACTTCCAATTAAAATCTTGCTACAATTACATCTACACTTTGTAAGTGTATCTTGGGTGACCCACCCACAGCAGGTAATGGAGTATGAATTGCTGCTGTGTCTTCCTTCTCCTTAATCATAATCATTCACAGTTGAAATCCAATAGCAAGACTGAGGTAGTACCTACTTTATATTTACACGTAAAAACCAAAAGGAGTCCACAGATAAACACGACCAAGCCAAGCAAAAATGTATTGTTAAACTGCCTTTAATAAAGCATCCCAAATGAAAGAATGCCAACAAGAATCTGTCCAAGAATCTGTCAAGCACTTTCGCCTGGTTAATACCAGGCTTTATCAAGATGTAAGATGTTAAAACAAGTCAGATTAAATACACATTGACTAGTCACATGACAGCCTAATTAATTAAAATACAAACTCAATTAAATGGATTTTAAAGCTCCATCGCTTAAAATGCTTGTATGAAATATGAGATCTTATAGAACAAAAACCAACGTTCACAATAATAAATAAAAAACATACAGATTATTAGGGACAATGCATATAAAAAATCATTTGAGGTACATGTATAAATAAGAAAATAAAACTGTTAAAATTGTGATTACTAAAGGTATTGGTAAACATCTGACCCTAGCAATACATTAAGAAACAGTGCATATAAAAGACTTAATTCAAAAATAAATAATATTTTAAAATGCATAAACACATGAAAAAATTCTTTATATTCTTTATATTTACACGTGCTACCTGAAGTCAAAAGTTTAGGATTCAGCAATTTCAATGAGATCACACCTCATTTGAATCTTCACCATGCTCAGAAACCTAAATCTACACCATAAGAAGGTAACGTTGTAGCTAGGGAACTTGAAGGTGAGGAGACTGGTACATTTGTAGAACACAGAGGATCGATATTCCTTTTGATTTATCTGCACAGAAGGCTTCTGATGTTGATAAGATATATTATTGTATTTTTCAGGTACATGCTACATTTGTTAACATGTTACACAGCAAACTTTTATATATATGTTTTATAAAATAAACTTTTATCTGTATGCATGTTTTTGTGTTCACTTTTGGCATAGGCATTTTTGACAGACAATGGGCAGGATTCACGAAGGCTTGCACGGAGTGTAAGAGACGTGCAGCACTCCATGCAAGCCTCGCAATCCAGGAACAGCCCTAAGCTCTGTGTAAGAGACCAGCTAAAACGTCTCTTACACGGACTGGGCGTGGACATGCTAAATACCTCACTTGCATCCAAAAGGTATGCAAATGAGGTATATTAGCGATCCACAAAGCAGAAACCAGTCCGTGTAGGAGACGTTTTAGCTGCAGAAATGTACTCAGTTGACAACTGAGTACATTTCTGCAAATTCCACAATGGAGCGATGTCAGCTCCAAAAAAAGGTTGCATATGACTCAGGCAGCATGCCAATGGCCAAATATGTGGCCATTGGCAATACAACCCGATGCCAAAATGATAAAATTATAATTTTTTTTTTCCGGCGATCGCCGATGTTTAAACCCAGCGCAGCCCCACGCAAACGGGCTGCGCTGTATAAAAACATAAAAAAGAAGGTTATAAACCCACAAATGTGGGTTTCATGCAATACATGGAATGACAATGCAGGGACCAGCAGACCAAAACCAACATGGCCACCATGTAGTGGTTGCTAAGGGGGGAAGCTGAGTCTAAGACATATAACTAAGCATTAGTAGGCAATCTCATGTAAATGAGGGTTCAGATACTGAATCTCACAGTCACATAGCAAATGAGCACAGTCTGAGTAGAGTAAGAGATACATAAGGGGGAGGAATAGCGTAGGAGATAGGTGACATCACAGGGGGGAATGGTAGAAAGAAATGCAGTTCATTGGAGGCCAGTGTAACATGACAGATGACAGGCACAGATCATGGAAAGAGGTGTGCCACTAGATAAGTCATGGAAAGTCAAGAAATGGAAGGTGTACACTGTTACTTACACCAAAGTTTCTTGCTGGGCATGCATGCACACGTGTGCATGCCATGAAGCGCGAGTGGGACAGTGTGCACGCGTGTAAGGCAGTCTGAGCATGTGGGAGCGTGTTGGGAGATGTTTAACACTGTTTGCGCTGGTGTGTGCACGTGTAGGGCAGGCTGAGTATGTTAGAGGCTGTTGGCAGACGTGTAACAGTGTTTGCACGGGTGTACGCACCTTTTAACCCGAATAAGTAGATTCTGAACCGTGTAAGCACGTGTGCGAGCGTGTAAGCCACTGTGAGCGTGTTTCAGATAGTATGCACATTGCTCCCCCCTGAGGAAACAGAGAGGAAAAAGGAAGCAACAGAATTAATAGGAAGCTAGCAGGGATAACTGCTGAAGCTAGCAGGTGAAAACAATTAGAAGCAGGCAATTACACAGGCAGAATAGTAGCCCAGCCCAGCACTTAAAACTCTGCAAACAGTAGTGCAGGATGTTTCCATTAAGAGACACTGCAAGACAGGAGTAAGCTAATAGAAGTGAAAACTGAAAAAGCTGAACTCAGAGCAGAAATGTTAGGGGCTGCCATAGCTGTCATAATGAGACATAGGTGACTTGCTGAGGGTGGTGACAATGCAGATGGTGCCAGACAACCCACAGTGAGGAGACGGAGAAGAGTGTACAGGCCCAGGGTCACCTACCACGAGTTACATGAGCTGGAGATAGTAGAGTGCTATAGAGTGGACAGAGAGCTCCTGCAGCAAATTGTTGAGCTGTGCAGGCCACGCCTCACACACAGAACCAACAGAGGGGAACCCATCCCAGTGGAAACCAAGGTATGTGTTGGCCTAAGAATACTAGCAACAGGTACCTTCCAGAGACCAACTGGCGATATGATGGGGATATCACAGGCATCAGCCTCCAGGGTACTACACCAGTTCCTGGATGCCATGTCAGCACATGTCGGTGATCATGTATATTTCCCCAATGCCCGTGAGGTATTGGCCAGCAATATGCGTCTCTTCCAGCAAATAGCGGAATACCCTGAGGTACTGGGTGCAATAGACTGCACGCACATACGCATCAAAGCACCAGCCGGTGAGCGGGGTAGGGCCTACATTAACTGCAAGGGCTTCCCCTCCATCAACTGCCAGGTCATGTGTGATGCCCAGGGCATAATAATGAATGTGTGTGCTGGCTGCCCTGCGAGTTATCACGATTCCCACATCTGGCATTTGACGCAGCTGTACCAGACATTTGCCAATGGGGACATCCCACACGGACACCTAGTGGGGGATGCAGGTTATGCACTGGAGCTGTGGCTGATGACACCCATCAGAAACGCGCACACACCTGAACAGGAACGCCATAATGAGGCACACACACAAACACGTAATGTAATAGAGCGTGTGTTTGGGCTGCTCAAGTCACGGTTCCGGTGTCTGGACACATCTGGTGGAGCCTTGCAGTACACACCAACTACATGTACCCAAATTGTCATGGTATGTGCTATGCTACATAATATGATCTTGTGAAAACAGCTGCAGCAGGACCAGCATAGGGCCGGGCCAAACAGCCCCCCACCATTGCCAAGGCCATCACAGGCAGAGCGTGACTCAGAGGAGGAACAACCTGAGCCTGCCCCAGTAGGCAGAAGGAGGTGTGCCCAGTATGCCCTGGCCTTGGCAAAGAGGCAACGCATAGCACATACACTGGCTCAGTAGGAACCCTGGGAATGATACCCCTCTGACTCACTCATATAGTAACAGGGATGCCTAACATGACACAACCTGCTCTCAAACATGTACAGGGAGTGTAGTATGTGCATCCGACAGAGGCAGCCCTGCAGCACCACCTGAGGCATGATTGCCATGTGTTAAGCAATGTAACACCATCTAGTATATGCAAACATGAAGACCCTGCCTAACATCTCAACCTCACCAAGCATGATGCCACACTATGAAGACAAGAAGATCAAGTACAATAATTGGCTGAAGTAATGCAGTCAGTCAAAGGGGAGCCAATGTGTTACAGGCTGGGAAGATATGCGGAGCTTGACATGATGCACCACCTGCTAGGGGTGGCGTGCACCTATCATGCCATGCCCCATGGATACCGGCAAAGGCTGTCAGTACCCACAGCATGCCCTGAATAGGTAAGTCTCAAAACACAAACCCACCTTCATAGGTTCTACAAGGGATAGGAACCTAGATGTAATACTACCCCATGACATATGTATAAACAGCAAGATGTGTGCAGTGTAAATGCACACAGTAAGGAGAATGTAGATACCAGTCCTGTAATAGAGAACTGGGCAAGGCTCACATCAGCACCCTAACACTACCAGGTCACACCTCATACTGTGCTGTACAGCTGCAAAACATGGAACAAGCTACAAAAGGAGGGTGACTAGCAAGAAATGGCAAGGATAACCACACCCCCATGTTGGTACCACAACAAGAAGCAGCATGGAATAGCCATGGTCAAATACCAATGGCTAAAACTGCCTCACAGTATATAGCCTGCTGCAGACTACTGTCCTAATACCAGGAACAGCACCTGGCCTATGTCGGAATACATGAATATATCAAGCCCCCCAAACCACATTATATTGCTTGACTGAAAATACCCAGACATACACCAGTAGCATTGTACTAGCACCAACACAGTAGGAGAAAATTACCCAGATTCCATAAACCAAAATGCCCAGGAACAATGTACTACTCCCACAAGAGGGTAAGCATACTGGATGTGATAATCAGCAACATGTGTACTGGATGGCAAGATGAGAAGTGTACCCCTCACTGGTAAGACCAGACCATAGAGTAATCACACTGGATATACACACCCTGACCCCAGTCCCTGGCCAGAATACCACAGTGAAAAACATGTGTAAAGTATAGGTTGCAGCCCTCAAAACCGATGTTGAATCCACAAAAGGCCCTGTGCAAGTGCAGAATATGGGACACACCACAGAACATGTTATACAGGCATTCCATGAACACAGCCAGGAATGCTTGGAGTATGCAATCACAAATAACAACAACACACAATGCCATACACGCAGGCATCTGGCATGCTGGCCTCCAGCCATTACCAAACCATGCAAGAGAATGAGGAAGTTACCACATGATACAGCAAACATAAAAAGGGAAGTAATCACTGACCAGTAGTATGGCAACAACATATGTCCACACATACAATCCACTAAGTCCAGCCACAACAAGTATAATCTGTGAATCCAGAGACAATGTGATGCCAGTACAAAGTACACAGACAACCACAACACCCCCCAATAAATACAAAAATATGTGATAGATGCATCCATGTATCCAAACCAGAGGTTGAGCTCCAACAACTCAGTACTGTCAACACTAGTCAGGAGGAGAAGGTAACCACATACACCACAAACCCAGTCCCACATAGACCTACCACAACTGTAAACCAAACACATAAACACAGACAAATATTCCCGGAGGCCTTAATTACAAACACACCACACCAACAGAAGCCTCCAAAGTAGATCACAAGCAACCACAACCTTCAAACATAGAACATGCAACGAATAGTATGCAAAGCTGGTGTGCCAAACAGTCACAGGCCCGAAGGAGAAACAACATGCCTGATACAGTCGTAATAGCTGTCTGTATAGGCAGACACACAGCTGTCCCACTCACCAGACTGAACAAGGGAAAGGGTAGAGTAAGCTGCTTGTAGGCTGCCACAAAATGCCACATAACACAAGTACGCAGGTCACCCCAAAGCAAGCAGAAATATGATGCACTCAATCTCCATGCTGGTGTGAATTACCTGAGATGTACCTCTGTGGTCAACATCAAATGAGACATGGATGGTCCCTCCGAGTATGTACCCCAGGGCGGGATGACACTGGCTGTGTGCAGCATCCAACCCTCACCAAGAATGATGCCACAGTACAAACACAGAATGCTCATGTTTAACAGCTGGCACAGTTACAGCTGTCAGTCCAAAAGGGTCTAATGTGTGTCTGCTTGAGATGTCAAGCATGACAAGCCATGCTGCTGTTACAGGGATGGCTGTCAGCTGTTACCCGTGTGCGTCTGGATACTGGATAAGGCCTTTGCCGCCTCCATAGAGCCGTATGTAGGCAAGGCCAAAAAGACTACCCACCACCCTAGAAAACATAAGTGGTACGAAACATAAGGGTAATGCTGACCAATGTCTGATGTGTAAACTGCAATATGCATGCCCCTGAGGCACTTCCCATTATGGAGAACATTGATGTCTGTCCAGTGACAGAAGCCTGCTGCAAGCCTAGTGATAGCACACCAGCACTACTAGGTTATACCACATATCATGTGTTATGGCCCCAACACCTGCACCAAAACATCAAAGGAGGGGGAGTATCCATATGCAGCACAGGCACCCATATTGCCAGGTAACTGACAATGCACAAAGCAGCGGACACCACCCATGTGCACATAACTGTAGTCAAAACTGCTGTACAGTCTGTAGCATGCGACAGACCACACTCTCACACACAAGAACTCCACCCAGACATCCGAAGACACTGGACAGTATGAATGTCCCACCAAATACCAGACAAGGTACACACAAAGTACCACATAGGTGTCAAACCATTATGTATGCACGGAATAATCAGGGACCTAGGAACACAGGTTGACATTAATCTGTCATGTGACAGCCACAATGCCAATGTGGCTATGAAGACTGTTGATACTGGACACCGTATCATGAAAGGATTCACATCAACATCAACAGAGGTCACTGTGCCGCTGTACTGTTCCCTTATCAGACCCATAATCTAGTACAATGACTCATATGGGATGTACCGTACGTGACACCTGCAGTGGTTCGGAAGACCTCATAGTTACCCCACCAACAGGATAAAGGGTGTGAAATATATGTCATATGCTGCCTGGCTGTAGACACCCCAGCTGACTGCAGTCACACACTGCCTACACAGAGGCATTGTATGTCTGTTGTACAAGGCCATGTCCAACACAGGAGTAATGGACATGCTACACCACAGGAAATCAAAGCCATTGGAGCTGTGAGAGTCACAGATGTCAACCTCAACACATAATGAAATAAGATGTGCTGGAGGGACAGATACATAACCCATAGGCTCCCCACACCCAGAAACAGGATCCCAATCCATGGTAGGCAGAGCCCCTCACTGACACCCCTCAACAGGAATATTGCCAAGTGGATGGATGACCGTACATGTATACTGGGGTCCCCACTGTGTCACGACCAGACAGAGGCACAGTGAAGAACCTCATAAATGGCCATAATTGAACATAGCAAGGGGTGGCGAAAGACACACACACTCTAGCTAGGCTTACTAATGGCCTAGGGTGTCTAGCCTACTATGAACCCATGAACCTATGAAGATACAAAACGTACAGGACACTAAGGATAATCACAAGGCTTACCCAACTGATGGTAGGAACCATGTTGGGCATCCACAGATATGCTCCGAATCACACAGATATTACAAACAACATACCAAACACACACACATATTGCTAACATACAACCTGTCAGGTGCAGTGCAAACCCCCCCCCCCCCGAGTGCAAAATACCTATCCCAGCAGATGGTCCCCTGACATTGCAGATGCTGAGGTAACATCCATCATCTGCAAAGCAGAACACACAGCAGCAAAGGTATGTGATGGTGTCCTGTGCTGAGGCCAACATGGACCCCAAGAATAATGGAATGCCAAATCACACTACTGGCCAATGTCAGCCTTACCACAGGATATGTACCCAAAGAGCAGTGTACAACAACAGTGGTCCATCACAACAAAGGTGTTGCCTGAATGGATACACCAAACTACCACCCCAGGATCCTGACAAGCTTGTTCTGCACAGCTATGGAAAGGATCAGTATGTACCGCAGACAGAAGGCTAATGTGGACCTACTGATACTGGACCCTACACACTGTGGCTGTTGTAACTGCAGAACCGGCCCCTAAACATGTCTGACCCATTTGAAGCAGTCATTAAGGTCATTGATGAGGGCTATGTGGTCCACACAGCGTAGCTGGACCGTGCACATGCTTCTAGACAATACCGTACGTGTTCAGTATGGATATGTTCACCAGCTTAAATATACACCCCTATGTCAGTAGAGGGGTTGCAAAGCAGACCAAGGACAGAACTGACATGGTCAGACATGTCGCATCCATGTCAGACTACAAAGCGGATATGAGTGGCATCCCACAAGGCCTGGTCTTGCCCCCCCACCCCCGTTCTGTATACATGTCCCATAGGTATAGGCCAACATTGAAGGACTGTGACTGAGCATGTATGCAGAGGAGTACAAACAGCCCACCATTTCCGACCCCCAGCTGACACAAGCAACCCACAAAAGGGCCACCTACAAACAGACAACTGTAGCCATAGCCATGTCAGCAAGCTAATTGCAGAACTGTGTATGGACAACCACCGTGGATATACAGTAAGTGCCCACAAATTACCACACAGGTGTTAACCCATGAGGTACCTAACATGTAATGTGAGACCTGGGTACAAAAGGTGATAAATATCCTGCACTGGACAAACATGTGGCTGTAGTGTTCGCAGAAACATGTACCATATACCCACCCAAACATGAAGGCTGGCAGATGTAGATAAGGGGAACTCACTGTGGCTCTGCAGCCATCCTCCATCAGCATCACAACTGACTACAATAGCCCCTGTGGGATATACCGCAGCAGACACCTCCATCAACTGTAAATTCCACAACAGTACCCCACCAGGGGTAGCAAAGAGCATGAAAAGATGCCATGTGTTGCCTGAGTAAACAAACTGCAGCCCCACACACCGCCATCCTTACCAGCTACAGGAAAGCTGTGCCTGATGTATGAAACCATGTACAACCTGGAATGAATGAACATGTTGCACCTTGTACAATCTGAATGGCAGCGAGCTATGCACATGAGAGACCTGAACCCCAGCACTGACATACATAGGACAAGCTGTACGGAATGATCCATAACACAGAAGGCACCCCCACACTTCAGTAAACTCCTGGTACAGGTCAGCCAGAGAGCCACATATCGACACCACTCAAGAGGCATCCTGAATATGGTATGGGAGATGGTAGGCTACCCTGGGTACCCTGGGTATCACTGTTATGTCAGAGGTAGATGGAGGCACAGTATACTAACCATGACATATGTAATGGCAAACTCCAGTTACAATGTGTGTCGAAGAACGAACACACCCTGTGACTAGCATCAGAAATGGCCTACGGAACATCGCTAGTGTTTGCCAATGTCCACCCATGTTGTGGAATACACTAGCAATGTTGGACGAGCCTGGTGTAGGTAGTCCATATCTGAACATATTGCAACATGGTCATATGTGCACAACTGGCCCCTACACAGTCTGTTGTGCTCACTATGAAGATGTCAAGCAGTCATAGGACTAAAGCCCAGGATACTGTCCACCACAGTGAAAGTACCGAACCAGTACACTATACGGTACTACAGTGTTAGGTCATTATGAAAGTATGTTGAGAACTGTCTGCAAAGTATCCCATGCAATTCCTGCAGGCACAGTATAATCCCTGTTGTGGCAGACACGAAGCAGTTGGCCAGTTAGTACACAACATGACACCCAACACACAATCATAAACGTGCGATATTGTCGGTTCACACACACCCAAATATGTGGTGGACTTCAGAGTGCAACATATGGAAAGCTCACACTGGGCATGCTCGCACACTTTGATAAATGAGGCATATGTCAGACAACATGCCATGGAAAGGCTGAACTGGGCATGCTCACACACTTAGGCCATATCTCCGTTTAGCAGTTGGCCACACATATCTGGTATTTGTACGTGTCAGTCCAGGAACCAACCACAACACAGCAATCAGCCCAGTGCACACAGTAAATGACCACAGAGACATAAGTGATATAGTGGATCGCCGTCATATGCAAACATCTGCCACAGATACACAAGTTGGTCATAGGAACAGGGAATGCTATGGCAATAAAGATCTGCACACAGTAGAACAGCACAACAAATATTGTGCATCCGACAATTGAACATATGGGTGTAGAGGTCAATACTAGGCTTCTTGCCCCAGGGAATGACAGCTCAGCCAGAGTGTGCTTGGCATCTGCATCCCCAGGATAGTAGGCTACTGTGCCACTGTAAAGTAGGTCACAGAAGGCAACATGTGAGGCTAGTGAGCTGTGCCTCTGTCAAGCAGGGGCACCGTGGAGGTCTCAGGGATTGAATGTGCTAAGCCACAGCCATGTTGTCGGTGTGTGCGGTGAGAGGGTTGCTGAGGATCTCTGACAGTAGGTGTCCGTCAATAACAGACTGAGGGGAGCCCTATCTGCATTCTCTGGACGATTCCACTGTCAACACTGTGTTGTAATGAGTATGTGTGAATAAAGTGCCATGCTGGAACTGTCCACAGATGTCCTCCCTCTGTGGGCTACAGCTCTGCAATGTATTAGGTCACTCTGTCTGTTGAACGGTGCATATATGGCTGGTGTACAGCTGACAGGTGTCTTGTTGTGGAGCAGTCATGGGTATATGTGGGATAGCATGACCAATGCAAACTGTAGACATGCTCATAGGATGCAATTGTCAAGGATTATGCTGAGTGGCCAGTATAGTCCTCCAGCATGGGTCCTCTGAAGTCATCCACCCCAGTCTACACAAGTGTAGAGTCTGCTTGTGCTAAACACAGTTTGTGTGCAGTGACAACCTTGTCTGGGGGTGGAAATGAGATATGAATGTCCAGGGAAAGGTGGGTATGGTCAGATATCAACAATGGTGGTCTACCTCTGGTGTGGAACAGTGAGTACCCACGTTGCAGATGGACAGGTGCAATATGTATTCACCCATGTGGCTGTGGTGTGTGGTTCTGCCATAGCACATGGACCCACAAATTGTAGTGGCTGTAGGGTAAAGTGGTAGAGGCCTGAGTAGTTCTCACACACAATATGCCTGTACCTGATGTTAACAACTGGAATGGTGTATGTGAATACCTGCATATCCTGGCACTGTTCCCAGGGAAGCTAAGTGTGTGTCCTGGATGTGGGTGTGGTGTTCTGGACTGGTTGTGTTGTGTGTTACAGGTCCTGTGGTCCCAAAGCATGGTATAGAACATAACCTGCCAGTGCGATGTGCATATCTGACCCTGACGTAGGTGGCTGCAAATGCATATATATGCTATCCCCCACCTGACAGGTAGTACTACATCTACATACCTCTGTAGAAATAAAGATGTCAGCACCCTAGAAATACTACAGGTGCAGAACAAATGCCCAGTAATTCTGATAGTGTGCTCTGCTAATGCGTCTCCCTCAAGTGTCATAATATAGTTAGGTAGGGGTTCGAATCCTGCAAATGCTCAGTGTGTGTGTGAGTGGGGTTTGTGTGTGTGAGAGGGAAATGTCCCTCTTGGCAACTGGGAGAACACACTACAAGATGCACACTCCCCTTTCTAAACACAGATGATGTCAGCACCCTATAAGTACAGCAGGAGAAGAGAAACCTCCCAGTAATGCAAATAGCGCGCTCTGCTAATGCGTCCGTCTCGAGTGTCATAACATAGTTAGGTAGTGGTTTGAATCCTGCAAGTGTGTGTGTTTGGATGAGGGGGGTTAGTGTGTGTGTGCAAATATGTGTGAGAGAAATGCCCCTTTTGGCAACTGGAAGAACACACTACAGGATGCACACTCCCCTTTCTAAACACAGATGATGTCAGCACCCTATAAGTAAAGCAGGAGAAGGAAAGCCTTCCAGTAATGCAAATAGCGCGCTCTGCTAATGCGTCCGTCTCGAGTGTCATAACATAGTTAAGTAGTGGTTTGAATCCTGCAAGTGTGTGTGTTTGGATGAGGGGGGTTATTGTGTGTGAGGGAAATGTCCCTTTTGGCAACTGGGAGAACACACTACAGGATGCACACTCCCCTTTCTAAACACAGATGATGTCAGCACCCTATAAGTACAGCAGGAGAAAGGAAGTCTCCCAATAATGCGAATAGCGCGCTCTGCTAATGCGTCTGTCTCGAGTGTCATAACATAGTTAGGTAGCGGTTTGAATCCGGCAAGTGTGTGTGTTTGGATGAGGGGGTTTAGTGTGTGTGTGTGCAAATATGTGTGAGGGAAATGTCCCTTTTGGCAACTGGGAGAACACACTACAGGATGCACACTCCCCTTTCTAAACACAGATGATGTCAGCACCCTATAAGTACTGCAGGAGAAGGGAAGTCTCCCAGTAATGCGAATAGCGCACTTTGCTAATGCGTCTGTCTCAAATGTCATAACATAGTTAGGTAGTGGTTTGAATCCTGCAAGTGTGTGTGTTTGGATGAGGGGGGCTAGTGTGTGTATGCAAATATGTGTGAGGGAAATGTCCATTTTTGCAACTGGGAGAACACACTACAGGATGCACACTCCCCTTTCTAAACACAGATGATGTCAGCACCCTATAAGTACAGCAGGAGAAGGGAAGCCTCCCAGTAATGCGAATAGCACGCTCTGCTAATGTGTCCGTCTCGAGTGTCATAACATAGTTAGGTAGTGGCTTGAATCCTGAAAATGGCAAGTGTGTGTGTTTGGATGAGGGGGGTTAGTAGTGTGTGTGAGGGAAATGTCCCTTTTGGCAACTGGGAGAACACACTACAGGATGCACACTCCCCTTTCTAAACACAGATGATGTCAGCACCCTATAAGTACAGCAGGAGAAGGGAAGCCTCCCAGTAATGTGAATAGCGCACTCTGTTAATGCGTCTCTCCTGAGTATCGTAATGTAGTTAGGTAGGAATATGAAACCTGTAAATGGCATGTGTGTGTGTTTGGATGTGGGGAGTTTGTGTGTGTGCATTTCCGTATGAAAATGTGTTAGTTTTGGCAATCAGATCACACTACCTGATGCACATTACCCTTTCAAAATACTGATGTTGTCAGCACCCTATAAGTACAGCCAGAGAAGAGGAACTATCAAGTAAACCGAATAGTGCCCTTTGCTAATGCGTCTCTCTCACGTGTCATGACTTAGTTAGGTAGGGGAATGAATCCTGCAAATGGCAAGTGTGCATGTGTGTGGGGGTAGTAGGGTGTGTGTAAATGCAAGTGTGAGAGAACAGATCCTTTTGGCAAATACTACAATACACCAGATGCTGCATACTCCCCCAGTAAACACAGGGGATGTCACCACACTATCAGCACAGCCAAACAGGGCTAGTTGGCTAGTAATGCCAATAGTGTGCTCTGCTACTGTGTCTATTACCATTGTCAGAGTACAGATAGGTATGTTTTCGTAACCCACAACTGCCACGTGTGGTTGTGTCACACAGTATGACCTTGTGTGGGTGTTTGTACATAACAATGCATGCCATTGCCTAAACCAGCAATGGCATTGCACACACGATGTATGTGTGTGACACATACACATAAATACCTGTGACCTACAGTAGTTACCATGTCTGACACATGCCTCGAGTGGATAAATGGTATTTGCAATGTATACCAATATGACTGTGTCTTACTGTGCAGGGTCTGCACGTGGTATGTCTCTATACAGTGTGGGTGTCTATGGTGAAAGACCTACAGCAGGGGATATACATCTGGTCTGGGCCATATAGTGTACATGTTCCTACCTGTTGTGGTAGTGGTAACAAGTCATTCCACTGCAATTCAGTGACCACATGCTGTGAACCCTTCAACTAGTGTGTTGTAGCTACAGTAATGCTCACACACAATGTTTGGCTGGATGCAGTCCGGCCATATAAACACAGTTCTTGAGACTGTCATATTGCCAGTGTTGTTATGGAGGATAGGTGGTCTTCCTGTGTATGGGAGGGTTGTGTGTGCCAGGCTATGAACCAGATGGCAGTCTGACACACTGTTAGCTGCACATGAGTAGGCCCTGATGGTTTGTGCTGTGCCAACAACCTGGAGGTGTGTGTATCTGCGTTACCTTGGGATACCACCCCCCTATCCATGTGTGTTACATGTGTAGGGGACAACAGGCATGGTATGGGGCATAACCTGTCAGTGATGGGTAACACCTGTGAGCCATGAATCATGAATCTGGTACTGCACAGACATTGCAGTTCACCGTGCTGAGGGCAGTGTCTGGTGCATGCATCTTCCGGTGTACACTGCTGTTGTAGTGTAGAAGCACTGTTAGTATCCTAACCTGTGTGATACCCACAGAGGTGGCTATGTAAACCATGTCCTGCAGCATAAGGCAGTATGTGTGTACCAAGGAGCTTTGCCATTATACATCAGGCCATGGGTGTCACGTGCAAGATGACCCTTGCACATCATTGTGGCTTCCCTAGCATGTAAGCACACGTTGACAGCCAGTGGATACCCTATGAATGACAGTGGAGACTGAGCATAATGTAGACATAAAACACCCTTCCCACATATAGTGGTAGAATACCTGGTGAGGGTATGTTGGCAACCAACATCAGGCTCATACTGGCCTGTGCCACATGCTGAGAGATCCATTCTATGTTCCCTATCATGTAGTCCAGGGAGGTATGTCTCAGGCAGCCATACTGGCATGGTCAATGAGTGAGTCATATGTGTCCATGCCTCTGACTGACCTGTATGCATGTGTTCTGTGGTGGACCATAGTGCCCCTGAGGCATATCACTGTGACCTACACCAGATACAGCCTGTTGAGCGGGACCCCAGTGCAGCACACAAGACAGGTACCTGACACGTCTGTAGCAGGTGTGTTGTGTAGCCCTACAGGCTGTGAGTGTGTGGCACAGGGGATGTGCGTGCCATGTGTGGCATGTGCTCTGTTCCGACGGAACATATGCCTGTGTGCCAGCTGCGGAGGTGTGTGATGCCCAGGCAGGCTGCTATTCTGAGTCCCCACGTATGCCCCAGTGTGTTCAGCATGCTATCAGTGCTGTGTCAATGTCTGACTTGTATTGTAGTCACTGTAATATATTTTATTTATTTATTTATTTATCCTACATTTGTTGACTGGGATAGTCCGACTGGATGCATGTCCATTTCAGGAGGCCCGTGGAGACAAGCTACGAGGGTAGCAGATACAGCATTACATAATACTAGCATTACATATTACAAACAGATTATTTACAGAGATTACATAAGTAAGCAAGTCAAACATGTTCCACAGGTTAATGTTTGTCCTGAGCACAAGTCAGGATTAAATTAAATTACACAGTAAAGTGGTTCACAGATTTTACAGATTCGAGTTAGCCAGGCTTGATACATTGACATAGCCAGTTAAGTGACAAATGTTGTTTGAGTCTACTGTTAAATTGACCTAAGGTGGACAGTAGGGTAATATCAGCTGGAAGTGAGTTCCAGGATCTACTTACAGGGTTTGCAAAGAGAGAATCACCGACTGTGTTATTAAACTTGCTAGTCTGAATTAATAATTTGTTAGAGGATCGAAGCGGTCTAGGATTGTTATAGGGGGTGATAATATTTGAAGTGCAGGAGTATTGTCTGGATTATAGAGGATTTTATAGGCCATAATCAGTTGGTTATACTGTATTAGGCTGGGTATTGCAAGCCAACCAAGCTGATTTAGATTGATGCAATGATGTGTCCTAAAAGGCAGCCCAGTGGCAAACCTGGCAATGTGGTTCAAGCAAATTGAGTGTTTGTTAAGGACAGTCTTGTTCATATTCGAGAGTAGAGGGGATGCATACAGAAGGGTTGAAACAAGGTGTGAGCGAGCTATGGCACCTTTAGCTGGAGGGGCTAGGAAGGCTTTAATTCTGTAAAGTGACCCTAGTTTTCTATTGATGGCTTTGATAATCTGGTTAACATGTAGGTCACATTTGAGATTATTGTCTATGATGACACCTAATAGTTTAGGAGATGGGTCAGGGGAGATTATTGTGCCATCAGTTGATGTTATGGTAACGGTGAAAGCGGTAGACCTACGTGTTGGTGAAATAACAGCAGTTTAGTTTATTTGGGATTTAGGATCAGACGATGTTCAGAAAGTCAGTTTTCTATTGTATTAAAGGTGGTCTGGGTAGCTGACCATTACTCTACTGGAGATGTGGCTGAGCAGATCAGAGTAGAGTCTTCAGCATATTGGATACAGCTGACTTTTGGGATGACAGTATAAAGGTCGTTAATGAAGATGGAGAACAGCAAGGGCCCTAGTATAGAGCCTTGTGGTACTCTGAGGGTGTTAGGTAGAAGGTTAGAGAGTTTGTTCTGCCAGAGGCCAGCCTGCTGTTGACCATGCAGGTAGGATTGAAACCATTGGAAGGCTCCAGTATCTAGACAGTGTTTGCAGGGTGTGGAGTACAAGTTGGTGATCAACCATATCGTATGCCTTGGAAAGATCCAAAAAGAGGGCTGAGGATATATAATTAGTGTTGCAAGTATGGTTTATGGTGTTAGTAAAGGCTAGGAGGCCTGAAGTAGTGCTGTGATGAGGACGTAAGCCATGCTGAGTGTCTGCCATAATGCGATTTTGGATTAGGTGGTGCATGAATTGTCTATGACGAAAGTTTCCATAATCTTTGCAAGTGGAGAGAGTATAGCTATTGGCCTATAATTGGAGAATTCAGTAGAGCTGCCTCCTTTGTGAAGTGGGATTACATATGACATTTTCCAGATGGTGGGAAAGTTAGATTCTACCATGGTTCCTTTGATTACCTTTGAGACGGGGTAAGCAATAGCATCATCTGGTTTTGATAGGCACTCGGCAGGGAGTTGATCAGCAGAAAGTGTAGTGGGTTTCACTGTTTCAATCAAGGTACGGAGAAGTGAAGTGGCGACTGGTTGGCAGCTGAACGCAAGTAGGTTTCTAGGGTGCTACTTTCAGGACCAGGGGAGCTAGGAGGTAGATGGCTAGCTAGGGCCTGAAATGTCTCAGTAAAGAACTGGTCAAAACTATCAGGAACATCTTCAGGGGTATTATCAATAGTAGCAGCAGGGATTGGGGTTGACGTTTGTCCAGGATGTAGTATATATGACATGCCACCTGACAGGGTATGGCATTACTGGGTTCAGAGAGTCCAGTCCTTAGATTGGCTGTGTGGTGGCATCCCACACATGTGTTGTACGTTCCTGGCCAAGGGTGATGGCTGACTGCATACATGTGGCAGCTGTGACATTGACACATGACTCACATAAACCACAACTGGACCATAGAGGTGATTCACAGGTTACCTTTGCACATGCTACCCTAGTAGTATGATTGCCATGGTGAGTACCAACACATAGGGCCAATGGGGAACAACATACTGAAGGTGTGTATGTGTGGGTGTACCGCTACTGTTTCATAGCACTGACATATATGACTGCACACGTGGGTAAATGCCAGGTAAGACATGTGCAATGTGTCACAGGCAACGTACATGCATACAGGACAGACAGTGACGTTCTGTCATGTGTAAAGTTGACATACGTATCGTACGCTATGCAGATGTCACTAGAAGTCTACAGAAGCACTGTAACTCTGCATTGCAGGTGTAAGCAGTGTTCCAGGGAACCCCAAGTGAACATGCATGCAAACAAAGCTACAGTAAACAGGGCTGGAAGTAGTGCATTATACAACAAAGAAGGGGTAACAATAACAGTAAGTAACAATGCAAATATGTAGGCACTATCAACATGTACCCAGGAATACACAGTGCAGATGCCCATGGTAGAACTGATATTATGTCATACTTATTTGTGATTTGGATTACATTGGTACTGCACACATATCTACATGCGAACATCCACATGGCATAGTCGTTGTGGGCAACTTGACACCATTACTGTACATGTCCACCATTGCATATCACTACTTGCATTAGCTTTCCCCCTGTGCTACCCATGTATGCGGCTATCTGTTGACAACCTTACCACCGGCATGCAATTATGTGCAGCTGTTATACTTTGGTATGTACTATGGGTGCAGATAACAATTCAGGACATTCATACAGTTACTGCAGCAGGCATGCTGGGATAAACACACAGTCATAGCAGCACACTGTACTGTTACCAACATGATACTACTAATACACTTCTATGTAGTCACCCTGTGCATCAGCAACGTTTTTACCTGTTCCCGCAATGATGTTGGAGATTGCAGGAGGTGGCACAGTGTCATCATATGCACAGGGTGTGGATTAGGTATGCCTGAGTCAGCCACTGATACCACCAATTGACATGTGTGTGTATGTGTGTTGGTGAGGGGCAGCAGTACAGGGTGGGGCAGTGTTGGTGCTGTGTGTGCGTGTATGTGGTCGCCCTAGGTGTTAACATTTCGCATGTGTGTATGCACGCACACAGTTCCACCTCATGGCTGCCATATACAGGGGTTTGTGGACAGCCACAGACTGCACCTGGCAGCCATACAGATCAGTGTCTCTGTGCACGGACATGGTACCTGTGCCTGGCAGGGGTGCTACGGACCGTATCCAGTACTAAGCCAGACTGGGAACTGTCATCAGAAGTGGGAGTGTGTTGACTGGACACAAGTCCCTGTTGGGACTGTCCAGAGCCACGTGCACGTGGTCTCCTGGGGCGTTCCAATGACAGCACAGACCCAGCATTGCTGGGGCTGCTGCTGGCACTATGGGGGCATGCGCGAGCCTGTTGTCGTCTGCACCGACTGCCAGCTGCTGCTGCTGCTGGCATATGGCCACGTTGATGCTGCAAACGCCCACCATTGCCCTGGCTCATGGACATCTGGTTGTGGAACTGCTGTAATATGTCCCCACAACATCTGTCTATGACATCGGTGAAGTTACGGATAGCATCCGCAATGTCACGCATACTGTCTGTCATGGCTGTGCGACATGCTCTCAGCTCCCTCAGACCCTGTCTGGCGTACCTTTCCATACGTGACTGTGCCTGCATGACAGTCCGAAACATAGCTGAGGTTGACAGACCTCTTTGGGCACATCGGCCAGAGGCAGTATGCCCACGGATGCTCCCACGAGAACCCATGGGCAACTGTCTGTGTGGTACCATCGGAGGACCCTGCCCATGGCTGCTGTGTGGGGATGCATGTGCCACAGGTACCACATTACCCTGGTCTATGCCCACTGTATCCTGTCCATCACCTAGGGACAATGGTGACAAAGGATGTACAGGCAGGATGAATGTGCGCAATGATGGGGTTGACAGCTGTGTACTGTCAATTGGCTGACCAATGGCAGACCCTGACACACCTTCCTGTACCATTACACAAATATCATCATTACCAGTAGCCATGGCACAGGATTCAGGTTCCCTGCTGCAGGTCACCAGAGCAGCCCCAGAACCTGTGGGAGGAAGACAGGAAACACAGTTTACAGTCTCCAGACATTGTTACCAGTGATGCACTTATACACACATGCACACATGCACACATGGACACATGCACACATGCACACATGGACACAGGCACACTTGCACACATGGACACAGGCACACATGCACACATGGACACAGGCACACATGCAGAAATGCACACGTGGACACATGAACACAGGCACACATGCACACATGCACACATGCAGACATGCACACGTGGACACATGCACACGTGGACACATGCACACATGCACACGTGGACACATGCACACATGGACACATGCACACATGCACACATGGTCATATGCACACATGGGCACATGCACACATGCACACATGCACACATGCACACGTGGTCACGTGTACACATGCACACATGCACACGTGGACACAGGCACACATGCACGCATGCACACATGCACACGTGGACACAGGCACACATGCACACATGCACACGTGGACACAGGCACACCTGCACAGATGCACACGTGGACACAGGCACACCTGCACACATGCACACATGCACACATGGGCACAGGCACACCTGCACACATGCACACATGCACACCCCGCAGTATACACACAGAGCACTACTGAGTTACACTACTGTTACTAGCATTATCATGACTATTATAGGTTATGTTAAACACACTCACCAGCATGGATGGCCTGCCTTGCTGTAACCCTGGAGGGACCTGCAGAAATGATGAGATTAATGTCAGTGGGCACAACTGTGCCATTGATATTGCATATGATACAGTGTACAGAACAGTCAAGTGTACATATGGCATATTACCTGCACTCTCCATGTCGTGCTGCTGTGTGGAACCAGCCTCCATCATAATGCAGGAATACTGCTGTTGGTGTTCCGGGGCTGGAGCCACAACACTTAGGAGTAGCCCCTCCAGTCTGGTGAGGGGGGGATGTGTGGCCACCCCACCTCTTGTGGCAACCTGTTGCCTGTGGATATCTGATGCACGCTGACGGACACTTCAGATTAAATCACTGCAGTGATGTCGTACCTGCTCATATGTCCTGTTATGCGTGCCAATATCATTTACCCTACGGACAAGGTCTTGCCACAGTGCAGCCCTCTCCTGCTGATTCTGACTAGTGCGGGAAAACAGGATGTCATACTCCCGCACCAGGCTCTGGTGGATCTCCTCATCTTCCGCCACAGAGTAGGTGGGGTTACGCTGACGCGCCATCTCCCTGGAAGAGAACATAAACAGGATATCAGCAGACCATGTCAGCAATATATGGCACACATACTATACATGATACTCATGTGTAGTGATATACTACTACTCCCATATGTTGCATGTGTGTGTGTCGTGGTGGATACACAGGTACATGGCCAGATATCAGTGCTCAGCCAACACCTGTGCAACAATACCTACCACATTCCACACAACATAGTAGCATGCCCCATCAGTCAGCACACACTGACAGGTGCAATGCACAACCTCACTCTGGGAGTTCATCCCAAGGTACTGTATGTGGGACACCGTCCACTACTGTGATGTGGACAGAAGTTACTCAGCCTGGATATACATATCCCACCACCACCACCAGCACAGTAGACTACTTTGATATGTATGTGATTACACAGTTATTCACTTGCTGGGACTGAGATGGTATCCATGCAGCACACTGGGCCAGTGGAAGCCACAAGCCACACTGCTGACCCCTTTGCAAATGCTTACCACGGAACTTGCCATAGATTGCATGGAACTTGCACACACATTTCTAACCCAGACCCTATGCACAAAGGTTAGGCATCCTGTCCGGCAGACCCCAGACAGAGGCAGATTGTATAACAATAGCAGGAGGCTACTGCAGGACAGAGCACATTCACATTAAGGGAAGGCATCTGTGGTCAGCACTGGTACTACGCTACAGTCCGTCATAACAATGGCCACGGCCTACTCTGGGAGGGAAATGGACACAAACACTATGGATGACCACAAGGCCTTCTTCAGTTATGTTACACATATGGACCACATGCCTCAGATATGCTCTGTGTTAATACACACCTACTTAACATTCACCAAACACACGGATATTGGCAACAATCTTGCAGACATGTTCGGTGCACGTATCCCCCCTCCTTCTCCCCCACCAGTTGAAATATTTATCACAGCTGGATGTAACCTCCCTATCATCTCACATGTCCAGGTGAGGGCCACCCTCAGCAGAGAAGAACACACAGCATCACTGTGACCTCGTGGCATCCCTGGATGTGTGCTACCGGCACTCCGAGAGGACATACAACCGCATATAACACTGATAATTTATCTTGGCCATACTACAGGATATGTACCTGGACAGTGGCATACAGCAACAGTGCTCCCACAGCACTAAGGGGGCACCTCGACTGACCCTGGGAATTACCACATCATATGCATAACAGGCCTGGTCTGCTAAGCTATGGAATTATGCAGTATGGGATGCATATGCAGTGATATCGGGTACCTACAGACACTTGTTCCCAGCCAGTGTGCCTTTGGGATGGGCTGATCCTGCCTTTTGAACCTGGCTGACCTTTCAAAGCAGTCACTACAGCCATTGCTGGGCCAAAACACAGACAACTGCTGCCAGGATCATGGCCTAAGACTGATTGACATGTAATGTATGGTCATCCCCTTTTGGTGGAACTACATACACACAACATATCACATGGACATACCTATGGATGCAGACCTATGACACATTTGGAGGGTTCACAGTATGCACACTATTAACCTGCTACTTTGCATTACCTGTGTTTGTCACAGCTGGTTGCGTTACCACTGCTTCTGCTTGCTGCTGCTACTGTCAGTGCTGACAGCTTCGGGTGACAGAGTCACAGTGTATAATTTTTTTTTTTTTTTGCTCTCTCTCTCTCTCTCTCACTTCTCGCTCTCCCTCTGTCTGCTTACAGACAGTGCAATGAATGTATTGCATGTGTGGAGTGTTAGCACTGGATGATTTTGTAGGTATCTGCATAGGTCCATGTGATGGCCTCTGCACCAATTGTAAGCCAGCATTTGCTAATTGCATACAGCCAGTTGTGTACTGATTGCAGTTCTCACTGTGATTTCAGGTCAGTGCTATAAAAGGGTATGTGGGATAGGCGTTGCCCTTTCAGATTGTGAGGGCGGGGACCATGCTGGTATGCTGTGGACAGTGTTCTGTGAGTGTAAAGGTTAGTATCTCTCTCATGATTCAGGCTGTGTTGTATATTCACATTTCTCCATTCCTCTCTCATGTTCCCTGTAGCAAGTGTGTATGCACAATGACTCCTACAACTATATATAGATATATATTTATATATATATATATATATATATATATGTACATATACATACATTTATATATGTACTTTAACTTACCTTATTATCTACAAGCTACCAACTAGCATGGCTGTTTCTGTTCACACACTACTATTATGGAAATCCATTAGTTTTGACATTAATTTTAAATGACATGCTTTGTGTACTACACATCCTATATTCCCTTTACATTCATCCCTACTATTACGTGTTATATTTATTTTAGCACAATGTTTTTGTATATGAGTCATGGCTTAGTGGTAGGTCATACAGACTAGTGTTTCCAAGGTCCTGGGTTCGGGACTGACAGTGGGATTTTATTTTGCTTTTGAACTGAGTACAGGACCTGTCAATCAAAGTGACTAAGGCACTTTTAAGCAGTTGTAACCGGGTTAGCGCTGGTTTGCGCGGAGCTCATGCATGCGCACTGGTGATTAGCTCTGCGCACACAAGCACACACCCGCTTACAACCGCTTAACGGTGCTTACTCTGGCGCACACCCACGCTATTTTCTTTGAAAGAAAAGAAAATGGGGAGACAGGAAAGTGGTGAAAAAGGGGTCACAAAGAGGGTAAGACAGTAGGGAAACAAGCTTGGGATTTGCAGGAGGGATGTAGGTAAGGCCCATAGCTGCCCATTTCTTTATCAGCAACAGCTGTGCATATGTATTTAATTTGGTGTGACATTTGAAACCTTCCACCCCTGAGAGAGGTGTCAGGACAACAATAATAATTGTTGTACAGCCAATTGTAATTGATAGGTTCCATGTCCAGCAGACATGTGTGCGGAATGGGCAGCTATGTATGGGGCGTAATTTTTTTGTGGGTACAGAGTGCCCTTTTTTTTTTTTTCAGGTGAGAGTGGTATGTCATTTGAGGAAGTCGGTACAGCTGGGGAGGTAGGTTGGGTAGGTAAACAGACAAGACAACCAAGACGCATACAGGGGCGGTGTATGACACGTGTGGGGGGGTTACACAATTGACGGGGATGGAGGTTTGGATATCCAGAGCCCATGAGCCCACAGATGGCAACAGTGGAACTGATATCCCCACCCATAGGCAGTTGCCACTGTTCCTTCACTGCCCAGGACGGGGCTGTGCTGGGGGCTGTGTAGGCTGGGCAACAGGCATGCCCGTTAGTTGCGCCACCCGTGCCTTGAGCTGGCATAGGCCCTCGAGAACAGAGTCCCGAATCTCCCTATGCACCACAGTCCGGATGCTACGGAGGGTGAGTGGTGGTTCTCCTCCGGCCACACTTGCAGAGGGGGGGGCGAGCCCCATCCCCTGCAGCGCTTCCACCCGCAGGTGGCACAGGGCCACCGGAGGAGGGTCCGGACTCGTCACTAGTGCCAGGTGCACTCGCCAGCTGAGGTGGGAGAGGTGGGTCCGCTGGAACCCGCCTTCCCTGTTGTCCTATGTTTTGCATTATGTCATGACAGTTTGGGTTAGTGACATATAATACCATTCACAATTAGTTGTAACAGCCATGCATTAGTATTCCCATTAACCAAACACCCAGATATTCACACCATTGAACAGCTTGCATAACACATGCATAATTTGAACAGAAATACACAGTTCAACAACATGCAGGGTTAATTGATAGCAACAGGCCATCAGGTGTGGATGTATGAACAGGGCAGATGCATCAACGGACATGCAAATATATATGACCCAACAGGAAAAATGTCCAGGGGTGTTAATTGTGATTGCACATACCATTTTCACATGGAATGGGTTATATGTGGTTATAGGGTGTGGTAAAGAAAATAATATTAACACCTTCGAATAACAATACATATGCTGTACATTTCTAATAGCTACAGTTATATACATGCTACTGTTCTAACTACAGTTTCCTATATGATAACTATTTCAACTTGGTGATAGGACTGTTACTGCAACATCAATATACATTTCATTGTTCTTCATACACATTCATATCTAGCTTTGTTCAGCTACATCATCCTGCTACATTTGCTTTATATAGCTGTAGACAAGTGTGGATGTTTGGTATATCAGACAATCATCCTATCTGCATATTGCAGACTGAGAGCAACATATCCAGATTTTGGGATACACATTTCAGATGCAGCAACACTTTGAACAGATTACGCTGTTTGGTTTTGAATCTCACATGCATTTCATTCTGTCTTGACTGCAGTATACTTTATTCAGGGGTTATTACTACTGCATTGCTGGATTCATGACACTTTCTCACACTCTCTCACTTGCTTTCATTTTACTATTCAGGATGGTACTTACTTCTAGGCTTTATTGACATGTTTTACCTGTAGTTATTACAATCCTTTCCAGCAGTCTCACTTCTGTCATGTTTCAGTATTTCAACAGGGATATATTTCACACATGTGATTTCATCATCTTCTGCAGCTATACTTTTCAGCCTGCTGCAGGTTGTGTACTATTTTCTTACAGGTAGGGCATTTTTATTTCAGAATATATGTCAGACAGTTTCATTTTTCAGTTTAACTTACAGGCTGGAACACACTTTTGTAATCAAGCAATACTTGCAGACATTTTCACACTGTTACTTGCACATTTTATTCCTTACTGACTACACTGCACTCTTTTGCTGACTGTCATACTTTTATATTTCTTTACAGTTACTGGTAGTGGATTACTGACCTGCCTGGTGGCGCAACCGCACCAGCCTATCGCAATAGGCTCTGTGGTTCGCAGAACAGACACCTGCAGCTGTAATATAAATGAAGTAATATTGGAATACACATCTCCATAATATCAGCTAGTTTAATTTCTTACATACATAATTAAATGTAACTTACTCAGTAGTGGGGCGTTGGGTGTTTGCCGGGCCTCCTGGATCCAAAGGTTCAGTTGGTCCTGCTTGCGTCTCTTCAGGTCCGCATGGTGGTGACGGACCTGCTCACCAGTCCTTGGAATCCCTGTGGCACTGGTGAGATCATGAGCCAACCGGTCCCACACCTCGGCTCTGTATGCTCCCCAGAGGACCTGGCCCTGCATGAGTTGGGCCTCATGATTATGGACTAGGAGCCAGACCATGTACCTGGACTCCTCAACACCCCACCTCTGTGCTCGAAAGCAACTACCCTCTCCTACTCCTGTCATTCTGCCTGCAGGTCAGTTCTACAATCGTTTATGCTGTGTATTCCCACCTATGGGGCTTATATAGTCCGTTTTTCCCGCACATATCTGTGATTGGCCATTTTGGAATTGTATCAACTTCAGTAAACCTGCATTGTCATGCTCCAGTTTGTATTCATTCCTATATATTAGCTATTATTGCATGTAAAGATACTGCTGTCATGGCTTAGTGGTTCTGTACCTTGACTATGGTGTATAGTATCCTGGGGTCGAACCTGGCCACTGCTTTTTATTTTTCATGACTGTCTAGACATGCTGAGGGGTGTGTCTGTGTAAAGGCAGTTTTGATACAGCTTGCTCAATGTTGCCCGTCGGTTAGCTTGTTTGCGCAGCTCCGCGCAAACGGGGTACGCTGCTTTAAGCCTCATTTGGCTATCGGCACGCATATTACACTCAGCTCAGTTAGGGGCACATAGATTTAGCGTGTTAGACCATTGCTTAGCTACGGGCACTCATTTTGCACCAGTTAAACCACTGCTCATCTACGGGCAGATGCACTCACTCTGTTAAACTGTAGCTCAGCTATGGGCACATCTGGCATTTTTTATTCTTTTGTTACCTCACATTTCTTCAATATAAATGGGCTATTTCATTACATTTTACATAAATTGTGGTTTTATGTGTACATATTTGTCAGGGACTTGTTTCCTGCTTATTTTGCTAAAAAAAAAATTGGTGTTGTGGGGGCTCGAACCATGAATGCCTGCTCTTCAGCCAATGTCTCTACCGCTACGCTCTTGCTTCCTGGCTTATTTTGCATATTTAGTTCTTATATGCTTTCCCACTGACTGCTAACTGTAGCTGCGCTACGGGCACGCCAGCATAAACGAAGCGCACTCACGGTTAAACATTTTTACAATTTAAAAAAATATATAACATGTTTATTTATATGTTTTCTGTTCATAGTCTGTGGGGGCATGTGTTGTGTTCTGTTTATTCACATTTCTGTGGACTCTGTCGTGGGTGTTTACTTTGGGAACTTTTCCTCTTCTGGGGGCGTGTCCGCTTACAGGGCTCGGCCTACGGACACGCCCCCTACTGTCTTACACGGACCGTGTTGGCCTTAAGTGTGATTCAGCATGCTTTCATGAATATGCAGAGCATGCTGACATCACTCCATTTAACTGCAGCCTCCGTGTATGACTTATAACTCTTACACGGAGGCCTCGTGAATCCTGCCCATTGAGTTTCACAGATAACCTTATTAACCATTATCCAAGTGTTATTGTTAAAACTGGTTATCTTATAGTCTTTTATCTTATTTCATGGAAATGTAAGGTACTATATTTTCAATGACACAGGGGTGTTATGCTTCTAAGATGGCCCTTAGACACCACCAGGGGAGTGCTGGGCACAGTGTATGCATTGTAAATGTGTACACGTTTTGTGAGAATTGAGTTGAAATAATTTGTACAAGTAAATTATGTGGCATTCCTTGTATTGTACAAACTATCATGTTCTTGATATTTTTGGGGTGGGGGAGTGAAGTACTATTTGTGTGCTGCAAAAGTTGGGAGTCAAGAGTTTTGCTCTTGCAATTGTGTAGTCATCCTGGTATTTCTGTAGTAAACAATAGAGTACTCCACTGGTATTCCTTGTTTTGGACCAAACATTGATTTGTGTGTGAGTGTGATATGGTAGAAACACAACAACCTTAAATCACATGCCTTCTACTTAGTTGCATTAGTAAGTAACCATATGCATGGATCTGAAATTCACCTGTGTTCTTAGACATTTATTTTCCTATTCCATGTTCAAACCTTACCTGCATAGTCCAGCAGTTACATGTGTTTTACTTTGGTGCTGAGTCTGTGTGATACTAGCAGTAAGCAGTCATTACATGGGTAAGTAAAGGACGTGAGTATTTCTTGTCATCAATGTTACTGCATGATTGTGATAGAATGAAGGTTTTACCCCCTTAGGTGGTGAGAATGTGTGCTATCCATTGCCTGTTGACCAGGGCAAGGGCATATTTTACACATCTTTGTCTACCTACACCAACAGTGGCTAGTGCTTTCCCCTTTAACTCCTCACCTGTGTGTGGCTGTGGTGACCTTGCCAGTTGTGGTGGGATGTGTGCCCCTTCCCCTTGGTGTGCCTGCTAAAGTTGTTTTCTCAGAATAATATTGTGAAGGATGGCACAGATGGTAAAAATTTAAGCACAAGTACAGAGATTGTACTGCAGAGCTTTCCCAGCCATAACTTCAGCAGCCCAAACACGCGATCTACGACATTTCTTGCTTGAGCATGTGCTTCATTATATTATAGCATTCTTTAGTTGGTGTGTGTGCATTTCTGGTGGCTGTCATCAGCCACGGCTTGAGTGCATAACCTGCATCCCAATGTGAATGGCCCTATGAGATGTCCCTCTAGAAAACCTCTGATAGAGTTGAGAGTTGTGCCAGCTATGGGAATCATGGTAACTGCCTGGGTTGCCAGCATATGCATTAATCACGACTTGGCAGTTAATGGAGTGTTTATATACACCCCTCCTTGTGTCTCACGTCGTGCTTTGCTTTCAATGTGCATATGGTCTAGGGCACCCAAGACTTCTAGTCTGCTGTGGGGTAGAACTCCTGTATAGTTGTGGCTCTGTCCTTAGGTGTACAGGGAAAATGTATGTAGTCACTGGCATGTTGTAGCATAGCATTCAGGAACTGATGTAGGATCCTGGATGCTGATGCCTGTGACAAATTCGGCATATCCCCTGTTGATCTCTGGAAGGTTCTTGTAGATAATACATTCCTTAGTCTCCACAGGTATTGGTTCCCCTTGGATTGCCCTTACTCTCAGTTGAGGATGACAGAGGTTGCTGAGCCACTGTAGTGTGTCTCTATCCACCCTGTAGGGCTCTACAATTTTCACTTCATGCAGGCCATGAAATGATAAACACGGTCTAAAAACCCTTCTCCTTCTAGCCTGTGGTCTATTAGCAGCAGTAGCAACATAGACTTGGGCACATTGCAAATACAACAGTAGCCCCTAACATCGTTTCTGTGTACACTAGTTTCCATGGCTGTATTCCAAAAGGTTTTGGAATTTGCAGGGAAAACCTACACAATTGCTTCATAGCTTGTTGAATAGCTCCTGTATGTTGGATTGGTTAATTAGCATACAATTCAGCTGCTTATGCTGTAATTAGCATGCCATGATGTTTACCATGTTTGCACACATCTGTGGGGCATGTAGAGCCCTTACCGAATACAAAACAGTGCACATCATGCTACAACGAGCACACAGTCTTAGCGCACCTTGTAGGTTTTATTGAATCTAACTCTGTATGTAATTTTTGCTGTCAGTGTAAATTGATATGGAATATTGTATCTTCTTTGCTGTAGGAAATCTTTTCCTTCAATAGACACACTGCAGCATTTGTATCAGAAAGGACCTCATACTTACATCTTATCACCCTAAAGTAGTTTATGACCCCTACACTCTTTTACTGTCTTCACACTGTCTTCATTCATGAATGGATATATATATATATATATATATATATATATATATATATATGGGTCTAGGACTATTCACTGAAAGCACATTTCACTGAAAGTCAAATGACTGTGCACAAATCACTAAAAGCACAATTCAGTGAAAACACAATTCACTGAAACACTTCACTGAAAGTTATATATGGCCTTTTTCCCCACTGTAGTGCAACCGTGGAGTTAGAATATATAGAAAGGGGGGGGTGGGGGCACCACCCCCCACATTGGGGGGTGCGTGGGACATAGCCCCCCACATAGTTTGGATATATATTAAGTTTAGAAAACAGTAATTGATTGAAATTGCAAGTATCCATGTGTATAGTTCAAAATATTTAAAATAGGTGGGGGCTATGCCTCCACACTCCCCCTTACTATATATTCTAAACCCAGGGTCGCACTACAGTGGGGAAAAGGCCATATATAACTTTCAGTGAAATGTGTTTCAGTGAAATGTGTTTTCAGTGAATAGTCCTAGATGCATATATACATATATATATATATATATATATATATATATATATATATATATATATGTGTGTTTTTTCCACATCAGAGGGTGGGCATACTATACTGTATATATATATATATATATATATATATATATATATATATATATATGTATGGGTCTAGGACACATGCTCGACTAGCATATGTCCGAATCACAAAACATCGAACACACATACACGAAAGCGCTAAACATCTACTAGTATTTTGGACATTATTGAAAGTGCTTTACTTGGCGGTTTTGTTTTATTCTAGTATGTGTAGTTCAAAACAAAATCTACATTTCTGGAGGGGGGGCTTCACCCCCCCCCCTGCAGCCCCCACACCCCCCTACTTTATTATTCTCACTCCGAGATCACACTACATTGGGGAATAAGGAATTTCCCCTTACCCGCACTGTAGTCTGATCTATGAAAGAGGCACACATACAAGGAAGCGCTTGTTGATGTTAAGCGCTTTCGTGTATGTGTGTTCGATGTTTTGTGATTCAGACATATGCTAGTTGAGCATGTGTCCAGATCCCATATATAAATATATATATATATATATATATATATATATATATATGTATGTATGTATTGTTTGCTTGCTATCATTCTTAATATTAATATATTCTGATATCCTGATTGTTTTGAGAATATTAAACAATGCATGCCTATAAAACTGAAAAGCTATCTCACAGGCTGTAGGAAACCTTGGGAGTTAAAATCTCTGCATCATTGGCCAAGGTCAGGCCTGATCTTTGGCCTCAACCAATGTGGAGCTGGCATATTGTTCCTATGACTTTTGTGGTCTTTCCCTCAGCAATTTGTTTTCCTGGCAAACTGTGTGTGTGTGTGTGTGTGTGTGTGTGTGTGTGTGTGTGTGTGTGTGTGTGTGTGTGTGTGTGTGTGTGTGCGTGTGTGTGTGTGTGTGTGTGTGTGTGTGTGCGTGTGTGTGTGTGTGTGTGTGTGTGTGTGTGTGTGTGTGTGTGTGTGTGTGTGTGTGTGTATCTGTATTTAATGTAATCTTATGGATGATATAAAACAGTAGCTGCCATAGAAAAATTTAATTAGTGCAACATGCTACAGGTTGTCTTGTTTCCTATGATATTTTAAAATGAAAAAAAATTCATCATGCTAGTTCGTACCTTAAATAATTTTGTTGTGATAGAGTGCTGTGATTATGCTCCAAAATTGTTGAAAATTCAGGCTTGATAAGCACCTTTCTGATGTCAAAGCTATTTAACTATTGCTAAGCGCCCCCTAAGAGGTATTAAGCACTACTGTCATAATTAACAGTGGTCAGCGGCTACAGCAGAAGAAAGATGGGACATCATTAAACTGCTTCAATCAGACTTTTTTTCAAGTTGGAATGAAATATTTATCAGTTTCTCAACAATCTTCTTGAGTGGCTACTTGTTGTGTGGAATCTGCTAGCATTTTAAGGCTTTTGGGGCTGTAAAACTATTAATGCTACTGCTCCGTCATTTTTTTAACTTTTTTATCATATGGGAACAGTTAAAGCTCCATACAACACTAAGAATTATAATCATGTCTTTCCAATCATAACCTGAAAAATTAGGTGCTTGAGACATGAATGTCAAGCTTCACCTCTTCAGCTTCACTGTCGAGGTACATTTCTTGACATCCATGTTGATCATAATCTTATATATTCTTGATCATAAGTAATGGCTTCTGCATCCTGTTATAGTTCCACGTTCAATGACAAATCTAAAACATGGAATAAATGAGTCAATTTCATATGATTCTGATTACCTGTACCACTTGGCATTGCAATTCTGCACCTGCGTAGTATTTACCCAGTTTAAGAACAAAAGTTACAAACCGAGAAAACCATATTATAACACTAAACGTTTTGAACTAGAAGTAGATGCCATCGCTTATGGTTTAATAATTAAAGAACAAAATTCTATTATATTAAATATTTCAAAATGCAACTGTGAATCTAAGAGATAATGCAAGAATTCTCAGATACAAAGATACATTGAGAAAAACTGTGCAATGACAATTTGAGCTACACTGATGCAAAAAATGTGCTGTAAGAATAAAGTCCGAATATATACTTGTATTTCACAGAGAAAAGAGGCAATCAGTTTCTGTACTTGATATTACCCTCAGGGGTTGAACTTCAGAAAAGTTTCATTTCTCCCAGAAGGACAGAGTGTGTCTCATTGTCTTTTATGAGGCACACTGCAAATTTTTAAGGTTTTTAGAACAATGGAGAAGTTGCCACATTAGGTGAAATCAGTTTTTGAAAGGAAATATTGTCAGTAGTCCTATCTCAAGTTCAGTGTGCATTAAACACACCATGCTTTTGGAGAGTTCAGTGCACTCATTAAAAACAGGGCTGATCTCATGCATTAAATTCACTGAATGTGCTGGCATTTGTGTTGAATCAGAGGCTTTTCCTTTCAACTGTCAGCACCTGGATCTGTTCATACATTCCAATTATTTGAGTCTCTGGTGCGAAAAAGATCTATTTTTTTCATAGCAATGGCTTTTATAAAGTATTAGTGACACAACCAATGGGAGGGCAATAACTCTCTGTCTTGTCATCTTATAAAATCCATTTTCTGCTGAACATTAAAAGGTTGTAAAGACAAATACCACTGAGCAAGACCACTGAAAACAAGGAATGCTTTTGTGTATTTATTGTGCATCTTTATTTGACATGAGCCTCTCTTAGCCTTTCAGCAAAGCCCAATAAAAACAAATGCATAATACAAGAACTGCTAACAAGAAAAGCAGCAGCTGTCTGTGTAGTGAGACAAATAAGTTGCTTTGTCTTTTTCAGAGTGTCCTTGACTGCATATACATAAAACATGAAACCTATCGTCAGTAAGTTTCTGGAAATCAGAAAGAACTAGGAACAAGATTGAAAAAAAAAACTGAATGTACTAAATCCCCAAGCAACACAAAAAAGTGGCTAACCTCTCAAGCTGATACAGTACTTGCCAGCAAAGCTGCATTACCCAGATTCACGTATGTTATACATTCATAATAAAAAATTTGAATTCAGGTCACCAGTAGGTTTAGTCGAATAAAAGACAAAATAGTGGAATACTCAGACTAAAATTTGTTTTTTTTTTTCAGATGGGTACTAGCAGAAATACGAAGTAATATTTCACCTTATGAGTTAATATAAATTCCAGGCCAGTTATGTAACCTTTATATGTTTGTATATATGACTCAATAAGGACAGACACCATATGGGCATGTATTTATGTGACTGTTACCTAAATATGAATGTTGTTCAGAATGCCAGGTATACTTTTATCCCTAAAGATTAAAGGCCCTATGAAAAGTTTTATATCGATGAAGAAATACCTCCACAGGAGCTGTTAAAAGGCTTGGACTGAAGTACTATGTGCTTTTAAAATGTCATTTTTTCCCAGGGTTCACTTTCATCAAGAGTAAAGAAAACAGTTAAAGATTGGAAAAGTTTAAACTGTAAAGTATTGCTTGTGCATGTTTATAGGGTGGAATATATATAGAAACACTTACAGAAGTGCTGTTTGATTTTCCGGAACATGGCTATAAGTGATTGATGTAACAAAATGTACTTTCAGTTGAAGTAAGAATTAAAAATACCTGCTGCTTTCCAACATCCCTCTAAAATGATAATATATGTCCTTATAACTATTGAAATAAAGCAAGTAATATATATATATATATATATATATATATATATATATATATATATATATATTTATATATATATATATTTTTTTTCCTTGGGGGACTTATCAGCATTCCTACATATTCTACATTGTGGCAGACTCAAAAGTATATGATACTGCAATCAAAGAAAGACACTTATGGCACAGATAAGAAGTGTTTGTAACTGTTGGATGGGATCTAGAAAATATTTATGTAATAATTTTCTGACAATTCCAAAGTTAGTCCTTAATGACACTTTTACGTATCACTTAAATAAACTGTAGCAAAAAACGACCACAAACTAAAACCCAGTCACTAAAATTGCAAGTATCCACATGAGCTACAAAACTTTGAGATCTTTCTTTCACTTTTTAAACTTCTTCAGAAAATGTTGTGCTTGTGTTGATCCTTAAATCTATTCCAGTGACTTTTTCATATCAGTGATAATAATTGCTAATAAAATTTGACTGCTTCTTCCATACAAAAGGAAAAGAGGAAGGCCTAAGATAAGGTTTGTGGATGTGGTGAGAGAGGACCTGCAGGTGGTTGGTGTGACAGAGCAAGATGCAGAGGACAGGAAGAAATGGAAACAGTTGATCCACTATGGCAACCCCTAACGGGAGCAGCTGAACAAAGAAGAAGAAGACATTACCTGAAACTAAGGTCACTGACAGGTATTACACTTATGTCTTTTACATGGGTTGTTCCTTCACCTTATGCTCAGGCACCAGAGTTGGGGCAAAACTAAAATTTTGTTGCCCTTCAGTCCCAGTCTCGCTCAATGTCTCGCTTCCATGCAGAATGCATTTAAAAAGAGTATTTTTCACAGCTCAGCTGAGAAGACATGGCCTCTTATGTATGCCTATGCTATAAAATTGAAAGGAAGCTAGAGATGTAACCAAAACTGGCACATCAGCTGACTGTCAGCACCTTATTGGGTAGTTCTGTGTGCATGTTGAAAATGAAAGGCAGGCTTCTGGACAAAAGGGAACAGCCACTAAACTACATGATGAGAACTAAAGGATCAGTCAAACTGTCAGAAGAAAAGTAAAGTGAATCATCAAAGCTGTGTATTGCTGTAACACCATGATATTGATAACACAGGATGGCAGAATTAACACCAACAGCTGAGTCAGATTGCAAACAGTAATGTGCCAGCTCAGCTGGATGCCGAGGCTTCCCAGTGTGATGGTACCCCCAATCCTGTCTGATATGAACTTTGAGTGATAATGGAGAACTTGGACTGAAATAGTGTATTTGCAAGATGGTCGAATTTTTACGGTAGAAGCATAGTTGTTCACATGTGTACTGCTGTCATAACATTTTCAATTATGATCGCAAAGACACTATTTCACTCCAGTGCTCTCCATTATCTCTGGTTTGCAGGTGCTATACCATGTATTTTGTTAGTTATACTTCAATGCAAGTTATTTGCATTGAACCTTTATATTTGCAGATCTTGGATAACTTTCCACTAGCATTTAGAAGTTACAGTTATGAAGTAGTTGAGGTTTCATTCTTTATTTCTGTGCACATCTCTTCAAACATACCTCTTACCTGTTTTGCTTTGTCTCAAATTGTTGCACTCTCTCTCCTAATTATTTCTCTGTGAGAAAAGGTGGTGGGCTATACTTAATGTATAACTGTAATAATTTATAGACTAAGATTATCTTACTGTCAGCTTTTCAAGACAATACTATTAATATTTTAAAAAGTGTCCTTGGTTGTTTTTGGGTGCAAGAAGTTGAGTGCTAGTTGACAATAGAGAACTCTGCATTGAGCATAACTTGTGTTCATATTTGAGTTACGCTCAGTCCAGTGTTTTCCATTATTGACAAACGTTGATCTCAAAACTCCATTCACCATTCCTAATTTGAGAATTCAGGAAAGTAAAAGCTAGGTGCTTCTTTATCACTTTTGCTGAAGTTTTTGTTTCAGAAGGTGATGCTAGCATAGTGACTTAATTATAAAGCTGCAAATAATGACCTGGGCATATAGAAATGGGCTGAGCTATTTAAGACATGTTGGAGTGTAGTCTCCATTTAAAAAAAAGTTAACATGTACATTGCATATTGGGGTAGGCTATCTGCATATTGGGGTAGGGTATCTTAGGTTCCTGACCCAGAGACTCCCCAGACTCTGGAATAGACTGCCCATACATGTCAAGCAGACCGCCTCTTTGGCCCTCTTCAAAAGGAACGTAGATGATTGGATGGGAGAAAGGAAATTCACCCCAGGGATCATGCCAGTCACCCTGCTAGATAGGGGGTCCAGGGAAGTAAATAGTTTGGGAAGAAATAGCCAAGGATTTGTTATGGCTAGCCTTCTATAGGCCCTAGGGCCGATAGCCTAGTACCAACCTATGAACCTATGTTTCTAAGATAATATATGTGTGTTTGCTTGTTTCTTTATTATTTAAGTTTAGTTTATTTGCTGTTTGTTTGCCTATTTTGTATTTTAACTGGTGTAAGCCATTGAGCCACATGGTCATTTTATAGGCTTAGCCTGGTAGCACTGTCTGGTTAAGTGACTTGTCACTGTAAGGGCTCAGCATTTTGATTCAATTTCTACATGGAACCTTATTCCCTATATTATATTAAATCATAGTTCTCAGTGAAGATATGGCAGTGCACTCTCCATTGTACACCCAAAGGCATTACATTCCTGTTAGGTATCCCTTTCCAAGCAAATAGGTGCAGGGCTTAGACAAAAGCTCTTCTGTCCAGGAATATGGATTTCATAGATATTCCAAGGCTATTTAGGCTTACCATGCCAGTGCACTCCTCCTGGTAGCAGTGCAGTGCTTCCTTTTTCCAGGAGGACCATAGCAGTTAATCCCAGTGTAAACTTGTTAATACCCATCCAGTCATCTAGGTTACCTTTAAAGCAGGATAATGACTCACATTGCTTGACATGCAAATTAAGTCTAATCCAGAGTTTTGGGAGGTGCTAAATTATAAACCTGTCCCTGCATTCTGTTTTATTTATCTGCTGGTGACGATTTAGGTCTTTGGCTCTAGCAGCGGTTTTACAGAGACTCCCAAGGTCCAAGACAACTGGGTCTCTTATGTCACAGGAGGTGGGACAATGATCATCCCTCAATAACCTATATAACACATTGAATAAAGGGATAGCAGTTCTAACCTCTCCTACTAGCTCAGAGACTGTAGGTCTGCAATCTTTTTGATCAAGAACCTTTTGGGGTCTTTCTGATTAGTTGATGCTTAATGAGTTACAGCTCAGTAGGGGAATTGTACTCATAATTCATCTGACCATTGTTAAGTATAAGGTAGTGACTGCCTATTTAAACCTTATTGATATTCCCTTTGCAATTAGCTATGCTAAATACAAGAATGCATTGATGACCATTGCCAAATGATAGTCAAAAGAGAGAAAATGATCAACCCAAGCTCCTAGGTCTCTGATTACATTTGCATTTTGCAATGGTGTGTTGTCTATGAAGTATGATGAAGGATGAGATGGTCTGCTGAACGTGGCAATACTATATTTTAGTACACACAGAGTTTACCAAGGAGATTTCAAGATGCAGGGTTTGGGTGTCAGAAGGTGACTTAATAACAGCCCATACTTTGCAGTCATCCGCAGATTTTGTTAACCATAGGTCTTTGCTCTTTGCTTGAAGATCTGAGAGGTTATGACCAAAAAGGAAAGGTCCCAGCAGCCAGCGCCAAGGGGCACTACTGGTCACATTCACACAACCATATAAATGCTATCAGAGAAAACAACCAATGCTGTCATAAGGCAGTAGCCCTTCCTAAAGTTATGGTAATGATCAATCAACACCCAACACCTCTGTGTAGGCCTTTGCTTGCCTTTTCAGCAATTTTTACAAGTGGAGATAGCAATGGACTTAATCAGTATTCATCCATCTGAGATGTAAGCCTTGGCTTTGGTAAAGTAGTAACACTGGCTACCATCCAGTGTTCTGAAAAGCTGCCGCATTATAAATATGTATTAATAATTTTCTGCAAATCTATTAAGGAAGGTAATGCAATATCGATCTACCCCTGCTTTCCAGTAGTTTGGAATTTCCCTAAACTATTTGTTTATGTGAGATGTCACAGAACTGTAAATCAATATAGATAGATAGATAGATGGATCGATAGGTAGATAGATAGCTAGATAGATAGATATCTCTCTGTGTGTGTATATATATATATATATATACACACACACACACACACACACACACACACACACACACATATATATATATATATATATATATATATATATATATATATATATATATATAAAATATTGTTGGTGCCAAGAGAAATGTTTTAGTGTATGAAGCATTTCTCATATATGGCACATTGTTATTGATTCTGCTCTGTTTGTGTCTCCAAAAGGCAGCTCTTTTATGTAACATGTTATCAGAGATTCCACTGTGCATGTGCCTATAGTCATTGAGAATGAAGCACTTGTGAAACAGAATACTGATGCTGTCACTAACAATGTCAGACACCAATCAGGAATAGGCACTGAAAGGAAGAATTCTGCGACTAAGTCACAGGCTCCAGAAATGGGTAAGTAATGTGGGAAAACTAGTTAGCACACAGCACAAGAGAAAATGCTTCCTGCAGTAATGGACGTCAGCTACACATAAGCAAACTTGCAAGATGAAGTCTGTTTGTTTGTTTATTTATTTATTTAAATTTGTTTACTGTGGGTTGAACACTGATCAAACCATGACCCATAGCCTTGCTCAGTTCCGATTACATCATAAGGTAACAAAACAATGCACAGTATATAAATAACACTGGTTTGTATTTATGATTAAGCACAAACAATTTGACAAACAATGTATACATAAAAGATCTAAAAAAACCCAAATATATGAAGAGTTACATAACAGGAACAGAAAATGGAGAATAGAGTTGAAGTTGGAGAAGTAGTTGTGGCGATATGGGTAGTAGTTGCTAGGTTAGGAAAGCTAGTAAGGGTTCCACAACAGACTGCCTTTAACATGGCTAACATCACATCTACGCCACACTACAATGGCGGTGAGGTCTTCACTATGTATGAAAAAGTAAAAGTACTTGTTGCCAATATACCTTTGATTTATATTTAGAGGAACTTAACTGATTTATGATATGTTGTTTATAAAAAGTCAAAGGTGTGAATGGCATCTTAGTAGCACGCAGACTGCTTACACAAACCCTGAAATAGGTACTTTAAAAGTAAGTTTGCTATGGCATCCAGAAATACCTTGCTTGGAGTGTCAAGTAAATACCAGTGTTTTTCTGAAACTGAGAGGATATTAAGTAGAGACAGCTGTTATGGAGAAGAAAGCCATATGCAAATATATTGTTTAATATGTATGAGTCACTGGTAACCTCACTTGGGGATTGGTGATATATATTCTATTTGAGAAATAAAATGAAATTCGAAGTATGCTATTAAAAATTAATTCCAAGCCATTTGAGAGTTAAGAGATGCTTCTGTAAAGTGCAGACCTATTTTTATCATCTCCCTTAAATGTAAATATTTATAGTTTGGGGTGTTCAGGAATATTAAATCTCCTTGTTATAAATTGCAGTCAATGTGTCTTCTGTGAAGCATAATTTTACAGCACATGAGTAATCTCAAACTGTTACCTTTGGAATTAAATGCCTCTCTTTCTCTCTCTCGATGTGTGCCCCTGTGGTCCGTGTCCACCCACTCTGCCACCGCAGAATCAACACAGTGACATTAGTCAATTAATATGACAGCTACTTAAACTAGCAATGATGGTAGCGCTAGGTTTGAGAACCTTGCAGTTTTTTTATGTTTTTTGCAAAAAAATAAATTATTTGAACTGATAAAAAACAAATATTTTTCAGCTGAATCAGAATATATTTAATCTGTTAAGATTAAGACTTCACTTCCTGTTGATTTTAAATGCAGTTTTTATAAAGACATATAATTTAAACTCCTCTGTTAATCAAATGCATGGGTCTACTTTTAAGTCTAGACACTACTGAATACGTTTTTTTCTTTTGGTCCAGGATGTAAAAGCATTTAATAGATGTTGCTATCTACTTTATCTGCTTTACTGATGCAATAATTTATCTAAAACACACCACCACCAAATCAATACTGCACAAATCACGTCTTGAAATATGAACTTGCTTCAATAGCATGCCTGGCTAAACATTCTAAATGTTCATCTTAATCAAATCTGAACCATGTTTGCTGATTCTCTCCTTTGATTTAAGAATATTTTTTTTTGTGTTGAAAGCATCAACACAAGTCAGATGTTAAATGCACTACACAGTCAATATTACTGAGGCAAATAGGACAGGAAAATTAAATACCTGGGTGGTAATGGAATAACCAAATCTGCAGTTGTCATATAAATGCGTCCCGCAACTGTAGTACTTCATTCAGAATTCATGTTTGTTACCAATATTTGTCATTGCACATGTCTGTTATATATTAGGAATTGTCTATGATAAATTTAATATTTGCTTCAGCCATCAATACTTTCCAGCTCTAAGATCCCTATTCCAAAAGATCGGGACAGTTTAGCATTAGTCCTCCACCATGACTACCTTACTATGTCAGTTATTCTGTGGACATTTCTGTTCAGGATAGCAAGAGTTCTAAAAGAAATCTCACAGATCACCCTCCATGCTCACTCTCCATGCTATCCCAGCTATGCCAGAATCACCTAAGAAAAATAATGCAAATCTAAAACATGCTAAACCTTATTGTCTATGTTAAACATGCTTCAGCAGTACCCAATGATAAATACTGCCAACCCTGAATATAATGATGAAGTATGAACAGTGTGTTTGACAAAAATTCTGGCTGTTGGACTCTCAAGACTTGCATAGTATAATGGGCAAGATGTAAGGAATGGTAGCCAGGTGAATGGTTGGGGATCGTAATGCTGAGTCCCAAGATGTGTAAACTGAATGGCCGATAATCCGAACTTATATGTACAAAGTCTGAGATTGTCTTGTTTTGGAATTTTCACTTTTCTTAGAGCCATGGCAATCTCAGAAATGGTACTTATAAGTTTGGGGGGAGACTTGCTCCCCATATCTGAAAGCAGGGGGGACTTGCCCCCTTGTGAAAAACTAGCTTAAAGAAGAGCAATGTTTGATTTCACTCATCTGCATTTTCATTCTTATTTTTCTGTGCTTCGGCAGTTAGCATTATGAGTGCCAACTTTTCAATAAGGAACTTATAGAGATCTTGTCAGTATCCCACAGCACAAGCCTTACCACCTGAGCCTGTAAAATACTTGTTATTTGTGTTGAGTTGATACAAATTTCAGATGTCAGGTTGATGTGTTGTGAGAGGACTCAGTAAGTTTTTTTTTTTCTGTTGTGATGCAAGGCCTAAAAAGTTAAGCCTTGACAAAGAAATATAGTAGGAAAATGTGTTTGACGAAAATAAAGGAGAGAAAATGTTGTCTACAGCACATGGCTTAAGAGCTATATCTGTGCAAGTGTGGGAATATGCCTACAGGAAAATGGAAAATATATGTAACAAGTACACAAAATCTTTAATCATTATTGCAGATGTAGCTCTAATAAAAATAAATCGGGGAAATAAACTGATAGTTCATATCAGAACAATGGTGTCTGTAATGTCAAGTAGTACCACTGATAAACTTGCAGTGACTTAACTCACATTTTAATACGGATGGCCTACAGAACTATGTCAGACTCACATTTTGGGACTGTGTACATCAACGAGATGGTGAACATCTACAGCAATCAGCTATGATACAAATCAGTGTAGATTAGAGCAAAAGATGACCCCATAGCTGTCACCTTTAACTGTAAGAAGTTTGAACTTTTACCTCCTATGATACGAGTGTAGATTAGAGCAAAAGATGACCCCATAGCTGTCACCTTTAACTGTAAGAAGTTCAAACTTTTACCTCCTATAAATAAATACGTAGCAGCTTTTCAACATAGTGTACTCAAAGATTTACACTTTAATATCCATATATGGTGTTCACTTGTATAATAATTTATCTTGTTTACAACAACAGGCTTTGATAGATCCTAAGGCCAATAATAAAATAGTGAGTAATAGTGCAAATTAAGGTGGGGTGGTTGTAATTTGGGATTGGGACATGTATATAACAGAAGCCCATAAACAACTTTCAGACAACCGTTTTTTCCAAAAAAATGCTATTAGATCACACGTCAGAATTTAAACAAGATATAGATGCTTTTTTGAGGTTGACTTTGGAGGAGAGTATCATTTCTAAGGAAGTAGTTTATCATCTTACAGTTCAGGATCCTACTTATTAGTATTTTTACATGCTTCCCAAAATACACAAGGATTTAAAAAACCCTCCTGGTAAACCTATAGTTCCTGGCTGTGGTTCTTTAACTGAACCATTGGCAGCTTTTTTGATTCAATACCTATATCTACTGTTGGCTGGAGTTTGTTCACGTATTCAAGATACCACCCAAATTTTTAAACATCTTACACGAAGCACAGTTAGAAACAGGATGGTACATGAGCACACTGGAATTCACAGTGCTGTATACAAATATTCCACATTGGGCTGGATTAATGGCTTTGGAATACTGGCTGGATTTAATGCTTTTTTGTTATATTTTGCAGAACATGTGCTTACCAAAAATGCTTTTATTTTAATGGAGTATGTTTCTTACAGTTAAAGGGGACAGCTATGAGGGCATCTTTTGCTCCAATCTAAGCTAATTTGTGCATGGGTTTTTTAGAGGAACAGATTATTTATGATATTAATCATAATATATTTTTAGAAGCCATGGACATATGGTGTAGATATCTGGATGACTGCAGGATGGTTTGGAAATCTGACTTAAAATATTTGGATGAATCTGTACAATATCTCAATGAAAGCAAGTGGGGGATGCAGTTTAGTATCAAACTTGATTTCAATAAAATATATTTTTTGGATGTTTTGTTCTCCAAAAATAATGATGGCACTTTACCTACCACAGTGTTTAGAAAAAAATCTCAACTCAACACCTTGTTAGAAGCAACAAGCTGTCACCCAGCACACTTTATCAAGAACATATCATAAGTCACAATTTTTGAGAATTTGGAGAATATGGTCATCCAAGGATGAATTATTACAACAAGAATCAGATCTTTTTAAAAGATTTTGTGATAGGGGTTACAGACAGCTTATAATTCTGCTAAAAATATAGACAGATCACAATTACTGCAATATGTCACAAATAAAGTTAAAGATGAAAGTTATGGTTGGTAACAAATGTTGGCCATAATATTTTTTCTTTCAAGAGTCGGATTCAAAAACATTGGGATATCTTATTATCAGACAATAAATTGTCTGAATTAATACCTCCACAATTTTTGTTTTCCTATAGATGTGGTAAGACTATAGGTAACCATCTTAATTATTATACAAAGGTTTTTAAATCCGTTACCGAGAAACAACGAACAGTGGAAAGCAGACCATTGGTGGGATGTCAACCCTGTGGGAATTGCACTACATGTAAAAATGGTATGAAAACCAAAGAATTTACCTCTTGTAACACAGCACAAGTTTTTGACATTCAGTGTTTTGGTACCTGTAGTTCTGAATGGTTAATTTATTTAGTGAAATGTACCTGTTCAGCTTTTTATGTTGGACAAATGTCCAGACAATTCAAAACCCTTATCTATGAACATTTGAGTGATTTCAGAAATTATCATTCCTTTAATGCTTTTTACAAACACACTGTTAAACATCCTACTGCTATATTTAGCTTCACAGCAATAGATAGAATATGTCACATAATAACAACATAATAAATTAGGTTGGTATGAAATTCTAAACAAGAAAGAACATGGCTGGATTATCAGGTTGGAGCACTTTTTTCTCCTGGATTAAATATCTTGTAATTATTAGAGGTGGAGTCTAATTAGTTGATGTGCTATTTAAGTAATTATTGTGCAGTTTGAAGATGAATTACACTGAAGAAGGCCAGAATTTGCAGAAGCCCATCTTTTTTCACAGTAAAACATTGGTTGCTGACTTTGAGGCTGGCCATTTTGTTTTTGAATTAGGTGCTTGTTGGCCTTTGCACCTTGCCATACTTCCATAGGTTCTGGTCTTTTCATATAAATCTATGTCATAATTATGAGCAGTCCTCCCTTACTGACTGCATAGACCACCAATGTAATGTTCATGCATACACCCCTGTAATGATAATTTATTCATTAACAGTACGGTATGCTGTGTTTGGTCTATGTCACATTTCCACATCCATTCGTTATTCACATATATTCACACCTTTTGTCAAATGGTATGTGCATTTAATGATGCATGCACATGTCTTTGCACTTAGTCCAATCCATACTGAAATGCCATTGTACCTTTGTCATGTGAGCATTCAGTGGTTTAACTTTGATGTGCTGTAAAGATGCTCACAGGAAGTCCATGACATATAACTGTGGTTGTTTTATTCCCACATTAACACAACAGTATATCTGTATGGGATGGAAATTTTTAGCTTGCTTACTTATTTCTGTTGATGTTACATGATTGCACGATAGGGTGTATTTGTGATTTATACATGCCATTTTTTGTTGACGTTAGCAATGCAGTCTGACCATGTGACATATATACTTGCCATTTGCTTAAATGTATTTTTGGGTTGGCTTCAACAAGCACCCTATGTAGGGTACAGATGCATTTGCAATGTGTAACCTTACCTTGTTGTCCTGCTTTATCATTATCTTCCATGACAAGGACTCAAATTGTCCACCCCCCCCCCTTTCACCTTTGTAAGTGCATAATGTACAGCACAGTGATGCAGTGGTAGCATTGTCGCCTCACAGCAAGAAGTTCCCCGGTTCAATTCTCAGCCGGGGTGCCTTCTGTGTGGAGTAGCATGTCCTTCCTGTGTTTGTGTGGGTTTCCTCCAGGTGCTCCAGTTTCCTCCCATGTTAGAAAGACATGCTTCTGGAGCATTTCTCCCCCGGCCTCCGCTGAAAATTGGCTTTATTCAAGTTGGACTTTCCCGGTTAACAAATGTTAAATTAAAAAATATGTATTTTGCAGCTATAAAAGGATTATAAAGGATTGTTATTACAACTTTACAACTTCAGAAGTGGTGTCTCCTTTTATCTGATGCCTCAGAGTACCCTTCTTTACAGTTTTAGTGGTCATTGCTGGTTGCAGTCTTTGGCACTCTGTTCCTTTGTTTCTTCTTGTATTTTTGCAGATATGTTTACCTTTGTTGAAATTATTGTCCATTGTCATGTGGTAGTTTGTTTACAGGGTCAACATCTGCCAACTATATGGCCATTATACAGATGCATGGCATATGCATACAAGTCACTGGGTAATGCTTGCAATACATCCTTGTTCTCATTATACTTGCATGTTAACCATGGTAAGTTGTTGAATTTCATTTGCACAACCTGATATTTTTTTATATAGCTGTGCTGTTAGATTTATGAACATTTATTATTTCACATGCTATTGGTGTGTGTGTATGTGTGTGTGTGTGTGTGTGTGTGTGTGTGTGTGTGTGTGTGTGTGTGTGTATGTATTGACATTGCTTTCATGTAAGAAATTTTTTTTCTATATTTTACCATGGCTACTATGTATCTCTACCCTGTTTGACAACTTTCTACTGTCAGTCTTGTGCTGTGTGCCATCTGTGTAACTTACTTCTCCTTATTGTTTTTTCCAACCTTTGTCTGTCATGTGTTTTGATATTTGTTCTAGGGGTATACCTGCTGTGTTGGCCTTCTCTTCCTCTTACCTTTTCTTTACTTTTCCTACTGTTCTTAAAAAATTAAAAAAAAATAGGGCCTTTTCTGTTCAGACTTTCCCTCAGATCTTCCTATTCCAACATACCTGTTATGTGTCCCTCTTCTCACCCATACCCCACATCAGTTTCCCTAGTTGTGTGCATTATTGGTGCTCCTCACACGTTACCCACACCCATTGTTAGCTAATGTTAGTTGTGGTGATGTGGTCATGATTGCCCTTTGCCTTTATTAATTTTTTCTTTTAATTTACGAATTCAGTCAGAATCCATAAGTCATAGCTTGCATATTTTCATAACAAATTTATGTAGATATTCAGAAGTTGTCTGTAAGCCAGGTCTATGTTAGATACCCAAAATCTTCTTTCATCGACAGCTTATTCATCGACTCCTATCCATCGAAACTAACTTCAGTATACAGCAAAATTTTACAGGGTAAGTAACCATTTGGCCACTACCCCACTGAAGCACACATTGCACTAAATCAAACCCACCTAAGTGATGGGGCTTCGCCCAATATACTCCCCCAATGTGGGTGGCTTACCCCACACTATAGGTATATATCAACTCCAAGACCACACTATGGTGGGGAAAAGGACAAAGCTGTGGTGTTGGTCAATTGGTTACTTAAAAACAACCAATACAACAAACTAAAAAACTTACTGGAAATTCTGCCAGAGAATACACAACCAACTACAATGAACTGTTTTTTAAAACAAACAATAAGTGCTTACATCTAAAAGCATACAGACTTCTTCAGATAAAACCAGAAAACTTCAAAATCTGCACTTAAATAGCTTCCTTGTCACACAACACCAATCAAAGCAAAGCAAGTGTATATTTAAAGCAACAGTTGTCCAGACAAGTACATGTATTTAAAACAGTGTGTTTAAGATATAAAACTCCCCTGTCCCCACCACACATACCCCATGACATCCCTACTGTCCCCTACCTTGTATCTCTAAAGAGCAAGTCATCAATGCCCTCTCTAAGGCCAGGAACACAGCATTTATGGGACCTGATAACATCCCAGGCTGCATCCTACATGGACTCCAACAAGAATTAATAAAACCATTAGGTACTCTTTTCAATCATATTCTAAGCACTGGCTTCATCTAAACTGACTGGAAAATGGCCACTGTTATTCCCTTGCACAAAGATGTTGCTTTCACTGATCCTAGGAACTATAAACCTATTAGCCTGACTAGCCCTACCTGTAAGACCATGGAGCAAATCATCATAGACCTTATCAACAAAGATATAAGTAAGCTCCAAATACTTGACCCTATTCAGTTCGGATTGTAAAATGGAGATCATGCTTGATAAACCTGATGGAACTCTTTGAGACAGTCACCAAGGCTCTGGATGAGGGGAATTCTGTGCATACAGCCTACCTAGACTTAACCAAGGCATTTGATAATATCATCCATTCTGGCATTATTGACAAACTCACCAAGCTAGGTATCAACCCTTATATCATTAGATGGGTCGCTAACTGGCTGACTGATACAACCCATATAGTCAAAATAAAGGACTTCACCTCCAACAGCAAAACTGTAACCAGTGGTATTCCACAGGGATCTGCCCTAGGACCTCTTCTGTTTGGAATCTATTTATCTGAAGTACAAGCAAAAACTAAAGGTCTATGGCTGACAAAGTTTGCTGACCACTGCAAACTGGGAGCAGTCATGTCAACATCCTATAAGAGGACCTTACACAAACAAATGATTGATGCCAAAGTCATAGCCTTAAACTCACTGTAAACAAATGTATTATCATCCCTTTCAGTAAGGTCAATGTTCCTGTCAACTACCACATCAATAGCAACACCTTAAGTACGCACTCAGGGGTGAGGCACTTGGGCACACAAGTTGACAGCAAACTTACCTTTGACCACTATGTCTCCACAGTGGTAAGTAGGGCATTCTGTATTGCTAATCTCATAAGTAAGGGCATTGCCTCCAGGAAAAAAGGAAGTTATAACCTCCCTGTACTCTTCCCTCATCAGGCCAATAACTGAGTACAACGCCACTTTTGGTATGTACCTTTACAACTATCCACAGCAATTGGAGAGACCACAAAGGTTCCTCACAAGAAAAATTCTAGGTCTTCAGCATCTGTCCTAGGTGGACCATCTGAAATTAATTTCACTTTATTCTGTTTCATACAGACTACTCAGAGGTGATCTCTGCATGAAATATAAGGCAATCTCTGACCATGCTTTATTGAAAATGCTGCATCTCCATACGTCAAATAGTGCACGGGCTACTCACTTTAAATACCTTAACCTGGTATGTGACATTAATAGAACCTGCTTAAGAGACAGATTTGTAATCCCAGAGGTTACCACACCTTTGGAACAGATTCCCACATCATGTCAAACAGAGCTCCTCATTTGCCCTCTTCAAATGCAATCTGGACGATTGGATGGGTAACCATAAATTCACCCCGGGGGTTCCACCATAGTCCTTCTTGGACAGGGGAAATAGGTGCTGATCATGGAAATAAGGGTAGAACTTGTCAAGGCTTGTAAGGCCCTAGGGCCATTAGCCTAGTAACTTCCTATGATCCTAAGATCATAAGTACTGTTTGCAGCATTCTGCTTACAAAAATCTTCAAAACAACCTACACATGCTTTAGCAATGTGCTCTTCAGAATACAGTGAATACTGTGTTTCTTTGGGAAACTTGAACCAGTCCCTTTTGTGTGCTGAGAAAAATGAAAGATAAATCACATTCAGTATGACCTGATGTGTTCCAGACCACAGCTTTTCTTCAGGTGCAGAAACAAAGTATGAAGTACTGTTTGCAGCATACTGCATAGGTAAGTCTACAAACCAACCTGTATACACATGTAGAAATGTGCTTTGCCTTCTAGCTGTGGTAACTATAACAGCACATTGTACAGACTTTGAGATCATCTTACTCTCTGTCAGAATCACTGGCACATTAGGCATTGCAGTGACCCTGAATTGTGAGTAATAAATTAAGAAACTACAGTGAGATCTCCAAATCTGCTTACTTTTCATTTGGCATTGCACAAAATGCAGATTACTTCATACAGTACAGTGTATGTTTACTGCATCATGCGTAGCCATAATAGTTCATGCAGCCAAACCACTTTTTCACTGTTTAGATGTATTTCAGCAGAACATAAATACTTCATTAACTCTGAAATGCTGAATGAATGAATTTTGGTAGAATATTCTGCATGTGCAATCATGACTGAGCACTTATTTCATGTAACTTGGTAAGCATAGTCAGTGCCAATCCCACTGTAATATAGCTCTGCCATTTATACCTGGCCTCACACCCTTCTAGTTGATCCCACCCATTCAGCTGTCTCCTGCAGCCCCCTTTGATTTGAAGTCATCAGTCACCACTGCTGTAAGCTTACTGGAGTGATTCTGTTATAAATATGTATTTATGACTGTCAGGCAGCTTAGGTTGTGAGATTTTGTCTGTAACTTTAATGCACATCATGCATTTTAGAGCTATTTTTCATTACTTACAGAGTACCTGCGACTGATATACAATGGGTGTTATTACTGAGATACTCCATTTTGCGCCAATATATTCTGGGTTCACTGTGGCATATTTTTATATTACATAGTTATCCCTGACTTTTGTGCTGTTATTGGTGTAATACGTCAGATTCCACAAACATTATGGAATCCAGCCTCAGTCTCCTCCCTAAATTCTGGAAAATCATAAAAAAGTCCACAGAAGTTTCATATAAGCGCCATAGCACCTGGGATATCACTTTGAACTATCTCCTCTTCTACCTTCTTACACATTATACCACGCCCCCCACTGGCAACTTAAGGCCACTCCTCCTTATCTCCTTTTTCACTACTCTCACACACTCTCCCCACAAATGCTGTCCCTTCTGCAATCCCACTTCTCCCCCCCCCCCTTTTTTTTTAATATGAGTACATCAGTACATACTCATGGCTTGAATCTGAGTGTCAGTATTTTATTAAACATTAAACATCATATATCTTGTAAAAGCATCTCCTGGTGTTTCATTAGGTGTTTTACCTTCAGTGTACTATTAATTATTCTGCAGCACCTATTACAATATTAGTAACCTATACCTGATAATAGATATTGGACTGCTCTAAAATGCCTAGGATATTTACTTTTGCTATCTCTTTGACACATCCTTAGAGCATTGGCATCCTAACAATGGATTGTCTTTTAAGGTGGTTTGTTTTGTGTAGGGAGCACTGATTTTGACATTTGTTTGTTGAATATAAGGGCTACTCCATTACTTTTGCAAAACTTTTGTCCATAGTAGAAGATCTAATGATAATATGATATAATATGGCCCTCTCCAGGATACTTTAGTTCACTGATATTCAAAATACTGATGTTCATACTTGTTATTTCATCTTTAACCACATCTATTTTGCCTTGATTCACAGTTCTTAAATTTTAAGTTGCTGTGTCATATAACTGTTTGCAAACCTGGGCTTTCCTTTTGTCTTCAACTACCTCAACAACCTTTTGGCTTTATTCTATCCACGTTATAACCTCTATCACTAGTTTTGCTTGCCATCTATTTTTCCACAGTAGTATGCATAGTAACTTCAGACATGAGGAACTCATCCTCTGAAGGCCATTTTTATGTGCCCCTAGTTAATTTTGATTATGTTTTCTTGATAGGTTCATTGGTTCATTGGTAAGTATTAGGCTTGCTGCCCTTGCAGGCCATTTTAGGCCTAGCCAGTTTCCCTTTTTATGCTCAAAATAGCATATACCATGTGATAATAGATTGGCCTTAGCCATCCTAGGTTTACCCTTAATGAGAATAACTAGGATCATACCATTCATAATTTGAGGGGATCCATGTATGGGATAAAGCATTTAGGAGCTGCTCTGTCCATTAGTACTATGGGGGCATTCCTGGGGTAAATTTTCTGTTTCCCATCCATATATCCAAATTGCTCTTGAATATGGACAGGGATGAGCTTTGTTTTATGTGGATGGAGAGTCTGTTCCAGAGCAGTGGTATCCTCCGTGAAATATACCTGTCCCTCATGCCTAATTTCCAAGCACCCCCCAAACCCTGTAAACATCATAACATATGCTTAGCTATTTACAAAATCCCTGTATAACCATATTGATAGTTGTATAGAGGGATCTGTGCCAACTCATATTAAGAATAAGAAAAATGCAAACAAGACACACTGGTAGAATCACAATATCAATCAATTATACAGCAAAAGAAACAAAATATTGGCCAAGTATGAGAGGAACAAAGCTCAACATACTAAAAGCCCTCTGACTAATCTAAGCAGGCAGCTAAGATAGTTAATTAATACTTCCAAGGCTACAGTTGAAAAAAAAAATAGCTTTTCTGGCAAAGGACAACCACAACGCTTTCAACAGCTATGTCTATAACCTCAAGGGAAATATGCAACAATGCACAGAACTTATTGTAAATGGCATCAACCACAATGAACCAAAGGCCGTTGCTACGAAACAGGTCATCAATACACTTTCCAAGGCCAAAAACACTGCATCAATGGGCTCCGTTAGCATCCCGGGATGTTTACTAAATAACATAAAACATGACCTCTCCAGTCCACTTGAATCACTTTTCAGCTGTAGCCCATACTCAGGTTTTGTGCCCAAGGAATGGAAGATGGCTACAATCATTTGCCTTGCACAAAGGAGGTCTAACCAGCAATGTGGGTAACTACAGGCCCATAAATCTGACCAGCCTCACATGTAAGGCCATGGAAAGACTCATCATGAACATGATAAATGAGGGCATAGGCAACCTGTAAATGCTAGACTCATCACAGTTCAGCTTTGTTAAAGGAAGGTTATGCCTATTAAATCTGCTGGACTTCTTTGAGAGTGTCACCAAAGCAATGGATGAGGGCAACATTGTGCACATGGCTTACCTTGACCTGCCCAAGGATTTTGATGCAAAAGCTAATTAAATTAGGTATAAACCCTTTTCTCACCAACTGGATAGCTAACTGCCTTACTGATATGACCCCAGGAGATCAAAATGAGTGAGACTACCTCCACCAAGAGGTCAGTTACTAGCAGAATCCTCTAGGTCTCAGTACTGGGCCCACTCCTTTTTGACATCTATTTCTCTGAAGTGGAAGCAAACACTGAAAGTTTATGGCTGACTAGGTTTGCAGATGATTGCAAACTTTGGGTTATCATCAACTCCCCTGAAAACATAAACATTCTTCAATAAGGCCTATCTCTGACTAAAAATGATGCCAAAGCCATGGTCTTAAACTCAGTACTAAGAAATGAATAATTGTACCCTTTGGGAATCAGCCATCCCAGCTAATTACTGCATTAATAATACACCCCTAAGAGTCGACCCAGTGGTTAGGGATCTGTGTACAAATGTAGACAGTAGCCTTACTGTCAACTACCACATGGCTACAGTGGTAAGGAAATCATTCTATATTGCACAACTTATAGCTATCTAGGTCCAAAGAGGTCATTATTCCACTGTACTTTGCCCTTATCAGAGCAATCATAGAGTACACCACTACCTTTGGCATGTACCTGATCAGGCATATGCAGCAACTCAAGTGACCTCAGAATTTCCTTACAAAAAGAATACAAGGCATAATAAACCTGCCATATGCAGAATGCCTTAAAGCCCTTTCCTTATACTCAGTTTCCTATACACTGTTGAGGGGTGATCTATGCCTAGCTTACAAGGCATCATCAAACCCAACACTTATGAATCCCCTGCTTACTCATAGGTTAAGCACTACTAGAAATATAAGGTCTAGGAACCTGAATTCTGTCTGTGACTTAAACAGAACATCTTGGATAGACAGATACATGTCCCAGAGACTGCTCCTCCTATGGAACAGGCTTACCATCCATGTGAAGCTGAGTTTGTCTATTATTTAATTTAAGTGCAAACTAGACCAGTGGATGGGGAATATGAAATTTACACCAGGCCAGACATCCATGTCCATTATGGACAGAGTTAGCTTAGAAGTACCTGGCTCCCAATGTCCTATTTGGATACATGACATGATTATTCTTTCAGGAAAACTTGGCTAGGCTTAGAGAGGTTCCCACAGTTATTAACCTAGTATCAATCTATGAATCTATAAATCTATGACTCTTAAAAACATTTTGTTGATGTTACAAAACAGGTTTAGATCCTTAGACCAAGTATTTATGATGCCATTTCACTTGGTCATGTGTAGTAATTCCATCAGTACTAGTTCAGAGGATGCCTTGTATACTGGACACAGGTCACCCCTTAGTATTCTGTAGAATAACAAGTATAGTGTCAGGGCTTTGAGTTGGTCTACATAAGACATATAGTTTAGGCCGTGTATCCTTTTAGTAAAGTATCTCTGTGGGCATTCCAGTTGTTGCATGTGTGTGGACAGATGCATACCAAAGAGGACATTATACTCAATGACTGGCCATCTGAAGGTTGAGTAAAAGGGGATGATAGCACCCACTACATTTAGACAGAATCTCTTTGTTTCTAAGGTGTGCACTATAGAAATACTTTCTTATGATAGTGGACACATGTTGGTTGAAAGTTAGGTCACTGTTGACATAAGTTCCCAAATCTTGAACAACCGGGTCAACTCTTAGCGATGTATTGTCAATGTGGCAGTTCCCCAGGGTAGGTGATTTTCTAAAGGATGCCATAATGCGTTTTTGTCATTTAGTTTCAGTCTCTGATTTTGTTACCAGTTATTTATTTGGGAAAAACCTTCCTATAGTATGGATAAGTTGTATGAGACTTCAGTGACTGCTCCGAGCTTGCAGTCATCTTCAAAATTAGTCAGCCAGAGACCTTTGGTATCGACAGTTATTTCGAAGGAGTAAATGTCAATTGGAAAGGTCTCAGCACAGAACCCTTGGGGACTCTACTAGTAGCTAGTCTATTGTGGAGGTAACTTCCCCATTTTAATTTCCTATATCCTATCTGTAAGCTAGTTGGCAATTGAGTGGGTGATGCAAGGCTCTATTTCCAGTTTATTTAGCTTTTCTACTATGCCTAAGTAGGGGATTATATCAGAAGCTTTTGCCAGGTCAAGGTATGCAGTGTGTACCATTTTGTTTTCATCCATTGGTTTGGTGATCTTTTCAAAAAAAATCTACCAGCTTGAGTAAGCATGATCTGCCCTTGACAAATCCAAATTGAGATGGGTCCAATGTTTGGAGGTTCCCTAATCTTTACTGGTTAGTTCCATAATAATTCCTTCTGTATCTTTGCATATGAGGCTGGTCAGACTTATTGGTCTATAACTGCCTGAGTCTGTGAAAGGTCCTTCCTTATCCAGGTTAATGACTGTAACTGTTCTAAACTCACAAGGTATAAAACCTGTATGGAGAATGAGGTTGAACAGTGTTGTTTGTGTTATAATCGCTGAATCGTGCTACATGCAGTTTCAGATGCATCTGGGGATATTGTCAGGACCCATTGGTAGCACTTTTACGACTTCCTCTTGCATGATAGCTGGAGGTGAGCCAGTTTCAAATATATCTTGAGGGACAGACCAGAGGTGAGAGAAGGGTAAAGTTAAAGCAAAATTTATTAGCGACAGTTCACTATGTCTTCACCCTCAGTGCAGGTAGCATCATTCACAATCAGCTTAGCAATGCATTGTGCTTTTCAGATTATGAACATAAGTAAAAAAGGCCTTGTTTTTGCCTATGGATTGAGGCCATATTTTAGCCTCAAACTTGGCCTTGGTGGTTTTATGAAGTTCCTGATGTGTGTTTATTTCAGTGATGAGGGCTTTATCATTCTGGGAACTATTCTTCTTATTTTTGGTCAGAATTGACTTATTTTTATTACTAAGCATGTTGATGTTATGGTTCCATCACATTGGTTTATTTCTGGGTCTGATCTGTGCTTGTTTCTACAAGTTATAGCTGCATCTGTGCAGCTGATTATATGATAGTATAGTGTGGCGATGCACATTTCCACATATTCAGTGAAGTTAAGTAAGTTTGGTGGGGATATGAACCTTGTCAATGAATTATTTAGAAGTACCTAGGTAGTTTCTCTTACACAAATTTCTAACGGTACCTTGGGTAGAAGGGAGACAGCATTATGGGCAGGCCTAACAAGTGCTGAAGAAATGCATGGGATGTTGCAAGATGCCTCCATATTAGTAAGGACAAGATACAAGATGTAATTCACTGTAGTGTGTACTCTAACTAGTTTTAATTTAGTTTAACTTACTATTTTACTGTTGTTTTGCTTTCTTTTGTCAACTTTTTCTTGGACTGTTCTGTTTATGTCAGCTGTCAATATGCTGCATGTTCATTCTTCTGGGTATTTACTGAGATTACTTCTGAACTTTTGAGTATGGGTTTTATTTTGGAACTTATTTCTGTTACCTGCTTTATATTTTGCCGTTATTGTTTTATGTTTTTATTACTGTCTGCTTTTGTCACTAATATTCTTTCCATATTTCTTTTCTGTATTATTTTACAAATTTAGCTAACTGATTCTGCTTTGATGGCAGATGTTTCAATTGGTCCTTGTTTTTCAAGGCCTACTCAACTTTGTAATTTGAATTCCTATTTCTATTTTTCACATCAACATTTGCTTTTGTCTGTTGTATCCTAACCATACATTTTCTTGCTGTGTGATGCTCTAATACAACTTTTTGACATTTGTTAACTATTACTATTCACACAATCTTAAATACTGTCTTTGGGCTTTTGTGTTATAATATGTTATCTATTCCTTATTCATCATTGCATGCCACAGCTAGTTTTTTATATTTGTAAGTAACTACTTATTTTATGTAAGCCAGAGAAAATGACAAAAGCAGGCTTATGTGAGCAATCCTGAGTGCAATGTCATGGTGAACTTCTTACATATTAACCTTCATACTGAGGTGAAACAATATTAGGAAGTCTGTTTCTCATTCATTCATGATGTATTGAGGGCTACCTTCTAGCTCTGGGTGGCAGCAACATATAGAACAAAAATGAGTCAGTGGCTTTCATGAAGGAATTTTTCTGCATTATAAATGGATTCAGGTTTTCTCAATTCATTTCCTCTGCAACACCCGAATGATGGCAAACACTTGATATTATATTTGGATTTGAAGACCTCTGTTTTATTCAAGGGGATAGTGTTCTCCTAGAACCACTTCCTTATATGCTGTGCTCTGGAGTTGCCACCATTTTAATTGCTTCCATTCTTGAACTGATCACTTGTAGTAACCCTATTGAAGTTACTCCTGACTTCTCCTTTACACTTCATCTGCATTCAAAGGATACTGCAGATGATCTGGGTGATTTGTCAGAAGACTATAACAGACCTATTTTCTTTAATACTGACTGTGTAGCCCTAACTTGTGTATCACCTCTCTCCTAAATAAACATGAACCATTGTTTGATCTTGAACTGTTCTCCTTTAGGGCTAGAAGTATGAAGGTTGCCACATTTTTGTGGTGTGGCAGCCTTTGAGGGGACAAATGTGATCTTAATGATCACTATAGCTGGCATTAGACTGAGAACACTTGTGAGAAGGCCGATTGCTTGTCCTGAGAGTTTTCAGCAGTGGCTTACTGACCAAGCTACGCTCTTCCATGTGGAGGGCTTGCTTGTCATCTTTTCTTCTCATAAGTGTGAGGTGACTACTCAGTTCTTTACTGAAATGGTTTCCAGATAAGCTCAACTTTTTCCCATCTGACTCCACCAGTATTTCAACTGTTGAAAAATTCAAACAAATCAAAATAGAAAAACAGAACTGCTGGCTGTTGAAAATCACAAGAAACCATAAAAGGAACTTCTTCCACCAAGGAATTTATTGAACTTCACAAAACAAATAAAGTTAGCGCTTTCAACTTATTTCAATGAATAAATCTTCTTCAGACAACCACATTACATCACTCCTGAACTTAAATACATTCTGTAATCAGTCACATGTTGGGACTAATTACAGCAAAAGCAACAAGAATTAAGGAAAATAATGAATGTTATATAAACATTTAAGTCTCTTCACAGAACTGGAATGATCTTCACTTCAATCACAAATTATCTCCTTATGACTATAGATCACCATTGTTATTCCATTTTGTTTCTGCTTGATCTCTCTTCAGCATTTAAAACTTATGATCATGGCATCCTAATGGGCCCTTGACATTCTTACAGTAGTCTCCTAAGGTCATTAAATGGTTTACCTCCTGCCTGCCAGTCAGACTATACCCAGAAAGGGATCCAGGGACTAAATTCATGCCTCTCAACTGTTCAGAGTTTTGCAAAATGTCCATATTTGTGCCTCATATTTTTTATCTATTCCTCATGAAATTTGTGGTTTTCTACCAAATAACTGAGAACTGAAGTCACTAAATAATGGCATACTTTTGTGTTTCAGAATTTATGTCCTTCAGAAAATGCACACTAACCCAAAATCTGTTATCCTAGCAACTTTCTAAGTTTAAAAGAGCACTATTTAAAATTTGCCCCTATTTTTGGGCCCTTGTCCCATGATTATTATTGGGTTTGCCCAGGTTTCGTACATTAAATGTCTAACAGGTATGTTGATCACTCTTTGGAACTGGAACTGCTACAAGGTCTGGATATAGGGCCTTTTGTGTTTTACAGTACTCATGATGTGCTTAGGGGATCTTATTAAGGAGTGGGGTTGAGCATACCATTGCAGTGCTAATGCTGCACCTCTTTCATACAGGATCAAATGGTAAATTTGATTTCTGTTGTGAATGATTTCTAGGCCATTTATTCATGGCCATCTGCTAACCATTTGATGCACAGCTCATACAAGAATGAGCTCTTAACTGTGCACACTATTTTGGGAGATTCATTTGCTCTGCCATTGTTTTCATTCAACCTTCATGGCAGCAATAAACTTGAGCTTATTTCTAAATTGCACAACCTTAATGTCATCCTGGATAACTGGTTGACAATTGAAAACCAGGAGATGTCTAACATAAATTTGTTTTGTTTCCATCTTCATAACATCTCTGGAATTAAGCATCTAATACTAAAAATGATTTTTCTGTAGTTCTTCATGCTCTAGTCTTCACCCACACCAACTTGATTATTGTAACATTGCTTACACTGGGCTCTCTGGTACCAGGCTGGATCATTTGTAGCTAGTGCAAAACTCTGCTTCTAAACTAATGATTGGAACATCATATCATCAATACAACATGCCAACCTTGTGTTGCCATCACTGGCTTTATTTTCATTTCTGATGTGGTGTTAAAATCTTAGTGTTGATTTATTTTTGCCTGCATGACCTGCACTTCTCTTGCCCAAATGAACTTATTATCAAGTATTAACCACCTGAGGTGTTACACTCAGCCTAATTGTTGGTAGTTCTGTTGTCATTATTGGAAACATCAAGTATTCGCTCTATAGGTTATCAGGATCAATACATATGGAATTGATGATCTTGAAAGTTTTAGAGGTATTCCACTGTGGCCTACTTAAAAGGTTTCTTAAAAGTTACATATTTGACGTTGGTTTTAATTATAATCCTCTGGATCATTTTGGGGGGATTTAGTTAATGATTTTATTGATTATAATTTGCATTATTATTTATATAGTTTAAAGATTGCCTTTTTAATAGTTTATTATTTAATTTAATTGTTCTATTTTTGTCCATTTCACAGAATTGCTTAACCTCAGTGTGCCAAAGCAATCTAATAAAGTTAAAGTTGAAGATGAGGTTGATGTTTCCAAGGATACTGGATAATTTGCATGAACCATTTATACTGAGGAAATTTCAAATAGCAATTGAGAGAAGGAATATATTAAAACCATTAAGAGCATACAATTATACAAGTATAATAGAAAAGTCAAAGCAATAAACCTTAAAGATGAATACAACAACATAGAATAGAAAGCCATCTCAGATTTAATTCAAACTGCCAGAGTAGTAATTCTCTATGATTTGGCCACTACAGGTATTTACAGATTGGTTTTGCTAATCAATACATAAATAAAATTCCTAGTTAAGGTATTGCTCACCACATTGGGTAAGGTAAAGCAAAGACACCCAGAAAAGGGACAAATGTGCTTCATAATGTGAAGACAAGTCACAATTAATTGGTAGACCATTTATAATTTTACAATGAAAGTTGATCTGCAGAGCTGCTTCAACATTAATGTTAGACCTCATAAAAGCCTTTACTGCAGCAAGATGTCAGTTTATGTGGGTGATCATTAAATACAGAGACACAGATGATAGATCTGTGTCTCTGTATTTTATGTGGGTGATCATTAAATATAGAGACACAGATGATAGATCTGTCAACATGATTCCAGTACTGAACAAAGGCCTAGAATTTGTTCTCACTGGAAATGTGACAATGACAGTGGAGGTACAAAACATTGCTATAGGGAATGTTTAATCTTAGTATCGTAATTCCAGAAGAAATGAAATTTAATATCTGATGGAATATGAAATATTTAGAAAGAGGAGAGGATAAGTCCTGGTATAGTCTCTCCACTGGTAACTGCATTTTAATTATGAGTGAAACAAAAAAAAACTTTAATCCCAGTATGCAACACAGTTCATTATTTTGGGTTAATATTGGGCCTTCAGTGCAACAGTAAGAGAACAATTTAAGTCTTGAAGTAGAGAAGCAAATATAAAGACATACTGTTAGGGACAGATGAAGGACAAAGGTCACATTAGCTGTGTCTTCATATAGAAAAGATGATAAAAGTACAATAGAACCCAAACAGAGATGAAAAAGGTACATTGACTTCACAGATTGCCATGACTAATGCAATAAATTTGGTGACCTCCTCTTGCCAAGGTATGCATAATCAGACAAATGCCCATATCATCAAACATCATCTTACTTATGCATGTTGAATAGGAAGTTAAATGACAATCAGGAAAACAGAGGGGAAGGGGATCTATTAGCAAAAAAAAAAAAAAAGGTTGGCAGAGGACATTTACTGGGACCTATCATGTTTTCCAAGCCACAGTCTAGTGTTCCCCATGAATCAGTGAACAGCAAGATATATAGTTGCAGATACAGACTATACATGAGGTAAGACAGGCCAGTAGGAAACAGAGCTAACAATGACAACAATGAGCTTTGGTAGATGAGGGAATGCTCTAGAATGAAAAGAGGAAATGGCAATAAGGATCACAGATCAGAAGAGATGAGGTGTGACATCACAGGAAATGACAAACCTTTGGAACAACATGGCAGGGGAGATTTTTGTAGATGTAGTTGGTAAACGATAACAAAAAACGGGAATATCTTGAGACAATAGCAATATCTAGATCATTCCAAAGACCAATGGAGAAGAAATATTTGGAAAAAGATTCCGATACCTAAACATAAGGCTTAAGAATGTGCAGGATATTCCAGGAAGTGAAAAAGAAGGAAAAGAGTCATAATAACAGACTGATTCCACAACTTAAGTTATGTACAATTAAAGCATTTTGAAGGGGAGTAACATACCCAAATGTCACACAGAAACAAAGGTTAACAGTTATATAGGTGCTTCAGAAAAAATAGCATGTAGAAACAGGTATCAGTCATTAACATTAAGAATGTGAATAGGAATAAGAGGCATAAAATAGTCCTAAGTAGTGACATGGTGTCTGTTACCACCAAATGACACAACAACATAATGGCATTTTACCCCTGTACGGCCTGCAAAAGAGAAAAAAAAAACAGGCTGTCAGTAGATACTTGGGCCATACTGACATTAACACATTGTTAAAATATTATGTTAGAATGTAGTATACCATTTGAAATCTACAGGGAGCTAATACTAAACAGCAGCAGCATTTTCAAAAATTATAGCCATGTACTAATAAACTTTGCATTTGCAGAAGTGGGGGTAGTGAGGAGTTATAATGTTGAATGAGAAAGAATAACAAATAATCAAAGATTAAGTAGTGAAAAAAATACAGGTAAATAAAAGAAAAAAAAAAGTCTATACATCCTGGAACATTATGTCTGTTAAAGGAAGGTAGTAATATTCTAGAGGATAACAGAAGAGATTTCAGATCCAAGAAACAGTAAGATAACCTTCTAAAATTTTACAAGATAGGAATTTGGGTATCATCTAGGAAGTTATAGGGATAACTTAATATCAAATAGTTTCACTGTATGTGATATCAATGGAGAGTGTCATTTTGGGGATGGGAGATTAGGTCATTTTACAAATACTTTAACATGTTCTACTTCACTGGTTTACAGGCTTTGTTACATTACAGTTAGTGCATGTTAATTGGTAGATGTGACTATAATGAGAAGAACTGAACTGAATGTGTGTCTACAATTGCCTTATAGAACTGTAGTTTCTAAAGTAGTAGCAATAAAAATAATCCAAAGCAAAAATTATCATCACTATATCTGTCTGATTGTTAATATTTTGTTTGTTTGTTTGCCTGTTTGTTTACTTGTTTTTTGCATGTCTGTTTAAATCTTTTTACTGAGGCTAAGGTACTGATCCATTTTGAATAATTTTTAGACCAGCCTGAAGGTTAAAGGCCCTTATTATGTATTGGCTGTAATGTCACAAGTGGAATTAGGTTGTTGTTGCCCTTTTTGGCAGTCAAAATGAAACATTTAGAGTCAAGAACTTCCCAAACAGTTACAAATCAGTTTCTCTGACAGGCATAATGTTGAATACAATATAGGATCATAGAACAGCAGATACTATAGCAATAACCCATGCCTGGGTGTGGGTAATGCTGGATTTATCCACGGTTGGTTTGGTCATGGGGGCGAAGCCCGAGTGGCCAAACAAAGACAACTGTGGGTAAATCCAGCATTACCCACACCCAGAAGTGGGTTATTGCTATTATACAATGACATTATTTAAGAAAAAAAATAATTACTTTTCTTAAATAATGGCATTGTATAATGACTCCTTACTGCTCTTCCGCAGCTGTCTGGTATTCTGCGGGCAGTTCTGATGTACTGTGCATGCATATGCTTATGCAGTACATCAGAGCTGTGGGCGGAAGCAATGGAGAAAGCAAGATCTCCGTTGCTTTTTACAAACTGTCTCACTATGTTAAAGGAGTTTAACATGGTGAGACAGCTTTAAAAAGCAACAAAGATAGGAAGATCTCCGTTATTTTTTTAAAGCTGTCTCGATATGTTAAACTCGTTTAACATAGCGAGACAAAGCAACGGAGATCTTGCATTCTCCGTTGCTGTAAAAAAAGAGTAATATTAATGGAAAAAGTCCGGGCGACTGGACCTTTTTCCATTGCTATAACTCTGATTTACAACGTGCATGCTGACCAATCAGCGTGCACATTTTGGAATATTAATGGGGGGGGTCGTTGTAAATTGAAATGTATATCACTGGTTAAATAAGTCAAATTAAAACTACAGTCTGTGTAGTATATACAATATTTAGTGCAATGGAAGGGGGGATGATGGTAGGATGAAAATGTTATACAAATACAAAGAGAGGAAATGGTATTAAATGAAAATGTTTGTTGAGATAAAATATGAAAAACAAGTGCAGGAAGAAAATGTTATTTATGCCCTTGTAATCCTGATTAAATGAGGCAAAAAACGAAGGTTCATAGATTGAAAGTTTCATAGATGTATACTAGGCAAAAGACCACTAGGGCCCTTAAAAGACTAGCCATGCAAGCCAAATGTGTCTTAAAAATTTGATTCATATTTGATTTATAGGGAGTGATTTACTGACTGCCTCTGTCCATCAAAGACACCGGAGCCAGACCAGGGATGAATTTACCCATCCACAGGTACAAGTTGCACTTAAATAGGGTGATTTTTGCCCATCCACACATCCGAGTTGCACTTAAATAGGGATAGAAAGGATCTGTGCCTCAAATTGATATATAGTCTATTCCATAGAATGGGAATTCTCTGAGAAACATATCTGTCTCTCCAACATGTCCTATTTATGTTGCAAATAAAATTTAGATTTTTTTTTTTAAATTGAGTAGTTCTGATTCTGTAAGTTTTGTGGATGAGCAAAAGATTCATCAAAAATGGGTCCAGGGGTGTCTTGTTTGCCAGGCAATGATCACATCCCAGAAGTCTGTATGATTACAAGTAATACAAACAGGGCTTTGAGGCAAACAGCATAAGACATTGCATTTACTCCCTGTATTCTTTTTGAAACACACCTTTGTGGACATTCCAGTTGCTGCATGTGTCTAGTCAGGTACATACGAAAGGGGGTATTATACTCTATGATGGGCCTGATGAGGGCTGAGTACAGTAGTATGATGACCGCTCTGGACCTGGATGCCATGCCCTTGCTTATAAATTGAGCAGCATAGAAGGATTTTCTTACTACCTTGGACACATGTTGATTGAAGGCACTATCTACATGAGTTCCCAGATCCCTGACTAGTGAACCAACTTCTAAGAGAGTTTTTTTGATGACGTAGTTTCCTAGTGTGCCAGGCTTCCCAAAATGTTCTATAATGCATTTCTTGGTACTGATTTAAAGCCATGGTTTTGCCAGCAAGTGTTTGTCTATATTAGACCTTCATGAAAGGTGTTCTCATCTTGGGGGGATACATTGACTGCTCCCAGTTTGAAATCATCTGCAAACCTGGTTAGCCAGAGGCCTTTGACATTGGCTTTGACATCTAGCAAGAAGATGACAAAGAGGCTTGAGCATAGCACAGATCCCTGGAGATTCCACTGGTGAGTGGCCTCTTTGTGGAGGTGGTCTTACCAGTTCTAACCTCATGGGTCTTATCAGTGAGTCAGCTAGCTAGCTAACATGTATTAAGGGGTTTATACTTAGTCCTGTAAGTTTGCTGACAATGCCTGAGGGGTGTATTATATCAAATGCCTTAACCTGATACAGATAGGCAGTATGCACAGTTTTCCTCACATCTATTGTCTTAGTGACCTTTTCAAAGAAGTCCACCAGATTCAGTAAGCATGACCTTCCTTTAACAAAGTAAAACTGGGATGGACCCAGTGTCTGGAGGCCTCCTATGTCCTTGTTGATAATTTCTATGATAATTCTTTCCATAGCTTTGCAAATTAGGGTAATCAGATTAATGGGTTGGTAGTTTCCAGGATCTGTTGAAGGTCCTCCCTTATGAAGGGGGATGACTGTCACAGGCCTCTATTCATGTTACACAAAGCCTGTTTTAACACTATAGTTACATAATGACTCCAGGAGATCTTGATAAGTCATACTATAGACTATTCAGGAAGCATTCTGGGATGTTATCAGTGCTCATGGAGGCTTTGCTTTTGGCTTTAGTGAGTGCAGCCAGTACATGCTCCCAAGTAATACTTGGAGGGGTTATGTTTCAGGGTATTATTGGGAGGATGGGGATAACAAGGGGGGTTAGCTGGAAATGAATTTGTCCTCTAACAGGTTTGGTATATCACCAGGCTCAGTGAATGTGGCACCAAGTTCAGCACATTGCTGTTCTATCCTTGGGGTTTCTGACATAACTGCAGTAGGCCTTATGGTTATCTTTCACCTGGGAGGATATCTTAACCTCAAAGTTGGCTTTGCTTGACCTAATTAGCCCTCTTGGTTGCCTATTTACATTGATGAGAGAGTTAATATCTTTATGGGAATTACCATTCCTGATTTTTATCATAACGTTTTCCCATTTGTTGTATATCCTGTTTAACTGGGGATACCACCAGGGAATTTGTTTCTGATGCTAGTTCTGGGTTATTTGTGTTAGGTACTGCACCCTCTATGCAGTCATTGACATGGTTGTACAGAGTTTCTGAGAGAAATTCAGCATAGACTGGTGTTTTCTCGGGGTTTGGAGGGACACTGAATTTTGACAAACCATCACTTAATGACAAGTAATTTGCCTAGGAATAGTCCTTAACTCTTATTGGTTTTAATGGGATTATGGAGATGATTTTGATTTTAAAGGAGGCAAGTTTATAGCTGAACCTTACCAAGCAGGACAAGACATGGGGGGGTACAGTATTCTCCCACATTTGTGATTATGAGGTCCGGTATCCTGGAATGTCTAGAGGGCGTATTAACTATTTGTTCAAGGTTGTTTACATTTACAAAGTCTAGGAATCTCTGTGCCTGTAGATTTGAGGCTATGTAGGCTTCTCAATCTCTGCAGAGGGGTAACTAATGTCTCCCATGAGTAGGCTGTTAGTGTCTCCATTAGGTCCAAGTATGCATTGTGATCTTCATGGGACATTTAGGGTGACCGATAGCTGACTAGGATATGGTGCAGAATTATGTCTATTAATATCTGCACAAGGAAGAACTCCAGCATGTCATTCGGTTTGGCCACTCTAGAGGTATGCTTGCTATTGGTGTATATTGAGCCACTTCCACCTTTAGCTCTTGTCTGTGCAGCTACTGGCCTAAAAGTGTGGAAGACACTGAAATCTTGCACTGCCAGGGTACTCTATGCCACTTTAAACCATGTCTCAATCATAAGTTCATAGGTTCATAGGTAGGTACTAGGCTATCAGCCCACAAGGTGCCCTGGCTTACGCCACCCAAGAAAGTTATTTTCCTATGCCACTGTTGAGCAGAGACACAGATGTGTTCCTCAGGGTGTATTTCCCATTTCCCATCCACTCATCAAGATTTTTCTTGAAGAGTCCTAATGAAGGACTTTGCTTGACATAGATGGGTAGCCTGTTCCAGAGTATGGGAAGTCTCTGGGAAAGGAATATCTTCCTCCAGCATATCCTGTTTATTGTGATAACAAGGTTTAGGTCCCTAGAGCATGTAGCTCAGAGGGATTGGGATTTTGTAGGTGTAGCATGTCCAACAGCTCTGGGTTTGACATACCTTTATATGTTAGGCAGAGATCACTTTGGAGTAGGCGATATGCTATGGAGTAAAGCTGGAGTTGTTTGAGACGGTCAGTGTAGGGCATTTGTTTGAGGCCAGTAATCCTCCTTGTGAGGTACTTCTGTGGCCTTTCCAGCTACTGCAGATGTCTTGTGAGGTACATTCCAAAAGGGGCGTTGTACTCTATAATGGGTCTAATGAGTGTTGCGTAGAGGGGAACAATTGCCTCTTTTTTTCCTGGATGAGAACCCTTTTATGATGAGGTGTGCCATGTAGAAGGACTTCCTGACTACTGTGGTGATGTGACTATCAAAGGAGAGACTACTGTCCACCTGGGTCCCAAGGTCTCTTATCACACATTCAGTGTTAAGTAGATTGCTGCCTATGTGGTAGTTCATGGGTACAGAGTTTTTACCAAAGGGGATACCAATGCACATTTTGGCATTGAGCTTAAGGCCATGGCTCTGACATCAGGCATCTGTCTCAGCGAGGCCCTTCTGTAGGATGTCCACATCATTTGGGGACTTGACTATGGCTCCTAGTTTGCAGTCATCTGCAAACTTTGTTAGCCAAAGGCCTTCTCTGTTAGCCTGTACTTCAGAGAAGTAGATACCAAACAGGAGAGGTCCCAGGACTGAACCCAGTGGTACTCCACTTGCTGCTTATTTGAGGTCAGATTTGGAGTCTGCAACTTTTACAGTGTGGGTTCTGTCAGTGAGCTAGTTGGCAACCCATCTTGCGACGTAGGGATTTATACCTAGTTTAGTGAGTTTAGCTATAATCACTTCACAAATGTCTATATTCCTGAGTATAATGAGGACTTGGAAGGAGTGGTTTTATATTTATGCTTGTGACATTAAGCAGTAGCACCTTGAGGTTCCATTGAATTGATTTTGCTATGTTGGTAGATTTGTCAATTTGGCATTGCCTAAAAAAGTCTCTGCTGCAGTGGATAAAGCCTTAACCAGTACTGGAAAGCCTAAATGGGAACGGTGCAGACCATCCTTGGCAAAGCAATATGGCCTGTTGACCATGTCCTCCCAAGCTGACAAATATTAGATCCCCTTAAAATGAAAACAAAAAGACAGCCAGTTCCTGAAAGGAATCTTTTTTTTTGCTCATATTGTAGCATATCCTCAGTGATGGTACTATGCTGATCAGTATCAGACTCATACCAGCATGAGACACATAGTCTGAAAGCTCCATAATGCCTCTCTTCATATAGTCCAAGGAGGTACATTTCACATAGGTTCATAGGTTCATAGGTTCATACTAGGCTATCTGCCCTGGGGCAATTATAAGCCTAGCCCGATTCTGTATGGCTTACGTCACCCCTTGATTTGAGTATACTGTGCCCTTTTTAAGGTTTAGTTTACTGTGCCTCTGTCTAATAATGACACGGGAGTAATCCCTGGGACAAACCTACGATCCCCCATCCACTTATCGAGATTCTTCTTGAAGAGATTCAGTGAGGTGCTCTGCCTCACATGAACTGGAATTCTATTCCAGAGCAAAGGGAGCCTCTGGGTTATGAACCTGTCCATCCAGCAAGTTCTATTTATTTCTGTGCTGCGGTTCAAGTCCCTCGAGCGTGTGGCTCTAAGGGATTTAGATTTACTGAGGTGGAGCATGTCCATTAATTCTGGATTTGACATAGCTTTGTATGTCAGGCATAGATTGCCTCGAAGTAGGCGGTATGCAACTGAGTAGAGCTGGAGTTTTTTTAACCAAGCAGCATATGGCATCTGTTTGAGACCCTTGATCCTCTTGGTGAGATACTTTTGGGGTCTTTCTAATTGCTGCAGGTGTCGGCTAAGGTACATCCCAAAAGGGGCATTGTATTCTATGATGGGCCTGATGAGGGATGAATAAAGGGGCACGATTACCTCTCTTGATCTAGATGTGAAACCCTTTGTGATGAGGTGGGCTATGTAGAAGGTCTTTCTAACCACTTTGGCAATGTGGTTTTCAAAGGAGAGATTGCTATCATCTTGGGTCCCCAGGTCCCTAATAACTTTCTCTGTACTTAATGGGTTTCCGCCTATGTGGTAATTTGTGGGCACATTGTTTTTGCCAAAGGGTATGACTATACATTTTTTGGCATTTAGCTTTAAACCATGGCACTGGCACCAGTTATCTGTCTCTGTGAGACCTTTTTGAAGGATGTTTGTGTCAGCTGGAGAGTTGATTATGGCACCCAGTTTGCAGTCGTCTGCGAACTTGGTGAGCCATAGTCCTCCCACGTTTGCCTGTACCTCGGAAAAGTATATACCGAACAAGAGTGGTCCCAGGACAGAACCCTGTGGGATGCCACTTGTGACCGGTTTCAAGTCTGACATGGCTCTAGCAACTCTCACTCTGTGGGTTCTGTCTTTGAGCCAGTTTGCGACCCATCTTGTGACATAGGGGTTTATATTTAAGCTGGATAGCTTATCTATGATGCCCGAGTGGGGTACTGTGTCAAATGCCTTTGCAAGGTCCAGATAGGCTGTGTGGACTACCTTCCCTTCATCTATGGCTTTGGTGACTGTTTCAAAGAAGTCAACCAGGTTCAAAAGGCAGGATCTGCCCTTGACAAAGCTGAACTGGGTAGGATCTAGTGTCTGTAGGTCCTCAATGTCTTTGTTTATGAGCTCCATGATGATCCTCTCCATAGCCTTGCAGACTAAGCTAGTCAGGCTTATGGGGCGATAGTTTCCAGGGTCCGTAGAGGCTCCACCTTTGTGGAGTGGGACCACTGTTACTGTACGCCATTCTGTGGGCACATATCCTGTAGTGAGGCTGAGATTGTATAGCTGTTTTATTTGAGGGATTAGTTCCTCTTGTAGTTCATGTCGGACGCAACCTGGGATGCCATCTGGTCCCATGGAAGCAGTGTTTTTTGCTTTGGAGAGGGCAGCCTTCACCTGAGCATCTGAGATGTTTGGGAGGCAGCCCTCTGCCGGGATAGATACTTGCTCTTTTGGGGGGGTGGAGAAGTTTGCACTGAACCTGTCTGCCAGGATATTGGTGATGTCTGTGGGTTCAGTGTATTTTTTGTCGTTTAGAATCAACTCAGAACAAGTCTGGGAGTTGCATCCCAGGTTTCTAACATAACTGAAAAAAGCCTTATGATTGTCTTTGGTGTCCTGTGCAATTTTTCTCTTGAAGCTGGCCTTGGAGGATTTTATGAGGGATCGTAATTTTTGCTAGTACTGATCAGAGATGCCTTCCCTATTAGGGATTTTGCTCTATCATGTAGTAGCTTCCTCCTTCTGTTGTACAGTTTATTTATGGCAGGGGTCCACCAGACTGGACGCCTGCCTTTGGATGATTGGGTCTTGGTTTTGTTTGGGATAGCATGATCCATGCATTCCTGGAGATGTCCGTAGAATGCATTTATATAGGATTCTGCAGTTTGGGCTGTAGTTTCCACTGGCCCTGGGGCCTTGAAGGTTTCCACTTCGGTTTTGAGAAGTGAGAAGTTCGCTTTTGAGAAGTTCTTCACTGTGGTTTTCTGGGCTGGGGGTGGGGTCAGGATGTGGACATCCAGTGAAATTAATTTATGGTTTGATCTTACCAATGAGGGATATACTTCTGGTGTGGAGCATAGAGTCCCCATGTTGGTAATGATCAGGTCTAGTATGTTGTCCCCTCTTGTGGGAGTGGTGACTAGTTGTTCCATAGCATTTGAGTTTATAATTTCCAGGAATCTTTGGGCTAAGGTGCTGGGGCTTGAGTAGTGCTCCCAGTCAATGTTTGGGTAGTTGAAGTCGCCCAATATAATGGTGTTCGGAGAGATCTTCATGTTCTCCAATGTTTTCAGGAAAGCCGAATGGGATTCCTGACTTTGAGAGGGTGGTCTGTAGGATGCTATAAACTGAAAAGCAGTCTTGCCCACTGTTAGTTGCACATGGATGGTCTCCGATACGTGCAATGCCACTAACCTGGAGGTGTGGATATCCTTGATAAATATGGAAACTCTCCTCCTTTTGTGGTTCGGTCCGGGTTTTGGGGCCGAAAAGCATGATATGAGGTATAGCCTGGTAGTGCTGGGGTGCTCTCTGGAGCCTTGAACCAGGTTTCTGTCACTGCACAGATATCGATGTTCTCCATACTGAGGAGAGCTTCGAGTGCGTGCATCTTGAGGTTAAGACTTCTGGTGTTTAGCAGCATTACCCTTAGTTTCTTGTTCCTTGTGTTGTCGGGTTTGACTTTTGAGCCTTCCCTAAAAAAGGCAATATGGGGGTGGCAAGAGCCTTTGCCAATATCCGAAAGCCCAGTGGTGGCAGGTGCAAGCCGTCCCTAGCGAAGCGACGTGGCTTGTCGAGCATGTCATCCCAGGCTGACAGACACTGGATCCCCTTTGAATGACACCAAAATTTTAGCCAATTGTTAAAATCGATCATTTTGTCTTTGTACTGTGGCATCATTCTAGGTGAGGGTAAGATGCTGCTCAAGGTCAGGGTCATACCAGCCTGGGCTACATGATCAGAGAGCTCCTCTATGTCTCTTTTCATGTAGTCCAGGGAGGTACATCTCAGGTCATTCACGCCAGCATGTACAATGACTGAGTCATATTTGTATTTGCTTTGGAGTGACCTGAATGCTTGCGTTATGTGTCGGATCCTAGCACCCAACAGGCAGCTCACCGTGACCTTCTCTTTATTCAGCCTGGTGAGCGGGACGTCAGTGTGTCTGACAATAGAGTCACCTATAACAAGAGTATCAGGTGTGTTATTCAGCCTTAAGGGCTGTGGCTGCTTGGCACACTGACTTTGTGGGTTATGTGTTGTGTGTGTTTTGTTTTGAGGTAGCGTTTGCTTGGATGTCTGCTTTGGAGGTCTCTGTTGCTTAGGTAGATTTTTATTTAGAGCCTCCAAGTATGTTTTGTGTATTTATGTGTTTGGTTCGCTGATGTGGTGGGACTATGTGATACTGGAATTGTGTTGTGTGAGGTTACCTTCTCCTCCTGACTGGTTACACCAGTTTTGAGATGAGAGAGCTCAGCCTCCAGTTTGGCTAAATAGTTGCATCTCTCACATATATTTGAACCTGTTTGGAGGAGGAGAGGGTTGTCCGTGTACATGAGACAGTTGTAACATTGCCTCAAAATTCCCAGATTCACCAGCTGGACTGGAGAGGAAAGCATTGACTGACCTTTGGACATGCTAGAGTAACAGGGAAACTGAATTTAAGATGGAGCAATAGAGGACAGGGTAATCGTAGAGAGCATAAGAGTAAGTAGTGCTTATGGTTTAATAGTGCTAACTTGTAGGATTACTTAATTGGACCAGTGAAGGGCCTTAGAATGAGAATATGGTGTTTAAATTGAGAGATATAGCAGTTCTAAGGGAAAAAGTGAAGAGCAGACTTTGTGGAGCCAGGAATAGTTTAAACCCAATTAGGCGGTGCTGCCCGTTGTTGCGCTATGCTCAAAAACGTGCAAAACCTCGCAAAAGAGGGTTTTAAGAGAGGAAGATGAAGGAGTTTTGGAATTGACCCAAAACGACCAATAAAACTACAGTTTCAAGTCAGTAACCACTCCCACAGGGGCAGGCAGGCTGCTCAATGTTTTTCACTGCCACTGATCAACAGAGAGACTTTCCTTTAGCCCAAGCAAAAAATGGCCTCACAGAAACTTACAAATAGTTCAAGAACAGCAAGCCTGTAACTGAACTTTTTTAAATCTCAGAAAAGTGGGAAAAAAGCAAGATTTTTTTTTTTTTGTTTTTTCAGAGATATCAGAGGTTAACAAGTATCAACAAGTTATAACAGTGCAGTAAATGACCCCACACAAGAGTGCTAGGCCAAAGACAGATAAAATGCAAGTTTTGAGAAAAAAACGATTTTAAAAATAAGTGCAAACAGGAAATTCAGTAAACAGCTCTAGGTTGTGCTCTAAATACAGTTACTAATGCAGAAATCAAATTTAACAAGCCAGAAAATGCTCAAAATAGGCGGCTATGCAGAAAAACTTAGCAAATAAACAGAGGAAAAATGCTTAAAGTCTCAAAAGTGGCTCCTTTCTTCTCTCAGCATTTTCTCCTCTTGGTGGGTGCTTCACCAACAGCCAACAAGCCTGAAAAGATGCCAAAACCACGAGGCAACCAGGTTTTAAGAGAGGAAGATGAAGGAGTTTTGGAATTGACCCAAAATGGCCAATAAAACTACAGTTTCAAGTCAGTAACCACTCCCACAGGGGCAGGCAGGCTGCTCAATGTTTTTCACTGCCACTGATCAACAGAGAGACTTTCCTTTAGCCCAAGCAAAAAATGGCCTCACAGAAACTTACAAACAGTTCAAGAACAGCAAGCCTGTAACTGAACTTTTTTAAATCTCAGAAAAGTGGGAAAAAAGCAAGATTTTTTTTGTTTTTTTTGTTTTTTCAGAGATAGCAGAGGTTAACAAGTATCAACAAGTTATAACAGTGCAGTAAATGACCCCACACAAGAGTGCTAGGCCAAAGACAGATAAAATGCAAGTTTTGAGAAAAAAATGATTTTAAAAATAAGTGCAAACAGGAAATTCAGTAAACAGCTCTAGGTTGTGCTCTAAATACAGTTACTAATGCAGAAATCAAATTTAACAAGCCAGAAAATGCTCAAAATAGGCGGCTATGCAGAAAAACTTAGCAAATAAACAGAGGAAAAATACTTAATCATCATTTAGACCTACATGGACACAGAGATATGAAGGTGTACAATAATCATATGATTTGATTATTTAGGAAGCAGGTAATTTTTTGCTCTTTTACTAGATGAATTTTCAATAGACTGCAGCATGTAGGGATAATATGGTTTGTGCAATACAATTTACTTTAGGGGTATTTAAGGAGTGACTATAGAGTAAAGAAATCTAAGATTGTAGCTAGATGATCCAATATTAAAACAGCTGCTAAGAGGTGGAAAACTGTCTTAAAACAAGATTCTTTTTCCACCTGTTACTAGTTTTAATATGATATCATCTAACTACTGTCTTATACTCACCAAAACAAAATGGTTACATGAAACTAATTATTCTGTTTTTCCTTTGTTTACCTGTTTAAACTTTTACAAAATCATAGGTCAGCAAACTCAGGTGCCTGTTTCACATGATCATTTTGCTTTGACTTAGATGAAGCGGTGATAGTCTGTTTTGGAAGAAAGTGTTATGAACATGCAAATAAGGTTCGGCATAGTATGCAAAGCTGATTTTTTTTCATTCTTTTTTTCCCTAGGAAGCTGTGGAAATTGTTATGGAAAAATTTTGCAGCTGAGTGAGTATACCTAACATGTTAACATGATGGATCTTAATTTAATTCAAACTGTGCAGAATCATATTGAAATAGATTTCATTTTGTCTCAAAGATTTTCTTATATGTATTAAGTAATTAAATGTTTCCATTACCTTTCATTCTTGGACTCCACTGAAACAGCACAACTCTCATTACAAAAGTTAATTTCAACAAATTTAAATAAAAAGATTTTCTGTGGCACTTACAATGAGTCTATCCCCAGGATTCAATACAATCTGTGTAGGGTCCATGTAGAATGTACACAGAATGTATTCGTGTATACGGCAATAATTCCTCCTCAGTAGTGCGCCATACATATTAATTATGGCACACTGCCAAGGAAGATCACAGAAACATGGATATTGAATCCATGTAAGCAAGACTTTACAGACTGTCCCTTAAATCTGGATTATCCAGAAAAATTCTGGACAGTTGTTAAGGACAGTACAATACCTTTCAGCCCATTAACCTGGACCAAATGGTGTCAAATGTGCTTGTTGGAATAGTGTGGCGTATTTCTTAGTATATAAAGTAGACATCTGCTTGACATCTAAAAATAGAAACAGGATGTCTTCAATTTTAATTAAATAATTTATTTATTTTATGTGCTTGTTTGCACTGTGCGGCGTGTTGCTTAGCTATGCTTAGCTTTGCTTACATCTACAGTAGACATCCATTAGACATCTAAAAATAGAAACCAGATGTATTCAGTTTTCATTTTTTATTTATGTACTTGTCTGTGCAGTGTGGCACACTGCTCAGCCATGCTTAGGTTGCTTACATATACAGTAGACACTCACTAGAGAGCTAATAATAGAAACCGGATGTATTCAATAGCTGTAGGTCTGCCAATCTTAGCAATGCACAAACCTGTGCAGTGAAGCTTCGCTACACTGACAGGCAACTTTGCAGTATATCTGAAGCTATACAAATTCCCTTCACTATACCAGTGACTAGATAGGTTGAGTCATGACCTACAGTATATTAGGTCCCAGGTTTGAGTCCTGAGCAGTAATACATTTTACATATAATATTGTGAAAATGTGTCAGGTGACTGAAACATCGGTATACTTTAAATTAAAAAATTGTTACATTTAGAAAAGTTGCGTGATGCTAAACAGCATTTAAACATGGTCAACAGTCTTATCCAGTTTGCACATTGCTAAGCTCCGCTTAAACATGGTTTGTGTGATGCTAAGAGATGCAGCCCTTTTTTGAAAGTTACAGTATGACATGTAGAAATGCAGCCTATTTAAAGGCCAATAGGTGGAAATTTCACATCATTCTTTGGAGTCTTAGCTTGGCTGTGAATATGGCTGGAGCTGTAGGTGAGGAAGAGCACTTTTGTGCACAAAAGAGGGGACTGCAGGAGTTCAAAGTTTTTGTTGAACTCCTGGTAGTCCAATATGGACCCCGGCTGCTGCAGGGTGACTACCAGGGCTCAGAGTATAAGTCTGAGGCCTGGTTTCATTTGGCCAATGACCTAACCAGTGCTACTGGTATCCTCAGCATTTGTGTGCAGTGTGGTCACCACTACAACGACATGAGATGTAGGAAGAGGGGAACCTTGGACACCTGGGTCCAAGAGGCTAGGGATGGGCACACCCTACAGATATGTAAGTATGTTTTCCAGTAATTTATAAATATACAAGCTGAATCTGTGGAAAACTGGTATGCTTAATGGTTTGCTTCTCTTACACAGCTGCAAAAGATTGGATTTGCAATGTCCAATCCCATGCAGGGCATTTGGCCAGGATGAGGCAAGCCTGTGGTAAGTAGGAAAATCATCAAAGCAAAAATGTAATGCATAACTTAACAGTACAATAAAGTGAATACAGATTTTTCAGTCTTAACAGTCAGGTATGACATACCCGGGACATCTTACATCTATTAATGTGTCACTGCCTATCTGAAATGGTAAAGCAAGTTAAAGCGAGTAAGCATGCAGTACTGTGTAGCATAGTTTGCAACCATCAGTTAATGTTATGGTGCACCCAGATTAAGAGACACTGTTCTGGTCTGCTCATTGTCTGAAATATCCTGCAGGTTGCACTCACTAAATGAACAGGGTATATAGGTAAGTTAACAGAACTCCTAGACAGCTATTCATGTGTGGAAATGCCAGACTTCATGCAACGTTAATAAGGTTTAAATGGAGATGGTGCTTTGATAATTAATTTTTCAAATAAAGTGTTCAGTATTCCTGTAGTCACTACTTGTGGGTTCTAATCTGACACTAGACAAATGATAAATGTGAAGTACTAAATAATGTGCCAACAGATGTCAGAAATAAATGCAGTGCAATATCCAGATTAAGGGTCAGAATTGTGTTCTGCTGATGTTGTCTGAAATATGCTGTAAATTGCACTCAGTAAATGAAGAGGGTATATGGGTAAGTTAGCAGAACTCCTAGACAGCTATCCATGTGTGTAAATGCCAGATGTCATGCAACATTAATCAATAAAGGTTAAAAGGAGATGTTGCTTTGACAATTAATTTCAAATAAAGTGTTCAGTATTCCTGTAGTCACTGCTTGTGGGTTCTAATCCGACACCAGACAAATGATAAATGTGAACTACTAAATAATGTGCCAACACATGTCATGCATAACTGCAATGCAGTACCCAGATTAAGGGACAAGCTTGTGTTCTGCTCATTTTCTCTGAAATATGCTGCAGGCTGCAGTTAATAAATGAATAGGGTAAATGTGTAAGGTAATGTAACTCCTATAGTGTCATGCATGTGTGTAAAGCAAGATCTGAAACAACATACAACAATATAGTGTAAAAGGAGATGTTGCTAAGATAATTTAAGGTTTTCAAATGAAAAGTACAGTATTCCTGTAGTCACTGTGTGTGTGTTCTAATCCATCAGTCAACTCATAAAAGTGAAGTAGTAAATAATGTGCCAACATATGCCAGAAACAAATGCAGTGCAATACTCAGATTAAGGGTCAAACTTGTGTTCTGTTCATGTATATTGCACTCAATAAAAGAGCAGAGTATACAGGTAAGTTAACAGAAGTCCTAGACAGCTATCCGTGTTTGTAAATGTTAGATTTGAAGTGACATTAACCAATTATGTGTAAAAGGAGATGGTGCTTTGATGATTACTTTTTTCAAAGACAGTGCTCAGTCTTCCTGTACTCACTGCTTGTGGGTTCTAATCCAACACCAGACACAGCTATGCATGTGTGTAAAATAATGATTTAACACAACAGGAATCAATAAAAGTTCTAAAGGAGATGCTAGTCTGATATATTATTTTTTAAAATAAAATGGTGAGTCTTCATGTAGTCACTGGTTGTGGGTTCTACTACCATGGCAGCCAACAGAGAAATGTCCAGCTGTCTAGTGTAATTAGTGTACATGAACATACCTCTCAACTGTCATGATTTTTGCATAATGTAATGTCTCCCACCCCATGTGTGTGGTCTTTTGATTTGCAGATATATGACATTACTCAGAATGGGACTTAATGGCAAATCTGTTATCACAACACCTTGCTACTAATATATGAATACACTATGTAAAATCATTCCCTGTCGATGTGTCTTTGTACCACCATTTCGTATGGCTTGCTCCATAACGTCTCATGCTAACCAGTTGAGAGCTATGCACAGGCAACATCATATATACAATATAAGCAGTCACTGTTCTCACAAGTGAAATCTAACATATCTAGAAGTATATAGTAGTAGTCTGTGTAGTTATATTATCTATGAAGTTACTAATGTTCTTCTTTTCTCTCTCACCCCACCCCTTCTCTTCTTTATTTATTAACTATATTTATTATTATCATTTGATATTATCATATTATTTGCAATGATCTTTTATGTTGGCCTTATGTATAATTTAATATTGCTTTGCTGTTAAAAAGCTTTCATTACATTATTTATAGTTGTGTTCCTCGATATATTATTTTCAATTTCTTTCCATAACTCATTATTGCTTTCTCCTATGTTATTAATTACATTTTTTGGTTATATTTATTTTTCCTTATGTTTATATTTAATTTACCACAGTGCGACAAGGTAGGCCAGTTCTTGGTGATCCACCTTCATTGGCTCCACCGGCTGAGGCACCAAGGCCCAGATATCTGGGCCACAGCCTGATGGCACCCTCTCTGCTGCCCCTGCACTACCTGCTCCATCGGGTAGTTCCACTCTACAGGCTGGGGGTGGTTCCCCCCCTCTGAGAGTGGAAGTGGATGGGGTGATTATGTCACCCAAGATGAACTGCCAGGCAGGGTGCATGAGCTGCTGCACCAAACTGTTGGTGGATGCCTACGCTGGATGGAGAACATGCTGTCCATCTTGGTGGGGCAGCCTCACCCCAGGTGATGGTATCAACCACTGCCTCCACAGGAGCAGTGAAAGTGCATTGCTGATAGTCCCATGGATGAAGACTTGAGTCACACTGCTACTGTGTCTGATGTCCATGGGACTGGGAATCCACAACACCCTCACCAACTAAGGTGTTCACCCCCCTCTTGTATCACACACCAATCCTGTCTGCTGTCCTGTCTTGTCCATCAGCAAAAGCTTCCTCACCTTCCCAACTTACCTCCCTCACACATACCTATGTCCCTCCCCCAAAATTCCACTCTCACCTTAAAAAAAATGGGCACCTGCCCACATAAAAATGTTGTCCCATACATACAGTAGCTCTCCATTTTGCATATGTCCACTGAACACACTTAATTTTGTTCAATTAACTTGACAAAGCACGTATGTTGTCTTCACCCCTCTTTCTGGGGGTGACAGTTCAAATGCAGCTAAAAAACTGTTAAAGTGCACAGTTGTTGCCATTGAAGAAACGGATAGCTATGGTTCCTTCCTACACCCTTCCTGCACTTACCTATCTGCCCTTCATTATGTTTCTCCCCCCTGCTTGCACACCACTTCACCACTGTCCTATCTCCTCATATTACTTTTCTTTAAAGATTTTTTTGTGAGATGCTGCATGATGCACAGCATTACTTAGCTATGCTAAATGGCTGTATATTGATATATGTAGTTGAAAACATAGTAATCACATTCAAATATTACACCTCCACCCTATTTTAAACACAGCACCATTGTACCTGAATAACATGAAGGACAGTGCAACAACCCGCCAAGCTACACAGTGTGTTTAAGCAATGCTGCACATCATGTTGCATCATGCAAATCTGCTAAAAGATTAATAGAAAAATGGGAGTGTAACTGGGACTCTGATATAGTAATACATCACTATAAAGCCAGACACATAATAATAGCAGGTAACTGTGCAACTATATCTACAATATTTAAAAATTAATGGAAAAATAGTTTTTTAACTGGGACTCTGGTGGAGAAATACATCCCTATATAGCCATATGCATAATGTTGTTGTTTGTCTTTCGGCTTTCCCCGGTAAGGGGATGCCAAAGTGGAACTCCAGTCCGCTAATGATTGTCAGTAGATTTTTATGAAACGCCGAAGTGCCAGCTCGACGCCCAACCTTCAACGAAGGCACGCCCGTTAATGCACGCATGTCTTTCAAATGCTACCCAACTGCAGGAAGGACATGCAGACTCCACACAGAAGGCACTCCCAAGCCAAGTCAAGAATCAAACAGGAGAACCTCTTGCTGTGACATAACAACACTACTGCCGTACCACCACGGCAATAGCCATATGCATAATAACAGATGTAAATGAGGTATGTTTACAACATGTAACTGTGCAATTATATCTACAACATTTAAAAACACACCTGTTGCAATAGTGACTCAGTAGCTCAGTTTGTTAAATGTGTAGAAAACATAAATTTTTGGTCGACATAGTCCCGGGTTCAAATCCAGTGGTGTCTAGCATTTAAAATACATGCATGTGTACATCAACATTATGAATTCTGATAAGTATGATTGTTCACCTATTTATCCACCCAAAGCAGTACAGATGGAATGTCTGCTTTTCAATGATGGAAGTCAAAGTCGTACAGATAGGGACACAGTTAACATAATCCTCTTACAACACTAGAAAGTGCATAGTGTCAGGTCATGCATTATTATGCAATCACAGAGGATTTTGATGTATGTAATTCAAATGAGGCTCAGTAATATCAGACTGCAGCACATAATGATTTGCTGCTGATATTACAGAAAACCACAGTAGCATACCCATATGGAGGTCATGCTAGAAGCAAGGGTTGCCAGCACACATGTTCCAGATGACTACCATAACATAACACATGACTTGGCAGTTGTCCAAATTGTTGACATAATGGTAACTGTATGTCCTACCTTGTTCTAGGACAAAACAACCATGTTGCCTTTTACCCTGTTAATAATACCTTTGGCTAACATACTTACCTTAAACACATACCTCACTTTCCTGTGGGATGGGTTCCCTCAATCATGCTCTGGCTGTATACCAAGGATATTACAGGTCACACCATTACTCATAATTGTTGCTATGCTCCACATTCTGCAGCTTCTCTGACTATGCTTATTGCCTGCAGCAGCAGCTGCAGCCTGTAGCGCACCCATCTGTATGTAATAAGTTGCTGCTACAAATATTCTCTCTGTGCTGACATTGTATCATCACCCCAGTAATTTCCACACCAACATATGAGAAAGGGGTGGATTCTACATTGAGGCCTTATATCTTGTTGAATAGTTGCATGAGATTGGCTGATTATACTGTAAACCAGCTGTGTATCCTGCAATTAGCATTACTGAACCACAGACAGGTTCAGAGACAATCACTTGCTGATGAGAACCATCTTAAAAATGCAATCTCCCAGCTAGGGGAACCATTGTTTATGAGTTACTTTCTATGGTACTCATTGGCACAACACTTGTATAGCTATATCTTTCAACAGAGGACTACTCCATCAGGTATGTAACCATTTTGTTTCCAACATGATGCATATGTCTGAATATACTTAGGGGGAATGGGGATTATATCAGTAAGCCTTTCTTAGAACTGTACAGGTGACATGCCATTTATCTGCAGTTGTGTAAAACCTACAAAGGATGTAGAGTACAGCAAGGGTATAATGCTATCTGTTAACTTTGTACACAGGTCTCCTAGATACTTCATTTGTTAGCAGTTGTAATACTACACTGCTATTTGTTTGGCACTGTATTTTATACATATGTTATGGGGGGGGTACCTGCTATGGACCACTCTACAAGTGGACTCCTGTGTTGGGTGTGTGATCATGTGTGAGTATCTGTCATGGCACAAGCAGGAGTAGATCACTATTGCTACTATCTCAATTGGTTCCACACCCTTTGCTACACTGTTGCATATGAGATGTGTAATCAAGCGGGAAATACTGATAGCCTTCCTTTATTACTGTATCTGTACATACTGTACACCCATGTATATGATCCTGACGTGTTCTCATTTTTTTATATTTCAGGTGATATCATGTATGCCAGATGCCATCCACCTTTCACTGAGGCAAAATATGATCTCATAATTGAAGCCTTAAGACAACACTACCAAGTCCTGCTGTCCAGAGGGAGGGCAAATAGGCAAGAGTAACAAGCCTTGTGGGAAGAACTGGTGCATAACATAAATGCTGTGAGTCACCAGAATCACACATATGAGCAGGTGCGACACCATGCCACAGACATGATTCACTCAGCAAGCAGAAGGGCAGCAACATGGCCAGGGATCATGAGGTCACTGTTGGTGGGCCTGCAGCAGAACAACCTCTGTCAGCCACTGAAGAATTCCTGGTGAACCTTGCAACACAAGACAGCTCCCAGGCATCCATCACACAATATGTCATGGATGTGGGTGTCACCGTTTCCACTAAAGAGGAGTGTCCAGGTATGCTTGGTTGGATCAGTACTGGAATACTGTAGAATTTAGCATGTCAGGGTGTACATAGTTTTATGTGGGTATCAGGTGTTTTATGGGGTGGGGGAAGGACTTTAGCTGCAGTTTTAAGTTCATGCAGAGATTGTGACCTACACACCTGTTAACATGGCAGCTACTGTAAATGGGAGATATTTTGATGTAGTAACAAAGTTATACTATAACCTGTGGTGCTGTTTACATTACCTCTCCCTCAAATGGTTTTCAGGACCATCAGGAACAGAAAGAGGTTATGCTCCTGCTGCTGGTAACAAAAAAACATTTTTGTCAGAGATGTAGATTTAATTCAAGGTATTACCTGAAGTGGCATTCCAGGAATGCTGGCTAGATTGATGTACTTACTGTCTGCATGACTGACAAAGGTACAGATATGTTCTGACTGTACACACTTTAGAGTTATACCTATGCCTTGTAGGTGTGACCACAATGACTGGTTTCACAGTATTGTCAGGACTTTTGAGATGGCCATGCCTGTAAACTGTACAGAGTTCTGAAGAATGTCAGCAATATAAATACATTAGTTCTTGCTCATGAGATTATAGTTTAAAGAACTGTTATTTTCAAATACTTACAGATTTGGGTTAGTAAATAATGTCCTCATGTCCTACTATGTCAGATTGTGGGTTATACAAGTCTGTAATAGTGACAGCAATGTATGCAGCTTAACATATATTGCCACATTGTACTGCAGAGCATAGTAGTGCATGTATTGATGTAATGCTTTTCCCTTTGTATCACAGGTGACCTAGGAGGTTGGTCTTTGTCCCCTTCAAAACCTGATGTCAGTGTCTCTTCAGACTCTAACGATGATAGTGGCCAAAGTGAGGCACAGCTGAGGGTTGCAGGGGCTGAATCTGTCACAGAGGTTTACATCCCTTGTCCACCCTCATTATCACCTTACACAGCCAGTATGCCTAAGCATACCCAGTCCCCAGAGGTCACAGATATTGGACAGTAGGAGGGTAGGGACATTGAACAGGGAAGCGTGGCTACTGTGGCTGCAGTGACTGTTGACACTGGCTGTAGTCAAACAGATGGCAAGGTTCCACACAGGTGGATTTATCAAGGTGCTCGTGGGAGGCCTGCTTTCCCTCCACAACTTGCTGCAGGTGTCTCATTACATGTCACTCGGCATATATTTAGGGCCATCATGGAAGCACAAGTATGTTCCAAAAGGAACTCTAGATGAATGCTCAGGGTTATGGATACACCACAGTCTGACATCCGTGACCTCCTCAACTGTGTTACTGATACCCTGGATTTGTTGACTGATGCAGTGGAAAGACATTAGTCTGAAACAGATCGCACACTATCTGTCTTGGAATGCACACTTTCTGTGACAGAATGTCTGGTTGTAGTTGAGCATCATACTTGTGGACTTAGGTCAGCAACTACATCTGCTGAGAGTCCATGTTGCCATGCACAATCAATGCCCCTTAGTGGCAGTACATTCAGCACTCCAGAGGAGAGTGTGCTGTCCACACCAAGATGTGGCAGGCCATGGTCTCATGGACCTGGGCATTACCGTGGAGGACACAGTTCCAGTAGACAGCAGTCACTCTCAGGTAGTAGCCCAGTATCTGACCTTGGGCATGGAGGTGCATGAGCAACTCCTGGCAGAGCTAGTTCTCATGTTCAGGGGCAGACATGATGAACAATAACCTCTACCACATGCATAGCTCTAAGCTGTCCAACATACAGCCATGTAGGGTTAGCACTGAGCTTGGCTATGTTCATGCAGACACTTACACACCCCTGTCACATTTAGGTCAACTACAGACACACATGCCACATTTACATGGTCCATATTCTTGCTTACCTTCCTGACTCACAGACATGATTGCCAACCTATTGGGCCAGCCTAGGCCTTCTGCACCCTTACACAACACCCTGTGCAAGTGATGATACCTGTGCCACATCCCTGTCATCCTTCTCATCGATGCACAGAAATAAAGCTATGTGACTGATGCATAGGGTGACTGTCTAAAGTAATATGCATTTGTTTCATCCATCGTTGCCTTTGACATGCTACTTGTACTGGTCAGTTACAGATATTGTACACTGCCATTTGTAATGAGTTAACCACATTAATATGTGTACATTACATTGGATGGTGTTGTAATGGCTGTGTAGTCACACAATGAAAGTTGTCTCGTGGAACTGTTTACACTTCACTTTCAGGATTGTGTAGGATACATCTATGGGTGCACAGCTACAATAAACCCATCAATGTCAGAGCACAGGATGGAATGTCAGCACAGAAGAAAAATGTCTTCAGAAAGGTAAAACAGTATAGGTGCATGGCTCCATAGGTTCATATGTGTTTAATAGGCTAACAAAAACAAGGGCTTCTTTCAGCCTAGCCATGCATCCCTAAACTCTGACATGGTCTGATATGCTTAATAAGTGTAAGCAGGGTTTTGGGAGTGTAGACCTCTACAAGCCGGGGCATGGGAGATGAACCATCTACAGTTTCCCTGTGTCCATTAGAGACATTTGTTCTAAACCAGTTATGACTTTTGTCTTCCCCTTCCTATTGTGTAACTTGCACATGATTTGCTTTAGGGTGAGACTCTGCTTCACATGGATGGGGAGCCTATTACATATAGGGTGTAGTCTCTGGGTTACATAACTGTCTCTCCAGCATGTCCTATTTATACCACAGTCAAGATGTAAGTGTGTAGAACAGGTAATTTCCATGCTAGTCCTTTATTGAATATACAGGAAGGTCTGACACCTCCATGTATGGCAGACATACACTTCCCCTCCAAAGCATGTAAGAGACAGAATACATAGTTACAGCCTTAATGCTGTCTGCATAGGACATGTTGGATTCACTATGTATTGGTTTACTGTGGAATCTCTGTGGATGTTACAGTTCCTGGATATCCCTAGTTAGTTGCATACCAAAACTGGCATTGCACTCAATGATAGGTGTGATGAATGCCAAATACAGTGGAACAGTGACTTTCTTGGGTTTAGATGCCATACCTTTGTTTATAGGTTGTGCAGCATAGAATTTATCCCCAAATATTACTAGTGCATGACAGTCAAAGGCTATAGAACTATCTATGTGTCCATAAGTCCCTGACTACTGGGTCAACTGTTGGAGGTGTGCCGTCAATACAATAACTATCAGGGGTGGATAACTTCCAAGAGGATAGTATTGTACATTCCTTGGTATTTAGTTTTAGTCCATGGCTCTGACAACAATTGAACGTCTGTGTCAGCCCATCCTGGATAACTGTTGAGTCAGTGTGGGATGCAATGATAACACCTAATTTGCAATCATCTGTAAATTTATTCAGTCAGAAACCACTCACAGTGGCCATGACTGCAGAGAAGTAAATGCCTAGAAGGAGCAGCCCCAAGAATTATTTGTGAGGGAGTCGACTGATGACTGTCTTCATTGTAGAGGTAGACTCTGTGATGAAGGGGGGATACTGCTAGCACAGCTATCTGGAATTTTGTAAGTAATAATATGCCATTTGTGAATATCAGCATGATGTATATAAGATGCTTGTGTTACAACTGTATTAGAACTCTATGTCATGTGTATATTAAACTGGTTTGCACAGACACATGTGTTAAAGAGGTATTTTATAAGTTGCTTCTGCTTAAAGTGTAACCACAGTGTGCCCTGCTGGAAGAGAATAGAAATGTACGCACACTATTGTAACTGTTTAAATGTATATATATTAGCAGTGAAAATTGGAATATAGGAGGTTAACTTCAGAAAAATAATTGAAATTAAATTAATTTATGGCTATGCAATAAAAGATAGTAGCTATCAGTTTTCAATGCAGCCAGACACAAATTCTGTGCTGAGAACCTTTCTGTATTGTCTTCAGAGTGAACTAACTACCACCTCTGAAAACATGAAGGAATGCAATTGTCTTATTTCTTCCAGCATCTGCCAAAGATCGAGGTCTATGTATTTTCACAGGTAGATGCTAAATACTGCCAGCTTCCAGCAGCGGGGGTTTCACCTGAGATAGAGTCAGACAACAAGAATTGATGTCATTCTGCAAGCTATCCCAGCAGTAATATTTGAGATATTAATCTGAGAACTCTCTGAGAGAGACACTGCATTCTGTATTCTGTCTTGGACCTGACAACAACAGGTACCATTCACCACACATCTGCCTTGCTCTGATGAAGTAGGTTTCTAGGGAATAGTATAATTCTCTTAGATATAGTCAGAATATTAAAGCTTAGTTTAGATATTTTTCTTTCTTTATTTGAGACTGTCCTGCAATGTTGCTTTAAATATTTTCTGTGATTTGGAACTCTGATGTCACTGTGAATATGTACTGATTATTTTCTGGTCCTTTCATTATTTATTATTAAATATATTTAAACATTTCATTGTGGCTGATCTGTGTAGAGATATTTAAGTTTTGAGGGTACTTGCATATTTATTTAGTGACACTGTGTGGGCCACTCCTAATAGCCTTTTTCTTGGTCAAACTACCATTTGTATTAATATTAATATTACACAGTAAGATTGGACACCCTTTGTTAAGGGCCTTAAAGTAGCTGATAATGTGTTGGCTGGTGGCAGTGATAACTATCTTATAGTCTGGGCAAAAGGGGGTATAGCTAGTAAACCCATGTTAGCATTTCCCAGGCGTGTGTGTGTGTGTGTGTGTGTGTGTGTGTGTGTGTGTGTGTGTGTGTGTGTGTGTGTGTGTGTGTGTGTCTGTGTAAATCAAACCTCAAAGAGTGTGAGTGTCAGCTAATTGGGTAAGGACACGAAGCACTGGTTGGACAGAGAGGATGCTGGAGGTCTTGGCTTGGCCACTCAGCTGAGATCTCAACTTAATAGCTGTGCCATTAGGGAGTTTTAATGGGGATCTGGAGAAAGGGGGAAAAACCTGCTATGGACTGACTGTAGTCACTATGTGCTCTTAAGGGAAGTTGCAGTTGCAGAGAGCTGCATCTGGAAGTACTGTGTGTGTACTTGCTATCCTCCCAGTGTACATCCCCCCACTATTGCCACTGGTGAGGACTGATGCTCCTTGATTACTAGTCCAGTGGTGGGTCATCACAGATTCCCCAATGCTATCATCCTGTCTGTCAGTCACTTGGGTATCCACTGGCTAACATACTAGTTTGTAACTAACCTCTAGAGTTTGTCAACAATGCTTTATGACCTAATAGTGTCAAATGCCTTGTCAGACCATGGCAGGTGTAGTAAATCATTTTGCACTCATCCATTGCATTGTTTACCATTCAATGATGTCTGCCAGGTAGGGTAGGCATGATCTGGCCTTGACAAAACCAAACTGGGTTTGGTCCAGTGTCTGTAGGTGTACATTATCTTTACTGATCATTTCCCTGATAATTCTTTTCATGGCTTTAAATATGAGACTACTGAGACTTCTGAGGACAGTGCTTGTCACTGCATGCTGTTAATCCTGTGTGCAACTCAGTATTGAAGCTAACTCCATCATGGTTTCCAAGAAAACTGTCACCCAAAGTGTCTGAGTCTATACAGAGCACAGGCATACCCTGGAGAGGAAGCTAATATGTATACCCTGTAAAGGTAAGGATGGAATATGTACACAGTTATTCTGCAGTTAGACACTAATCAAGCAGTGCATACTGAAAACAAACTATTACCTTGTAAAGAATGCTGAAAAGAGGGGAGTTCCCTTAATTCCTTTTGCCTGGCTACTACTACTGCTGGTCCCACCACAGCCACATACTGCTGGGATACAAAGCTCCTGTTCTTTTTCTCTCACCAGAAGCAAAACATTAATTTCAAGCTCAACATGACAACCAGGCCACAGCCTGTTTGTTGATCCACACACTTGTTCCCACATGATGCAAGGCTCTGTAGGCCTGACATACCCCTTTCCAGGTAGATGCTTCGATTAGCAACCACAGCAATCATTTAACTTTTACATGTATTATGCCTTGTGTTCCGATGCTCATAGGATTTGGCTAGGGTACTAACCTCATGGTGATTAGGAACACAGCTGATGCATCACAATATAATGTTCAATGTCAGGTGACATAGATGTCCAAGGTTGCTCTAGTAAGCTACACAGCATCAGTGATCCATGTTAGGTGACAATTTCACAGCAATTCATGCAGCCTGCCCATCAACAACATAATGGTGGATATCTGCATGACATGGATGTGAGGCCGACTGCAGAGGAGTGGCACCTGCCAATGTGTTTCTCCCTCCCAAATGTCCTAGGTATGTTATACTGTACATTTATGTTACCAAAACACAATTTTGTGCTCCCACATCATTTCACACAACATCCATTTGCTGTCTGGTTGCTTAACAGGCTTTGTAGACTTACAAGGCCAAAGTAATGACTGCAAAGTTGAACAAGTTTTCTGTGCATTCACAGCTATCCACATCTTTGTTTGAGGCTGTCATCCACAAGGTTGTAGCAGCATGACCCTAATTTTGCTGAAGTTGTACATCGTCAGATTTGTAGGTATGGTATTGCACATCCTTCTGCTTTTATTCTGTGGTTTACTACTTTCTAATGGTATTGCGACCATACCCAATAATAGGATTATGGTTAATGCAAGTGCCACATGCCTGGAAAAGCATCATAATCAATCTACCATGTTATTCCAGATGGCCAGGTGCTGTTTTACCTTAGGGTGACAACATAAAAGTGATAACATGTTACATTTAAGCATCTGTCAGGCCACTGCCTAACCATGGCCTGTTGTGATGTATACACAATCAAATATCTATTGCTAATGGCATTATCCCTGACTGTTGATGAGATGTGGAAAATATCCCCAACCCTCTACTCCTACTCCACATAAACACAACATGTGAGAGATGTGACTATATTAAAAACCTTGAAATCATGCTCTCTCACACAGCAGTTATTACATATGACAATAAGCTGGCTTCCAACAAGCACACCTCATCTCCTACTCCACCCAAACCCACATCACACATATCTACATGTGTGGAGGTCCTTACCGCACACATACATCAACACTAGACAGCTCAGAAACCCAAATGCAAGTTTGCTACACATAATCATACCTCTGCAGAACACAGTACACATAATAGCTAATGCACCACTGTCTCACTGGTCAAATACTTAAGGCAAAACACAAAGTCAAGCATATTACTCATAGGTGATTACATCATGAGACAAATTGATGTCCCTCTCACTAGACTACATAACCGAAAAGTCACAGTCAGCTGTAAGTGAGGTGCCAGGATACACCATACCACACATGCACTCAAGTCTGTCAAGATCGGGTACTGTTATGACTACATCATAGTTCCTGCTGGTGTGTTTGACTTGAGACATACCTCTCTTTACTGCGTGTTTCAGGCAGTTATGCCTTTGGCCATCAGCTGCATTTTACCCTCACCTATGATGATGGCACAATACAAATGGAAAATGATTGACTTCAATAATTGCCTTAATGTATGGTGTTATTGTAAGGGGATCCACTATCTGTCAGCCTGGGATGACTTGCTCAACAGATGCTTTGTCAGAGTTGGTCTTCATCTGTCATCCATGGGATTTTGGCTACTGGCCAAGACTGTTGCCACCCCCATAGTGTGCCTTTTAGGTGGTGTCTCAAGTGAAAAATTTCCAATGACAAAATGTCATCTACAAACAACATCATAGTTATGCTGCTACACGCTAGGAATGTCAACACGAAACTCAACTCACTGGAAGCTGTTCCCACCTTGGAAGATGCAGACATTTGTGCAGTCACAGATACCTGGTTCAAGGATGTGGAGAGCACCACAGCCATACTAGGCTACACCTCCTTCCACACACTCAGACCTCACATGTAAAGCATGTGTGGAAGGAGGTGTAGCCTAGTATGGCTGTGGTGCTCTCCACAGCCTTGAACTAGGTGTCTGTGACTGCAGATGCTACTGACTGCTTGTAGGATACCTAATCAAGCCATTGCCAGCTACAGGAGCAAGTCCATGAATCAGTACACCCACTGAGCTTATTTGGGTCTACTTGAGTCTATCAAGATACATCAAAGCAACATAGTTTTGGGTGACTTTACCCACCAACTGGGTAGATTACTTGTGCTCAAACTCACTTGCCCAAAGATTAGTCGACTTCCTTAACTACAATGCACTGGTCCACTGGGCTGACATCCCCACAAGGGGAGCCAACATACTGGAGGGGGATTTTTTATTTTTTACTGAACATACTGGATTGGGTGCTTACCAATATGGGTGGCCACTGTAGAACCCCCACACTGAGGTCCTCCTTGGTGAGATCTGACCACAAATCAGTCTCATTCAAAGTAAGTATCACACTTGAGACTCCCCATTTACAGAAAGTAAAGTAATAAACTTCAACAAAGCAGATTATAGCTTCCTATGGGATGATCTAACATCCTATGGGATGGCATAAATAGCTTGGCTATACTTCCCCCCTCAGATGGAACAGGTAACTATGCCAAAATCTACACCAATGCTTTATACAAGCACCTGTACATCTGTATTGATTTGGCTGTACCTGACAGGAGCAAAACAAGGTTCTCATGTCAAAGCAAACCTGCCTGGTGGACAACTGCCATTAGCAGGCTTTACAATAAGAGGCAGACATTGCTATCTAACAGTAGGAGGGAGGGAGCTCCCCCTATAATGGAAGCACTCCCTCTTCAGTTTAACCAAGGAAATAAGAGTTGTGGTGAAGTCCTTCAAAACAAAGTATGGGACAAAATTAGCTTCCTCCACAAAGGACAACCACAAGGCATTATGTACTTACATGTGTAACCTAAAATGAAAGGCCCAGATTGTTGCTGAACTCGTAGTTAATGATACTGTATATAATGAGCCTGTAGACATAGCTAACCTGTTGACTAACAGGTTCTGTGACAACTTCACTGCCCTGTCCCAATCACACATACCCCATGACATCCCTACACCCTGTCCCATACCTTATATCTCTAAAGAGTAGCTAGTACAGGGTCTCTCTAAGGATAAAAGCACAGCATCTATCGGACCTCCTAACATCCCAGGCTGTGTTCTACATGGGATCCAACATGGATTATTAACACCATTGAGAATTCTTTGCAGTCATAGTGTAACCACCTACTGTGTCTCAGCTGACTGGAAAACAGCCACTGTTATTCCCTTCACAGAGGTGGTGCATCCACTGACCATGGGAAATATAGATCTATTAGCCTGACTAGCCATATCTGTAATGCAATGGGGCAAATCATCATGGACCTTATCAACAAAGATATAAGTAATCTACAAACACTTGACCCTATACAGTTTGGATTTGTGAAGGGAGATCATGCCTGTCAATCCTGATAGACATCTATGAGGCAGTCACTGAGGAACTGGATGAGAGTACATCTGTGCATACAACCACCTGGACATAGCCAAGCCATTTGGCAATATCCCCCACTCAGGCATCACTGACAAACTCACTCAACTAGGCATCAACAGTAATATCATTAGATTGCTCACTAACTGGTTCACTGATAGAACTCATATAGTCAAAATAAGTGAATCAACCTCCAATAACAGAACTGTATCCAGTGTTGTTCCACAGGGTTCAGTCCTGGGTCTTCTACTGTTTGGAAACCATCTATCTGAAGTACAAGCACAGAGTGAATGTCTGTGGCTGCTAAGGTTTGCTGATGCCTGCAAACTGGGAGTGGTCATAGAATCTCCAAATTATGTCAACATCCTACAAGAGGGTCTTACATGAACAAATGATTGTTGCCACAGACATAGCTTTAAACTACATACAAATATATGCAGTATCATTCTGTTTGGTAACAGCAATGTTCCTGTTAAGTAGCACATCAATAGCAACATCTTAAGTACATACTCGGGATGACAGACCTGGGCACACAGACCTGGGCACACAGGTTTACCCCTACCATACCTTAGATCACCATGTGTCCACAGTGGTAAGAAGGGCATTATATCTTGCTCATTGGCATTGTCACCCAAAACAGTAGCAGTTATAACCTCCATGTACTCTTCCCTCATCAAGCCAATAATTGAGTGCAATAGCCATTTTGTTATGTACTTTTCCAAGCACCAGCAGCAACTGAAGAGACCACAGAGGTTCCTCACAAGGGAAATTCAAGTCTTCAGCTTCTGTCCTATGGGGATCATCTGAAATCACTGTCACTTTACTCTGTGTCATACAAACTACTCAGAGGTGATCTCTGCCTTACATACGAAGAAATCTCTGACCCTGATTTATTGGAAATGCTTCATATCTGTAAGTCAAATGGTACATGGGTTGCTCACTGTAAAACCTATAACCTGGTATGTGGCATTAATAAAACATGCTGGAGGGACAGATTTGTCTACCAGAGTTTAACAAACCTTTGGAACAGACTCCCACTTAATGTCAAACAGAGCACCTCATTGGCCCTCTTCAGATGCTGTCTGTACAATTGGATGGGTGACCATAATTTCACAATGGAGTTTCTGCCTGTGTCCCTCTTGGACAAAGGCAATAGGTGCTGATCATATAAATAAGGGTAAGAACTTGGCTAGGATTGTAAAGGCACTAGGGCCATTATCCTAATAAATTGCAATGATCCTATGATCCCATAGGCTGATGTAAAATACTCTTACTAATATCACACATACCATCTTGGCTACAGTGACAATATAACCACTACCAATTTATGATTACAGAACACTACACAGCACACATACACACCACACACCCCAATTTGACTACAAGGAGATTAGAACATCTATCTATCTAGTCTTATACACTATAAATCATAGTACTTAATGCACATGCCATGGCTCAAGTCTGACATTAACATGTCTTTAGGTACATCAGCAGGCCTTGTGGAGGAGAGGAATTTGGTGGTCTGCATCACCTGCTACACCCAAAACACTGCAAAACCCTGCCTCTTTGTAAGTCAGTGTGGTAATCATATTTGTTTTGTAGGAAGATGCATGTACACATACCAAGTGTGATATTGTGATATTAGAACCCCTACCTATCTAGTCTTACACACTACAGGACACAGTACTTAACGCACGCACCATGGTTTAAGTGTGACATTAGTATGGCTGTGGGTAGTCTTATGGTAGATGACATCACAGTCCTTGTGGAGGACAGGAGTTTGTAGGCCTGCATCAACTACAAGGGCCAAAAATGCAGAATCATGGCAGTTTGGAAGTCAGTGGGGGATTCACACTTGTTTTGTAGGGAGGTGCACATACACACACAAACACACCAAGTGGGCCAGAGTGTGATTATAATCCCTACCTACTTAGTCTTACACACTATAGATCAAAGTACTTAACACTTGTGCCATGGCTTAATTCTGACATTAAGTTGGCTGTAGGTATCGTATGGTACACACTAAAGATCACAGTACTTAAGGCACATGCCATAGCTCAAGTCTGCTTAAAAAAAGAGAGACTGCAGGCAAACTACTTGTGGAGGACATAAACAAGGCCTGTGTTGAACAGTGTGTGAGGCCTGCATAGTGACATTGCTTCTTACTGTCATGTGCATCTAGTAGCCTAGCAGTCAGATAACTGTTTTTTTTTTTATCCTAGCTATGCGGCAACAGTAGCCACTTTGGCCATATGTGTGTCTGTTTGCATTTGGATGGGCAAACCTCTGACCAAAAACAATTTCCCCTGTCAATGCATCAGTACACAGCATTATACATTACACAACATGTTCAATTGTTGATGTATGTGTGGTGACATCCAGTAGGCACAGGGTGCTGTAAGTAAGTGCATTATTTACTGTTGAGCCCTTACCTTTGGCCCTTTGACCAACATAATATGTGTGTCATAGTGCAGCTTTACTCACCATAATCTGGGTATGTAGGGCAATACAGACAGGAACACACACACACACACACACACACACACACACACACACACACACACACACACACACACACACACATTCATATAGCTTCATAGGTTCATAGGTGTGTACTAGGCTAATGGCCCTGGGGTCTTTACAAACCTAGCCATAGGATTATGCTGGCATAGTGCCACCACACCTTAGTTCTCAGTGTCCTCTGTCAAGTACAGCCACTGGTGTTATCCCCAGGGTAAATTTTTTGTTTCCCATCCACTCATCAAGATATCTCTTGAAGAGGGTCAGCAAGGTGCTCTGCTTGACATGTATGGAAGTCTGTTCCATAGCATGGGCAGTCTCTGGGTTAGGAACCTGTCCCTTCATCATGTTCTGTTAATTGTGGTAATTAGGGTGAGATCTCTGGAGCATGTGGTGCGGAGGGATTAGGATTTCTTTAGATGTAGCATTTCTAACAGAACTGGGTCAGACATGGCTTTATAAGTCAAGCAGAGATTGCATCTAAGTAGGTGACATGAGACAGAGAATAGTTGGAGTTTTTTGAGTCTGTCCATATAGGACAAGTGTTTAAGGCCTAGGATCCTCTTTGTGAGGTACTTTTGAGGCCTCTCCAGTTGTTGCAGGTGTATAGTGAGGTACATGCCAAATGGAGCATTGTAGTCAATGATTTTCCTAATGAGGGAAGAGTAGAGGGAGACAATGACCTCTTTCTTCCTGGATGCAAAACCCTTAGTAAAGAGATGTTCCACACAAAAGGACTTTCTGAACACAGTGGCAATGTGGTGATCAAAAGAGAGGTTGCTGTCAACCTGTGTTCCCAGATCTCTTATAACATATTCTGTGTTCAGTGGACTAGCATCAATGTGGTAATTCATGGGAACCCAAAGGGAATGATGACAAATTTATTGGCATTGAGCTTAAGGCCATAGTTCTGACACCAGTCGTTGGTCAAAGTGAGGCCATTCTGTAGGATGTCAACATTACTTGGGGAGTTAATAAAAGCTTCCAACTTCCAATCGTCTGCAACCTTTGTCACCCAGAGCCCTTTGTGTTGGCCTGGACTTCAGAGAAGTAGATACCAAACAGGAGAGGACCCAGGACTGAACCCTGTGGGACACCACTCATGTCTAATCAGCAGTCTGACTTGGAGTCAGCTACTTTCACACTGTGGGTTCTATCTGTGAGCCAGTTTGCAAACCACCAAGTGACATAGGGGTTGATGCCAAGCTTAGTGAGTTTTTCTATGATTCTTCAGTGGGGAATGCTATCAAAAGCCTTGGCTAGATCAAAGTAGGCTGTATGAACCACCTTGCCTTCATCCACAGGTCTGGTGACTGACTCACAGAAGTCGACTAAGTTGAACAAGCATGACCTACCCTTCACAAAACCAAACTGTGTGGGATCCAGAGTTTGGAGATTTCCCTATATCCTTGTTTATTAGGTCCATGATGATGCGTTCCATAGCTTTGTATATCAGACTCATCAGGCTAATAGGGCAATAGTTCCCAGGGTCTGTAGTCATTCCTCCTTTGTTGAGAGGGATAACTGTAGCAGTACGCCATTCGGCAAGGACAAAGCCTGAGGTTAAGCTGGGACTGAACAGAGCACACAGGTGAGGAGCCAGCTCACTCTATACTTCATGTAGAACCCAACCAGGGATATTGTCAGGTCCCATAGAAGCTGTATTCTTGGCCTTTGACAGTACTGTTTTAACCTGTGCAGCAATAATACTGGGTGCTTGGCAATCTAATGGTATTGGGATTGGTCCTATGGGGGGGGGGTAAAGTTGGCACTGAATCTGTCTGCCAGTATACTGGTAATATCTGTTGGCTCGGTATAGGAGGTACCATTGTGCAGTAGCTCAGAGCAAATCTGTGTATTGCCATTGAGATTCTTTACATAACTATAGAAGGCCTTGTGGGTGGCTTTACTATCTGCTGCAGTTCTGTTTTCATACATAACTTTAGAGGATTTGATGAGGGATCTCAACTTTTTGTTGAGGCAGATAAGGGAGTTTTTCCAGTTTAGGGACTTCACCTTATTCCTCATCAGTTTCCTCCTTCTGTTATAGAGTTTGTTTATGGCAGGGAACCACCAGATTGGCTTCCTTTTTTTGGAGGAGAGTGTCTTGGTTCTATTGGGTAAAGCAAGATCCATGCATTTGTGTACATGTTCGTACAGTGCATTGGGGTATGATTCTGCAGTCATGCAACTATTCTCTGTTTGCATGGGTGCCATGAATTTAGCCACCTTTGTTTTTAGGATCCCAAAGTTAGCTATGGAGAAGTTTTTAATGGTGGTTACCTTTGCTGGGGGGGTGGGAGGGATGTGGATTTTCAAGGTGGTTAGTTTGTGGTTGAATCTAACCAGGGAGGAGTTGACTATTGGTGTAGAGCAACAGTCGCCCATGTTAGTAATGACCAGGTCAAGGATGTTGCTACCTTTAGTGGGGGTAAGAACGAGCTGGTCCAGGGCAATGGAATTAATGAACTCCAGGAAACATTGAGCAAGTGTATTGGTACATGAGTAGTTTACCCAGTTAATGGCGGGGTAGTTGAAGTCGCCTAGTAAGAGAGTGTTAGTTTGGACCCTAATATTATCCAGAGTGCTTAGGAATGTGGAGTCTGAGTCCTGGGACATGGTTGGGGACCTATAGCAGGCTACGACCTGAATCGCTGTCTTACCCAGTGTTAGCTGTACCTGAAGTATATCTGATGCATTATGTTGGGCTACCAGTCTGGAGGTGTGCGCATCCTTTCTGAATATGGAGACAACACCGCCTTTGGAGCTTCTGTCTAAGTTCTGGGGTCAAAATGTGTAGAATGAGTTATAGCCTGGTAGTGCAGGGGTGCTTTCTGCTGCCTTGAATCAGGTCTCTGTTACAGAACAAATGCCGATGTTCTCCATTTTAAGGAGTGCCTCAAGTGAGTGCATTTTGACATTTAGACTTCCAGCATTGAGCAACATGACCCTCAGATTGCATTTGTTTGTAGTTGTTATGGTGGTCATTTAGTCTTTGGAACACTGCCTAAAAAGGCACTATAGGTGAGGCAAGAGCCTTGGCCAGTGTCTGGAAGCCCAGGGGTGACAGATCCTGGACATTTCTGGCAAAGCATTGAGGTCTGTCAATCTTATCATCCCAGGCAGACAGATACTGGATCCCCTTAGAATGCCACCAGAAACGTAGCCAATTGCTGAAATTAACTATTTTCTGTTTGTACTGTGGTATCATTCTGGGTGATGGTAGGATACTGCTCATGGTTAGAGTCATACCTGCCTGGCTACATAATCTGAGAGCTCTTCCATGTCTCTTTTCATGTAGTCCAGGGAGTTCTGTCAGGTCATTGACACCCACATGTACAATGACAGAGTAATATTTGTACCTGTTGTTGAGTGACCTGAGTGCATGCATTATGTGTGGGATCCTAGCACCTGACAGGCATCTGACTGTTACTTTCTCCTTAATCAACCTAGTAAGTGGGACATCAGTGTGCTTCTCTATCAAGTCACTTATGACTAGTGTGTTGGGCATGCTGTTTTGCCTTAGGGGCTTTGATTGAGTGGCACACTGTTTAGGAGATTTATGTGTCTCGTGATTAGTGTTGTGTTGTGGTGGCCGAGTGTGTTTCTGCCTTTGAGGCCTCTGCTGCTTGGGTAGATTTATATTTATGTATATAACAGGGACAGATATATACATACATATATATATATATATATATATATATATATATATATAAAATACATATATATATGTATATAATATATGTGTGTATATAAAATATATATATATATATATATATATATATGGGTCTACTTTGACCTATGGAAATTACACTTTAGCGAAACTTAGTTTCACGAGTCCAGTTTCGAGAAAGCCCATTTCTCTGAAAATGCACTTTTGTGAAACTACAGTTCACAGAAAAAAAATGCACAAAACTGACTTATGCAGGGAGGGCAATCTCCCCCCATCACCCCTCCATGTGTGTGACTGCATCCCCCACACTCCCACTACTAACATATACCAACTCAAAGATCACACTACAGTGGGAAAAAGGGAATATTCCCTTACCCCCACTGTACCGCAATCTACAACAACAACCTCGGTGAACTGTATTTCTGCAAAAGTGTATTTTCGAAGAAATACACTTTTGCGAAACTGGACTCGTGAAACTAAGTTTCACTGAAGTGCAATTTTATTGGGTCAAAGTAGGCCGATATATATATATATATATATATATATATATATATATATATATATATATCTACATGTTATATATATATATATATATATATATATATATATATATATATATATGTATATATATATACATATATATATATATATATATATATATATATATACACATATATATATATATATATATATATATATATATATATATATATATATAGTGTGTGTGTGCGTCTGTATGATATGTATATGTGTTATCTAGATATATGAAAAGAGATAGAGATGCATATATATGTGTGTGTGTGTGTGTGTGTGTGTGTGTGTGTGTGTGTGTGTGTGTGTGTCTATGTATATGTATATGTATATATATATATATATATATATATATATATATATACATATATATAGACTTATATAGATATGTATATGTAATATTTTAAAAGTAATTGTGTGAGCAGCAACGTATTTGTGTTCTACTTAACTAAGTATATGAGCATGCCCAGTGGGATTTTTGGCTAGTTATAAACTGACTCCAGCCCACACCTAGCTGTTCTCTTGTCTGGGAGTTTTGTGTGTTACACAATGTGACACCTGTCTTTGTTTCTGCACTGCTGCACTTTGCTGACTCTGTCTGATGCAAGCATTACATAGCCAATACATGAATAGGTACAGGGTGTTTGAGTTGACTGGCATCAATTTTAATATATGTATGCAAGTAGGAATAAGGTGACAGTCTCTACATCTTTAGGTTGTCAGTGAATGTCCTATGCATTGTCTCTTAGCCAAAGGCAGGGTGTACTGAGCATGCCTATGTCTGTCTACAGGGGCATCAGCAGTGGATTCCTCCTCTGAGTCCTCCTGTGACTGTGGCTGTGGTGACATAGGCACTGGTGGGGGGCTGTGTATCCCTTCCCTTTGCTGATCCTGCTGCAGCTGTTTCCAGAGGATCAGATTGTGTAGCATAGCACATACTGTGAATATCTGTGCAAATGTGGCTGGAGTATACTGCAGGGCTCCACCAGCTATATCGAGGGTGTCATCATCTATGGTTCTGTAGTCAGCATCCCCCAGTAAATGGCCCTGTGGGATGTCCCCCCTAGCAAACATCTGGTCCAGCTAATGATGTGGGTCAGATATGTGAGTCGTTATAACTTTCAGGTTTGCCAGCACACACATTCAAGATAATTTCCTGGGGACTGCACACAACCTAGCATTTGATGCAGTGGTACCCCTTGCGGTTAATGTAGATTGTACCCTGGTCACCAGGTGGTGCCTTGATGTGTACATAAGTGCAATATATGGCACCCAGTACTTCAGGGTAGTGTGCTACACAGTAGAACTGTTGTGTATTGCTGGTTGTCACCTCAGGGGTGAGGGGAAAAGATATGTGCTCACTGGCATGTTGTAGCATAGCATCCAGGAATTAGTGGAATATCTTGGATGCAGATGCCTGTGACACTCCCATCATGCCCCCAGTCGGTCTTTGAAAAGTACCTGTAGCTAGTATCCTAAGAGCTGCACATACTTTTATTTTCACTTGATTGGGTTCCCCTCTGTTAGCTCTGGCTCTTAGTTGAGGGCAGCAGAGCTCAGTGAGTTCTTGTAATATGTCCCTGTCCACCCTGTGGCGCTCTGCAATCTCCAGCTCATGTAGCTCCTGCAGGGTTACCCTGGGACTGAACACTCTTCTCCTTCTCAGCCTAGGCCTATTGTCAGCAGCAGCAGCAGCCTTTTCTTCAGCATCTAGCACATAAAGCTGTAGCATAGCTGCAGCAGCTCCTAGCATTTTCTCAGTTAAGATTCCCAAGTCTCTACTTCAATGCTCCAGAGTACTGAGGGAAAATGAGAATGTAGGGTGTATGCATACTTTATATAGTTCTGCTGTAGGACCACCATGTGGGATTGGTTAATTATGATGCAGTTCACCTGCCTAAAATGTAATTAATATGATTTAAAGGCCCTACTTTATTGTGTGACATGGCGCTATACTCCACGCAGCACAGCATAGCTTTTACAAAAGTAATAAATATTCATTTAATATATCCAGTTTTAAATGATTGCTGCCTATGTCATCACTGTCATGTGGGTAGTCTGCCTGTGCGAACACATTAATCTATGCATAGCACAGCCAGCATAGCTTATACAAAAGTCAAAATTATTCATTGAATATATCCAGTTTTAATTACTTGCTGCCTACGTCATCACTGTGACCTGGGTTGTCTGTCTGTGCATACATGCTAAGCTATGCAGTGCGTCACAAAAACACACACACTATGAACTAAAAAATCCCAAAAGTAACAAGATACGCCACCCTGATGTCATCTACATCCAGTGGGAATATCAACATCATGTAGGAGCCTACATGATGTGGATATGTGGACACAGTTGCTCCTTTTAGCAATTCAAGAAATCCACCTCATTTGTATACATATCCAGGCTGACAGCCTGGAAACTAGACAGTTTATAGCTGCGTGAGCTGGTTAACAGCACAAATGCACCAGTGTATGGACCCAACGCAAGGCCCTATAGTACGTTTGTGAAAAATTCATTATAAATGTTTTTTTTTTCTGTTAAGCATGTTTGCACAATATGGGGCACAAACATGTGGAGATTATTTAAAAAAATATTATTAATTTTACATATTCCCTTCCTCTTTCAGACATCCACAATGTACCTATATGTATGTGATCTGACATTTTCAGCAGAGTTATGCCCATATTTGTGCACTTTTACATCCCCTTCTGTCTGTGTAGACTTCTGTACGCAGAATCCGTGTACACTATGGACACTGACATGGAGTCTACACGGATGCCTTTCTGCTTGTTGGATTCGTCCACCTGGCTCACTTGTATAAGATCCACCTGCTTATGAGGAAATTTGCATTCCATGGAAGTTTCCCTACTTGCGCATGCTTGAGCGCTGCTAAATGACTCTTACTGAATCTAAAAATGTTTGCAAACACATACGTATCGCAGGGCGATGTGCACACGAAAAAAAAATTTGTGTAGGCTTTACTGAGTTCCCCTCCTATATGTGTGGGTGTGTGTGTGTATGCACATGTGTGTTTATTTGTGTGTGTGTGTGTGTGTGTGTGTGTGTGTGTGTGTGTGTGTGTGTGTGTGTGTGTGTGTGTGTGTGTGTGTGTGTGCACGCGAAAAAAAACATTTGTGTAGGCTTTACTGAGTTCCCCTCCTATATGTGTGAGTGTGTGTGTGCACACACGTGTGTTTGTGTGTGTGTGTGTGTGTGTGTGTGTGTGTGTGTGTGTGTGTGTGTGTGTCTGTGTGTGTGTGTGTGTGTGTGTGTGTGTGTGTGTGTGTGTGTGTGTGTGTGTGCATGTGTACATGTGCGTGTGTGTGTGTGCACCCTTGTGCATATATATGTATTATTGTGTGTGTGTCACAAAGTGGTCAAAATTTATTTTTTTATATCTCCGTATATTCAAGGGGTCAAAATGTAGTTTATATCTCAATAAAACAGCAGTTTCATATACAGTACAACAGGATTATTCTTCTCCTATACAGGTCTGCAGTTTATGATCTACAATTCACCAGGGAGAGTTTGTGTGTGTGTGTGTGTGTGTGTGTGTGTGTGTGTGTGTGCATGTGTGCGTGCGTGCATGTGTGTGTGTGTGTGTGTGTGTGTGTGTGTGTGTGTGTGTGTGTGTGTGTGCGCATGCGTGTGTGCGTGCATGTGTCTGTCTGTGTATGTGTACTCAGTTCAGTTCACTTTTCTTTTATAAATGACATTCAAACAACCAAACATTAATGAAAATTGAGGAAAAGACTGCTAAAATCTTCTTCTTCTTCTTCTTTCGGCTTTTTCCCGGTTAGGGGTCACCACAGTGGATCACATGTCTATTCTAAATAAAATGAATTGCAATATGTATTTGAAACAAAGACTATTATAATGTTAATATTAATTTAAATAATAATGTGTGTGTGTGCAAGAGCACGTGCATGCTCTGATGTGCATGCATTTTTGAAGCTGACAAAAATTTTTACATTCAATTTATTGGCTTTCTTTTTCTGATTGACTAAAGTTATTGAAATACAAAGAGCATAGGTTTGCATACTCAGAAAGAAAGCGGCTGCCTTGTTTTGTTAGTAGGTAGAAGCTAAGAGATGTTTCTTTGAATCAAAGTGATCGTTACTGTGCTTGATCAGGGAAAATGCATAATGGGTGGATTGCTTAGCCTTGGATAATTAGAAACACAGTGGTATAATGGGAAATATGTATATAAATTCATTTTTTTATCTGTCGAGTCCCATACTAAAATGGTTTATTCTACCTGAATAATCTTTGTGCAAAAGTATTAGAAAGTAAATGTGTAAAATGCTTCAAAAAATAAAAAAATGCTGTTTAATTATTAAAATAACACATGCCTTGTAAAGGAAATTTTAGATATGGATCACAAAAATATTCATATTAGTCTTAACTTTAAAATGCAGCATTCATACAGCATAATACATATAATGCACTGATGTTTAACAACTATACAGGAATTTATTTTACAGTGATTTATTTTCAAGAGTTAAACAAAAAAAAAAAACTTTGAGGTTATAATTTGCCAGTCAAACTCTATATATATTTATTCCATTGCAGTTGCAGCTACAAGAAAAACCTAAATAGAGTTAATACTTCATAAATGAATGTGAAAAATGAAATAAATAATTCTGGAACTTACAGTGCAAAATGCTGCTGTACATACCACTGAATTGAAAGAAACCACTTCTACTGCTCTGTGGCCATCTGATTTTCTAAGACTATTATGTTGCCTTGTCTCCTTGGTCGATGCCTTCTAATAAATGACAAAGAATTTCTTTCATTGTGACCATTTATTGGCAACAGATCACATAATAACAAAAATTGCTTTAAAACCTTTCAAAACACATCCAAACAATGAAACGTATTCACACTGAGTTAACCACTGGTGCCGGTTATTGTATACCTGCCCATTTCAGACTATTCCTCAAAGTCAACCAAGAGGCATATACAGTCAACAGCATTCTTAACAATAAGATCTTTATCTGCCATTTGCCTCCTTTTGGCTGAATACCACTATCCTGTGGAACAGAAAAAGCAAGTGGGATAAAAAGTGGGGTGGAGGTTGAAGCTGAGAGGCAGTCACCCACCACAATACCCAGTATGCTGTTCCCACCTTTTTCCTGCTATGGGAAAGTCTTCATACTTCCTTTCATGACAACATGTGACAGTAATGCATGTTTAAGACCAGAACAGTTGAAAGTGGAGCAACTGGCCAGGAAAGTGGAGGGACAATATTTTGGGTGTGACATTGGCAATCTCTCGAGGTCTCTTTTATATTTTATATATATATATATATATATATATATATATATATATATATATATATATATTATAAACAATAACTTTGAAAAATGCCATTGGTGAATTAAATAAGTCCAAATCAAATTCATTCAAATGAACCCCATCAGGGTGGTAAAAATCCCGGTCGGGTTTAACTATCTCTGGATGCAATGAAATGAAAAGCTAGTTTGGGCTACTACCCTGGATACTCATTGGATGATAAATCATCAGGTGATTGTAATAGCTGATGTCTTAAAAACACCTCTCCAGTGGCGTCAGAGTAAAGTGGAAGACCAGTCGATTGACAGTTCTGGGTAAGTCTGCAGTAAGATGGCCCAGCCTGTTAATATCTTGGTAAAAAGGATGTAATAAGGGCAAAGCCTTAATTGTTGCTATCCAGACATATAACAATAACAGAAGGTACCGCACTTCTTTCAATGACCATAATGAGTTGGAGTCAAGATAAGTAAGGGTAATAGTGCCAAATGTCAGACCAGCATCCTACATAAATGCTGGAGTTTTATCCAGCATGTCAAACTCCTGCTCCGGCCACTGCAGACTAAAGAGTGTCAAAAGGCCAAGGTGTGGCCCCAACCTGGAAAATGAATAGAAGCAAGGAACTCATCTGATGTGGGAAAGAAGGTCCTAGAAGCCCATCTGCTCATTTGCTTAATTAATTCAATGGGCTAACCATTTCTGACAAAAGTCTGTGGCCTTCCCAGTCCTAAATGAGTGTGCGTTATAGCCCTCAACCACAATACCCTGGCTGGCCAAAGCCTTCTTTAGCATGACATTCATGACTACCACTGCCAATAGCTGGGCTGCTAATGGTAATCTGAACACAAGATCATGAGTAGGGATGTTGACTAGAGTGTGCTGTAGCACCAAAGCCCAGTGTACAAGTTAAAAGGCATAGTACATGGATAGGTCTACCTGAATTTAATGACCCATTTTACCTTGGGCAATCTTGAATTTACTTGGCAACGCAAACACTGCTACTCACGTCACAACTATGTTTCCCCAGCATAATGACTGCAAGAGCTTGCTGATTTAAAAATCCCCAGCATAAAGCCAGGTGAAGACCAGATCAGGAATGTATGAAAATCTTCCGTAGCTACTATGATGTTAATTATCAGGATATGAAGTAAAGGAAAACTAATAAGGCATTGTAGTCTCTACTCTTACTTGATAACAGTTCCTAGCCTTTCAGTAATCTGATACCTACCAAATGAGATGAAAAATTATCTATACGAAGGCACCTGGCCAGCCAACATAATGTGACCTGGATGTGGAGTGAGCTGGTGGACTCCTGCAATGCACATCTGTGTATTAAAGAACACCTAAGAACTTCAAGGGACCAAATCCTGTCTTCCTGCAGCAGGTGAAGGCAGAAGGTTTTAAACTTGGCTAATGCTCTCCCATAAACTATCCTGGTATTAATTGTCTATGAGTTAATCACCAGTGCTACCGACAATCTGGATTGTTGAGCTTCTGGTTCCAGTAGCTGAAACCTAGAAAGCTGAAAACATGAAATGCTGTCAGCTATTGCATTGTGTTCACCAGAGACATGTTTGACAAAGAAAGTCATATTTATTTGTCTACTCAGAAGAACCAATAAGCTCATGACAGACTGCACCCTTTGAGAACTGGAAGGTCTTTTATGCAATACCTCTACTACTGCTTTACTGACTGAGTGGAAAATGACCTTTTAATCATTGAATTAGTCTTTTTAGATAAACACAGCCACCCAGATCAGTTAAAGTTCACAGAAGGTGTTGTCTTTCTTAATTGTTCATTGCCACAAGTTGAGCCAAGATCAGGAAAACCATCTGCTGTTCAGGTACCCTCCCATTCCATAGCTGGTAGCTGCATTTGTTTATAAGTGGAGCAAGCCTGGGAATACCCACTCAGACTGCCAGAGGGAAATGCCATTGTACTGGCTGAGGAAAGTTTTCCATAACTGGAGGTCATCTTTAATTCTGTTGGTGAGTTAAACCAATAGGTTTGCTAGTGACCTGGTAAATGTTCTGTCAGGTGCCACCACCATGCACATGAAGTTGAGAAGCCCTTGGAGTGCCATAACTTGCCTGACTGTTTTCAGTGGAGTCCCTAAGGTGTTGGAGCTTATCCTCAGGTGATCTGAAAGATGAACCAATTACATTAATGTCTAAACCTAAACATGCGTTGCAACATCTGGGCCCTTCCATCATGCAGCCTGCCCTGATTATTGCACAGATACAGAAAAATGTGTATGCCATCTTTGGTCCCTTGCGCACCTTTCCCGATGATGAGAAAATCATGCAGGCTGTTGATAGCTGCTTGCAACACTGCTCCCCTTTGACAGGACCCATGGAAGGCCATGCTGAAAGTTTTGAAGACTGATCAGGCAACAGAGCAGTCTGTTGGCATGGCCATATCAAAGTATAGCTGGCTTTGGAATGATATCCCTAGCAAATCCCAATCCTGTTCTTGTATGGGCAACATCCTGATTCTTGATTCTATATCCATCTTCCCAAGCCAATGTTTAGTCATCTTATGAACAATAGCAGCTGTATTTTCTAGTGTTGAGCATTTACTGTGGTATCCTCCTTACTGCTGAAATCATTCAATGATGAACCTGTGGGTGATGACAAGTGGTGAATGGGGCAAAACTTTCCTTTTTTCTTGGTACCAGCACAATAGGGGAGGTTCAGAACTGCTCTTAGGTGGAGATTGGAATGGCTCTGCCATACTGCCTGCATCTACCTTGGCCATCGGTATTTTTAATATTGATTCATCTCTGCCTAGTGTGGAATTTAAATTCTACGTGATCTTGTTAGTGATGATTATGTTGAAAAAAAACAAATGTAGAACCATGCAAAAGGAATTGATGTTTCTTGGTTGGTTTAAGCACTTAGCTCCTAAACCATCTCATGGACCTTGATGACAGAGTTCAATGGCTTAAAAATGAAAGCAGCCCCTGGGGAGCCAATCCCCCTGTTGGCACAAAAGAAGACCCTACCTCTGTTGACACAATCTTGTTTCGGGGATGTACTGTGTATTTGGATCAGATTTAGCTGTTTGTTTGCCTTCAGTTAAAGGAAAAGTAGTTCTTCCCACAAAGCAAACAAGTGTTGGATAAGCAACAGGAAAGCCAGGAGCACATCTCACTGTTAAATGTCCAGCAGGCTTTATTTTTGGATTGCATATCAGAGCTCCATGATTGGCTAGTGGCTGCAGGCCTGTTCCACATGGGACTCAGCCATGTATGGGTGTGCCCTTCCTCCCTTTGTAACTGCTTGTTTGCAACATTCAGCTTTCTGACATGCTGAATACAACACAACCAAGAGGTATCCCTAAATATGGTGGTTTTCGCAGAAAGTAATCAAGTATGCTAGTAGCAGTAAGATTTGTCATGGATCATTCTCAAAGATTACTGCCATAAACAGTATGAACTCTGCTGACCATGTATCCCTGTTTTTCTGAAGTGGTTTGGCTGAATTTTTCTTTCTTAGAGAAGCTAAATCAGCCAAAAAATCCTTTGAGCTTTCTTTTCTGTGTCTCAAGTAGCAGCTGTATCCCATCATTGTCTACCAGTTCAAGAAAATCTATGTATTTGCCCTGTATAATTTTATCCTTGATTGAATTAGGCAATGGGGGGGTGGCATTTCCTAAAGATGTCTCTGGGATTGGGGGCTTCAAAGACCACTGGGGCTAAGAATTGCTGCAGTGCACACATCTGGTACCAAACCTAGCACAAGGTTATTGAGAAGTAACTCATTGGTTAGTAAGGTATTGGGTACCCCCTGCCCTTTATGATCTATCGCTGGGGGAAAAACCCTTTACTAATACATGGTCAAAAAGTATGGCTTTACCCTCCCCCCTTTTGGAAGTGACTCTATGATATTTATCCTGAGCCTTGAAAGCTAAGCCCTCCTCTTTCATAGCGCCTTCTGCTACCTTCTCCCCACATTATTGTTACCTGTTTCTTCCACAATGGCACTCATCACTGGTGATTTGGTGTATAATTCAATCTCCAGTGCATTGTCTGAAGTTATTTAGGGTCGGCTTAGGGTGTTCTTTGGAGCTGGCTCTCCTGTTTATGACCCATCTGGTTTGGATACACAGTGACCTCTCTTAGAATCTGCTGTGCCACTCTGTCTCACTTCCATCTCCAATTCACTGAACAGATCCTCTGCCTCCTAAGGTGATCTGGCCCAATGTTACAAGCTGGCCTCGAAGGAAAAACAACAATTCAGAGACTGATACAATTCATTTGTTCCCTTTGTGCCCTGCCTTAATCCTAAAAGCTGAATTAAAATACTGGGAAGGCTGGGTTTCTTGGCAGTGTCCTTGATTCCCTCCTGTTGGTTTGATAACATTATCATTAATATATTTATTTGTAATTTATGTCTTTTATGCTTGCTTTTCTTCCTCTTCCCTTTTCTTTTTCCTTTTCTGCTCTGTGTATTTTTGTGTTTTTTTGTGTCCTTCATTCTTCATATTTTTATTATAGCAATTTGAGGAATGCCCCTTATTTAACAACTATCCATGCATGGACCATTGACAAGGGAGCCCAGTGTTAAGATTTGAACCTTGTCACATTTGATGTTTTGTGAACCCCCTGCCTTGCTTAAACACTCTGACTGGATTCTTACTTTTTTTTAAAAGGATCCTCTTGCACCTGTCCTATTAATCTGCTTTAGAGGGGAGTGGGTATTGGACAGAGGGTTTTTTTTGCTGTTCTTTTTGTTTTAATTAGTTTCAGCTTTGGATATTCTTGGACTATTTCTACTATACTGAGTGGGAAGTAGTCTGGATTGAGGGAACACTCAGGGCTGAGTATGAAAACTGACGTGCTGATTGTCTGACCTGCCTGAGTGTAAATTATAATTATGGGTTTCCTTTCACAAACTAAATAGTGAGAGAGAACAGAGGGTGTGATTACTAGCTGTTTTTCTCTTGAAAGTTTTGGTGCTGTAAACTCCACACTGTCAAGTGTAATTCCATCAGGGTTGCCAACCACTGGAATGGCAGCTGATAGTAAACTGGGATCATGATTCCCCCACTGTGGCCACTCCCATCAGTGATGGCAGCAAAGGTATAAAGGAGACAACTTGGCTTGCTGAGCAATTATAGTGGTCTTGTAAACACATCCGAATAATGTTTGTCTCAAAATACTCAGCACACTACATGTCAAGTGCATATTGTTAATGAGCATTCACTTTCTATAGGTGTATCTCTTGAAAAAGCATCCCTTCATAGTTCCTTTAAATATGCAACTTCCAAACAATATGCACTAACAATAGGATTGCTATATTGTTAAATTCTAAGTCTTAAGTATCCTTCATGCAAAGGTAACTAAATCACAAACACATTTGCTAACAACTATCTCAACGAATTGGTAGTGTTCCACTGGGCATAGACAGGTAGACACATATAATATTCATAATCTAGTATATTGCAGTTCATACTGCAATTCATTCGAATCTTCATTTTGTGTGAATGTGTATCTTCCATACATCCTGAGAACTGTATTACATAGTTACAAATATGCCTTG